>NC_133658.1:542434375-542770749 GCF_037893015.1 Macrotis lagotis
ATAGGTGTGCATATTTGCATTTACATGCAACAATGTATATACACGAGTGCATTTTTCTGTATGAATATTGTGTTCATGTATCTTTATGTGCATATATGCATATCCACATGTAGATGTATAGATATGTTCATATAAGAGTTTTCACTTTATATAGTCACACAATGCAAATATGACTTTGTGTAAAGAATTCTGAAAGAAATTTGCTTTCTAAACCCCCCCCAAAGATACCACCTATATTAATTTTACTGTATGTTATTTTGCTCTTTTTTTTCTCCCACTTCTATCTTTTGGCTCAGTTCTCCTGCCCTGTCATTCTCTTACCAAAAACCCCAAAAACAATCCTTTAAAAAAAAATTCTTTCATGGGACGGCTAGGTGGCGCAGTGGATAGAGCACTGGTCCTGGAGTCAGGAGTACCTAGGTTCAAATTCGGCCATTTATAATTACATGGCTGTGTAGCCTTGGGCAAGCCACTTAACCCCATTGCAAAAAAAAAAAATCTAAAAAAAAATTCCTTCCAAGTCAAAGCAGAAAATTATCAGACAGATCACCATGGCTCAACTAGGTGCTTGGTTTGAGACCTTCATCCATGAGAGGGGAGGCTTTTGCCCAGCTCTCCCCATCTTCCCAACTGTCCACCAGTTTATTCTGTTCCCTTCCTCACCCCTTGTCTCTCCCCATTCTCTCTCCTCTGTATGTCTGTGCCTGACCCCTTGTATATCCAGCCCCTACATGCCTTCTTCCTCTCAGTTTTGGCCCAGCCTCCATGCATCTGTCCCAACTTCTGAGTTTTCTTCTTGTCCTTGTTTCTCTGTTCCAAGCCCTGACATATTCTTGAACCATTTGTTGGCTTCCTCCATCATTTTTACATAGAGTTCAAAGGATAGTTAGGTGGTACAATGGATAGAGCACCAGACATGGAGTCAGGGAGACCTGAGTTCAGATGTGACTTCAGATATTCACTAGCTGTGTGACCCTGGGCAAGTCACTTATCCTTATGTGCTTCAGAATCTTTGTATCTTTGCCAAGAAAATCCAGAATGGCTCACGAAGAAACAAAAGCCAGTGAACAACAACAAATAATAACTGCAGAAAAGTCCACTTAGGGCAAGAACTGTCTGTATGTGAGTATGTAGATGTGTGCATGTATTCATGTGTACTTGGTACATGCATGTATACATGCACATGCATATCCCCTATGTGTGTGTGTATATATATATATATATATATATACACACACACCCCATGTTGGTATAATTGTGTGTATGTATGTTGCATATGTGTAAACACACATAAATAAGGACCATGTTGGTGAAATATGTATTTATGTGTAGGTGTATGTGGACGTATGCATTTGTAGAATGGATGAAGCTTCCACAGTCTTCTCTCAGACACCACTGGAGAGATGTACAGGAATTCTTTGTCTTTCCTGAGGAAGCTCTATGGTAATTTTATTCATTGGGTGAAGTCTGAACAGCAGTTCTGTATTGAGTTAAGCCCCTTCCCTTGCTGATTTGTGGCAGCCAGGGCTGCCATCGGCCTTTTAGCTCCATGATTACAAGTGAGTTAAGTGGGCGTTTGAAATGCTTCCCTTGTCAGCCTGCAGGGAGGGTTCACTTTGCATTCAGCTCATTGCCCTTCAGAATCCCCCCCCCCCCCCCATAACTCAATTTAGGGAGGTGGGTGGGGAAGACATTCAGTAACCAGTACCTCAAGCTTCTCTTTAACAGCTTTTTAATATTCCCTCACACATTCATTTCTCCAGTGGACCTGCAGCTCCTCCCTCTTCACCCAATTTCAGATGAAGGCTTATTCTAATAATTGTGACTGTGACTCTGTGATTCCCATAGCATTTACCTTTCTCTGTGTTGATGGTGCAAAGAGATCCATTTTTCTCTGACTAAATAAAACTTTGCATTATATGTGTTTTTTAAGGGAACAAAGATATTTTTAGGATAGATTTTGATTTGAATGAAAATATTTTCTGCCAATTGGGCTTTTACCCCCTACTCCCCACTCCTTATTGCTTTATTTCAATTTGAGAGTCCATATTTAGACCTGATATCCTAGGGAAGAAAGTGTAGGGATAGTGTCCTTTAGCTGTCCTTATGAAATTAATTTGCTTCTCTCTCAGGAAACCTCTTTTACTTATGTTGACCCTAGACTTCTATAGAGAAACACCATTTCAGCAATCTGATAAAAGCATGGTATTCTTCTAAGGAATTTGGGAGGCCTTGTAGTTCACCCTCCTTACCTTGCAAATGAAGAGAATGGAGGTTAAACCAGGTTAAATGACTTGCCCAAGATAATCTCTTGGGGCTCCATTTTCCTCATCTATAAAAGGAGAAGTGGATCCCTTGATTTCTAGGCTCCCCTTTGGGGATAGAATTCTATTAGTTGCTTTCAATAGCAAACTCAAGGTTATGTAGCTAATTTTGTCTTAGAGAAGGAGCAGAACCTAGGTTTGCTGACTCCCAGACCAGTGTTCATGCCATGAAACCAATGCTGTTTTTGTTTTACAAATGCTACAAAACAGTATGAAGCTTCTTACATCCCTGGATGTTTCTGAGACATACTTTTTTCCCATTTCTTTATGAACTAGTTCTTTTTATGTGTATCATGATCCCCTTTGAATGGGAAAGCCTATGGGTCTTTCTTCTTGGAATGTTTTTTAAATGCAAAATATAAAAATACCTAGGATGACAAAGAAAACCAATTATATTGAAATATTATTTTAAAAAAACAAGTTTAAAGGCCCTGAGATAAAAAACCTTTACATTAGTTATAAAATGAATGAAATCAGCATTTTTGCCACTTGCCCAGAATATTTTTATTTTCACCCTAAGTAAACAGATAATTTACCTATGTAAACAAATAAATATGTCTTCAGATGATTCCAAATTTTTATACACACACATTTTTGTCTTTTTGGTTTTTTACATATACTTTCTCACATTCTAGGATTATCCAGAATAATATTGCTGTTACTGTATACAACATTCTCTTGTTTCTGTTCATTTTGCTCTTCATTATTTTGTCCTATTTTTTCCTTGTTTTTTTCCTAACATCTTTGAGTTCATGATTTTATTTATTTTTTGTTATTTTATTTTTCCAATTCTATGCTGACAGTTTTCAATATTCATCTTTTTTGTTAGCTTTTGAATTCCACATTTTTCTACCATTCTCCCTTCCCTCCCCTGGAAGCAAGTAATCTGTTACTGATTGTACACATAAAATCATGCTTAGCATATTTCCATATTAGTCATGTTGTGAAAGAAGAATTAGAACTAAAAGGGGAAAAAAACATGAGAAAGAAGGAAAAAATATAAAAGAAGTGATTTTTTTTTTAGTTTTTTTTTTTTTTAAGTTTTTGCTAGGCAATAGGGTTAAGTGGCTTGCCCAAGGCCACACAGCTAGGTAATTATTAAGTGTCTGAGACCGTATTTGAACTCAGGTACTCCTGACTCCAGGGCTGGTGCTCTATCCACTGTGCCACCTAGCTGCCCCTAAAAGAAGTTTTAAAAAGTGAACATAGTATGTTTTACTCAGCATTCAGAGTCCATAGTTTGTTTTTCTTGGATGTGGATGACATTTTCCGTCACAAATCTTTTAGAATTGTCTTTGATTACTGAACACCTGGGATAAGCTGAGTCCATCATAGTTTATCACCTCATAATGTTGCAGTTAATGTGTACCATGTTATCCTGGTTCTGCTCACTTCACTCAGTATCATTTCATGCAAATCTTTTCAGGATTTTCTAAAGTCTGCCCACTCATCATTTCTCATAGCACAGTATTCCATCATAATCATATATCACAACTTATTTAGCCATTTCCAAGTTAATTGGTATCTCTGCAGTTTTCAGTTCTTTGCCAACACAAAGATAGGTGCTATAAACATTTTAGAAAAGGTTCTTTTCCTTTTTCCAATATTTGTCTTCAGTGATTTCAGACCAATTCATTGATTCCATTTTGGGTGTCAATCTTGACTGTGAATTCTCATTGAAGACATAGTTTAATGGATCTTCCCTTGCTATAATTTATATTATTTCATATTGTTAAACAGTTGCTAACATCTTTTGCTGTATAGAGTCTTTTAAAGTTCTTTAAAATGTAGTGCTTATTTACTTCTGTATACTGCTTTAGGATGGGACAGCTTAGAAATCATCGTATCAATTTGGAAAATCAAGAGAAGAGAAATGGTAAAAGAAAACTTTCTTTGAAAACTGGCTATTTATTTGCAAGAATTCAGAATTTGCAAGTTAGCGAACCATTATATCTTTTATTTTGATGATGTCACATGCTGGTGCATTGTGGTGTATCACTGATATGGAATGAAGCAAAACCAGTTGAAGGTCAAGAGACTCCTATAGCATCGAGATCCTTTCCATTAGTCTTGTTTCTTATCAATCAGGCCACGGGGTGAAATGATTCTGATAAAGGCAAGTGAAAAAGATGACTTTCAGAGCATACCTCTTACTATAATAAACACAATTGTGCAACTCAAGCCACCAAACACTTGGTTGGTTGATATGGTCCTCTTTGATATTGTAGTAGTAATAATTGTAGTAGATATTGTAGTAATAATAATACTCTGATCATTTTTTGATTAGGGAGAAAACTCCCTTACAGATTATATGTTTGTATCTCATATTGATCAGCCAGGTTGATACTCAGCTAATTGGCTTATCTTTTTTGACTGCTTCCTTTAAATGAGGCTAAATTCTACAGAAAGTTTAGATAAGTCCATGCAATTCATTTTTATTGAGCAGATTCTACAGACCCAGAATTGTACAAGGACTTGGAGGATGCAAAAGAAGGCAATAGTATTAATTTCCTGTCCTCAAAAAACTTAGATAGTTGGTAGAAAAGAGGAGATGTGTGCTTCAGACAATAAGTGCATTGAGGATAAAGAGAAATCAATAGAAAACCAATCTGTTCTCTCATTTTTTTCCAGTATTGGATCAGTCATTCCAGTTGTTGACTTTAAGATATTCATATAAATTAGACTTTTTATTCATTCAAAATACCTTTCCCCTCTTCTATTGGGAATTTGGGAGTATTCATAGCAACAAATAAAAACTTCAAATGCCTGTAGATCTGCCCTGATAGAGGGAATATCTGCATCATTAAGATGAAGCTTCTGCATCCATTGAACCATGAGCATTGAATTGTGAGTTTTTATTACCCTCGAGGACATAGGAATAAAGGCAGAACAATTTTATTTGCCTTAGAAAAATTATCAATGTCCTCAGTGAATAGTTATAGTCATAACTTGAAAGCAGATGCTCATGTTGCAGTTATTTGTCATTCACTAGGATAATATTGTTCTTGTTTTCAGATTTAATTTGCTTGGTGAAGGTGGGGTGGGGTCCTTTTTCTTTGTTAAGTCTATTTGGAAGACCCTGAGTAATTGATATTTCCATTTTCTATGGAGGGTACACAGGAGGCAGTGATGCTGATCAGCATACAATTTTATACAGAAAACTAGCTTTTAATGCTTAAAAAAAAACTTATGCAAGGTTACTACCTAATCCTGCTTTTATTTGGTGATGTTGCCTAATATTTTGCTGCTTGTTTTCCTTTGGATTTATCTTCATTTCCTGAAAGCCTTATGCCTTGCCAGCTTTTACTGCTAGCCTGGCTGACCTGTTAAGAGTCCCTGTTACCTGTCTGAGTCTGGGGGGAATGCACGTTGATGATGGTCAGACGAGTGCTTTGCTCATTGGCACAGACTTTACTTGGAGAATTGTCCTGCCACCCCTGTGGAGATAGACGACATCCTGTAGTTTTCTCAAGCTAGACCAGCTTGCAGAGTGAGAGATATATTCTGCTGGAATCTGGCCTTGTGTAGCTTTCTGATCTGGCAACCTGCAGAGGCAAGGAAGGGCATTCACTTCAGCTGAGCTGAAGCACAAGTTGAGAAAACACGACTATTAGGAACCATTGACCCGAGTAATAGGAGGGCAGGCAGCAGCCATCCTCATTAACAGCTTGCCACGTGGGTATTTGGGGGTTACATCTTGTTAAATTGCATAATTTGGCTCATTTGTCTTCCTGTTCATCTCTAAAGTCTAAGAAACATTCAGATAGGGGAGTCAAAACGTTGTGATTGCTGATTATTTCCTTTTCTGCTTACATCTTGAGGTCTCCTTAGAAACCATATTCACCTCATGCAAATTTAAGGATTTAGCCTTTCAGAAACTCAAGAAGAATCCACAAGCACAGAAGAAAAACAGTCATTTGCATGGAAAAATATTATCAGCATTTAGGGTTACTTCCTTACCTTATGTTAAAAAAATGCCATTTTGCTTGTTTTAAATGAATTAAATAATTTACACTTGATTTTCATGAAAAGACAGTGTATTCATTTATTGTGGGCAATCTTTTTCCCCCTGAGATCCTTTAAGAGTGAATGGATTGGTTGTTATATTATCTGAGTATCTTCCTAGATCTGTGATATACTTTCCAAAAAAGCTGTAATTTCTACCTATGCTGAAATGTATATTATTGTCACTTTCTTTACTGTGAGTTTAAGAACACATTTTGAAAAGCAAATGCTCAAGAAAAAGTAGGTTTTGAAGGGGGATATCTTGTTTATATTCAACAAATTAAATTCATTTATATTCATTCATTTGATCCTTTGAAAGTATAGTAGTGTTGTATGTTGAATATCTCTGCATGGGGCATCTAAAAATGAGATG
The DNA here is from genome assembly GCF_037893015.1 of Macrotis lagotis. NCBI lineage: Eukaryota > Metazoa > Chordata > Mammalia > Peramelemorphia > Peramelidae > Macrotis > Macrotis lagotis. The sequence goes on from NC_133658.1 coordinate 542,441,078, forward strand.
GGTAAAACACTATATTGCATTCTTTTTGGCATTTTGCCACTTGCAGTTTGGCTGAGACAGGAAAGAAATTTTTGTTTGTTTTGTTTGTTTTCCCCTTTTCTTTTTAAGATCTTCAATTACTCCTTTTCTGTCCTTGATTTTGGCCTACAATTGACCTTTGGAAACAAGTGGACTAGAGAATGACAGTGTCTGAAAGTACTGGCTAGCAGCCCATTTGTAGTTGAGGATCCAGTGGAAAGCAGAAATAGATACCTGGGGCTATTATGGGCAATATATACATCTACCAGAGGGGTAGAAATGAATGTTATCTTTATTTTAACAGTAAGTGTGGGCAGAGGGCCAGGGGTAGTGAAAAGAAAATTGTATAAGTTGGTTTTAATAATTTAAAAAGCTTCATTAACTGATTAATGACTGTAGAATTCCCTGGACTATCCAAGAACACAGTCCTGTAAGACAGTTCAGTATGTATCCCAGTTTTGTAAATGAGAAAACTGAGACAGAACGTTAGGTTGTCTGTAACCAAGGTTGTTTCAATGTTTACTTGTGATGGTTAGGATTGCTGACCCTACTGTTTTTTTTCCTTGTTTTCTATAAGATGAATATGACTATGATTTACTTTTTTGCATGCTTCTATTATTAGTAATCTTATTAATAACAACCTGATAATCAATAATGTTAATTTTATTACTATAAACATTAATAAAACCTTATTATTAATAATAAGAGTTTATATTAACATGGCCCCTTCTTTACAATAGTTCTTTGAAGTAGTATGAGGCACATCTGTAATTAACGTTGGAAGTATTTTTATGTGCTTTTAAAATGATTAATTCCTTTTTTTAGTATAAAGAACATTATAAAGATAGGCTAGAGAAATGATATACTGGGGGAGATGTGAACACATCCCACTAGTATTACTATCATGACTCCTAGAGAAATGCCAAGTTAGCATATTAGAGTATTGGATGTGGGAGCCACAAAGGGTTGGACTAACGTCATAAGCTGCCAGGGGTGAATCACTTAAACTTCTCTGAAACTGATTCCTCATTGGTTATATTAATACCACCTCTGGAGTCTATCTCACAGGTTTGTTTTGAGGCTTAAATGAAACCTCATGTGTAAAACATTTTGGCACTCTTGAAAGTGCTATATTGTCAGACGTTATTTTTTATATAAATATTTAATTTATTTTCCAATTATATACAACAGTAGTTTCTACCTATTATTTTTGTAAGGTTTTTAATATTACAATTTTCCCCCCACCCTCCCTTGCCATCCCCCACCCACAGAAGGCAGTCTGATAATCTTTACATTGTTTCCATGTTATGCATTGATCAAAATTGAATGTGTGGAGAGAACAAAACATATCCTTGAAGAAAAAATAAAATATTAGAGTTACCAAAATTATGTTATGCGTAAGAACTTTTTTTAAAAAAAAATCGAAGGTAATAGATTTTAGTCTTTGTTTAAATTCCACAGTTTTTTCTCTGGATACAGGTGGTATTCTCCATTGCAGATACCCTAAAATTGTCCCTTATTATTGCATTGATGGAATGAGCAAGTCCATTAAGGTTGATCATCACCCCCATGTTGCTGTTACAGTGTACAATGTTCTTCTGGTTCTACACATCTCACTCAACATCAGTTCACACAAAATCTTTCTAGGCTTCTCTGAAATCCCATCCCTCTGGTTTCTATTAGAATCATAGTGTTCCATAACATACATGTACCACAATTTGTTCAGCCATTTCCCAATTGATGGTCATTCACTTGATTTCCAATTCTTTGCCTCCACAAACAGGGCTACTATGAATATTTTTGTACAAGTTATGTTTTTTCCCCTTTTTTCATGATCTCTTCAAAGTTTAGACCCAGTAGTGGTATTGCTGGATCAAAGGGTATGCACATTTTTGTTGTCCTTTGGGCATAATTCCAAATTGCTCTCCAGAAAGGTTGGTTGAGTTCACAGCTTCACCAACAATGCATTAGTGTCCCAGATTTCCCACATCCCTTCCAACATTGATCGCTGTCCTTTCTGCTCATATTGGCCAAACTGAGGTGTGTGTGTGTGTGAGGTTTTCATTCTCATAACTGGGCCTTTAAAATGATCATCCTGTGTGTGTGTATGTTATGTATGTGTAATGTACTCTGTGAATATTTTTTGAATGAATGAATGAATGTGTAGGGAGTGGCTACCATAATGGAGTCTGAGTAATTGGCCTACCAGAGTCCTCCATAGGCTGATCCTTCACCTGGAAGATGTTCACCTTCCTAAGAGCTGGTGTGACTTCAGAAAGGTTTGAGGAACAGCAGATATGGTGCTTGCTGCCTAACAACTCCAGGAAAAATGCCAAGAACAGAACAGAGGTTTGTATACAACATTTGTAGATCTAACCAAGGCCTTTGATACCATCAGTCATGGGGGTTTATGCAAAATTATGTCAAAGTTTGGTTTCCTGGAGAAGTTCATCAGTATTGTACATCAGTTCCATGACTGCATGCATGCCTGGGTTCTGGATAGTGGACAATGCTCTGGAGATTTCCTAGTCACTAATGGAATCAAACAAGCATGTGTCATTGCTCCCAAATTTTTTAGTGTGATGTTTTCTGCCATGATATCAAACACCTTCACTGAGGATGAACAAGGCCTCAAGGTCATTTACCGCACTGATGGCAAATTTTTCAAAATGAAAAGGCTACAAGCCAAGACCAAGGTGGAGGAAATGTTGGTGCCTGATTTTCTGTTTGTATATGATTGTGCTCAGTGCAGCCTCTGAAACTGAGATGCAACAAAGTTTGGATCGATTTTCTTCTGCTTGTGCTAATTTTGGTCTAACAATCAACTCTTAAGAAAACCCAAGTGCTCCATCAGCCAGGAGCACACTATATATATGTGGAATCATTGGTTATAGCAAATGGAGAAGTTTTGAATTCTGTGGATAAATTCACTTATCTTTGCAATGTCCTTTCCAGGATGGTACACATTGACAGGGAGGTTGACTCATGCATTGCCAGAGCTGGCTCAGTATTGGGGAGGCTCCAAAAGAAAGTATGTGAGAAAAGAGGTAATAGACTAACTACCAAACTGAAGGTCTACAGAGCTGTTGTGCTGACCTCATTGTGAAACCTGGACAGTCCACCAGCACCATGTCAGGAAACTGAGTTGCTTCCATTTAAATTGTCTTAGGAAGGGGTGGCTAGGTGGCGCAGTGGATAGAGCACCGGCCCTTGAGTCAGGAGTACCTGAGTTCAAATCTGGCCTCAGACACTTAATAATCACCTAGCTGTGTGGCCTTGGGCAAGCCACTTAACCCCATTTGTCTTGCAAAAACCTAAAAAAATAAAAAAAATAAATTGTTTTAGGAAGATTCTGAAGATCACCTGTCAGGAGATGATACCAGACACTGAGGTCCTTTCTTTAGCTAAACTGCCTAGCATTCCAACATTACTACAGAGAGGGCAACTACAATGGCCTGGACATGTTGTTAGAATGCCAGATATACATTTGCCAAAAAAAACAACAACCAGAGGGGGCGGAGCCAAGATGGCGACATGAAGGGATCGAGTCTTAGGAACTCTCTGATAAACTCTCTCATAAACTAAGGACTCTAACTAAACTTTTGAGAGACAGAACCCACAAAGGGACCCAGTGAGGCAGTTCTCCTACTCAAGGTAACCTGGAAAAGAGCAGAAAGGCTCTGCTCCCTGGGGCTGGTGGGGCGGCCTGCCAGAGGGGTGGCCCGCCAGAGCCAAAGAACTTCAGCCTCCCGGAGGCAGCCCCAGGGCGCTGGGAGCCTCAGCTCACAGCAGCGGGGGAGTCTCCTGAGCTGCAACCCGGGGAGCACCGGCACAAAGTGGGGGAACAGCGGGGGACCTCTGCCAGAGCAAGCATGTGGAGCCCAGCCCTCAGGGCACACAGCCAGCAGCCTGGTCTTTCTGCAGCCTAGACCCAGAAACAGAAGCAGGTGGAGCCGGTAAGCAGGAGCCCCCAGGGCATGAGCCCATTGAGCTGAGGGAGGGGAGTGAAGAGAGACTGCAGAGCTCTGTCCTCTGCCCCTGGAACAGGACTCTGGGGCTCTGACCACATTCAGATCCTGATAGCAGTCTAGGCCCCCCCCCAATAGAACAGCAGGGCCCCCCCCCCCCACCACAGCCCCATGGCAGAGGGGGGGCGCTTATGGTCATTCACAGACCAGGAGGGAGGACAGAACCTCACACACTGAGACCCTTGTGGGAGTGTCCCAAAAGCTCAGGAAGCACCCCAAAAAACAGGCTTAGGCTGGGAAAATGAACAAAGAAACAAGAGGAAGACCATTGAGAAATATTTTGCAACTGAGCCCAAGAAGGATCAAAATACTCAGTCTGAAGATGAGGAAGCACAAGCTCCTGCATCTGAAGACTCCAAGAAAAACAGAAATTGGGCTCAGGCTATGACAGAGCTCAAAAAAGACTTTGAAAATCAAATGAGAGAGTTGGAAGAAAAATTGGGAAAGGAAAGGAGAGAGATGCAGGAAAAACATGAAAATGAAGTCAGCAGCTTAGTCAAGGAAATCCAAAAAAATGCTGAAGAAAATAGCATGCTAAAAACCAGCTTAGGTCAAATGGATAAAACAGTTCAAAAAGTTATTGAGGAGAAGAATGCTTTAAAAAGCAGAATTTGCCAGATGGAAAAAGAGATAAGAAAACTCTCTGAGGAGAATAAATCCTTCAGACAAAGAATAGAATTCAGGGAGATTGATGAATTTACCAGAAATCAGGAATCAATACTTCAAAACCAAAAAAAATGAAAAATTAGAAGAAAATGTGAAATATCTCATTGAAAAAAACAACTGATATGGAAAACAGACTTAGGAAAGATAATTTGAAAATTATTGGAATACCTGAAAGTCATGATCAGGAAAAGAGCCTTGACATCATTTTCAAAGAATTACTACAGGAAAATTACCCTGATATTCTAGAAGCAGAGGGCAAAATAGAAATGGAGAGAATCCATCAATCCCCCTGAGAAAGAGATCCCAAAAAACCAACCCCCAGGAATATTATAGCCAAGTTCCAGAACTCCTAAGTCAAAGAGAAAATATTACAAGCAGCCAGAAGGACACAGTTCAAATATCGTGGAGCTGCAGTCAGGATCACACAGGACTTAGCAGCAGCTACATTGGAAGCTCATAGGGCTTGGAATACAATATACTGGAAGGCAAGAGAGCTTAGAATGCAGCCAAGAATGAACTACCCAGCAAGGCTGAATGTCCTCTTCCAGGGAAAAAGATGGACTTTCAATGAACCAGAGGAATTTCAAATGTTCCTTTTGGAATGGCCAGAGCTGAACAGAAGGTTTGATCTTCAGATACAGGACTCAGGTGAAGCATGGAGATTGGAGGAGAGGGGGGAAATATGAGGGACTTAATGAGGATGAACTGCATGTATAGAAAAATGATACTGATAATATCCATATGAACCATCTCAGTTAATAGAGCAGGTAGAGGGGAGCTTTTATAGTTGAAGCACAGGAGAAAGCTGAATTCGAAGATAAAATATGGTGTAAAAATGGAGTCAATAAGAAAAAAAGGGAAATGGAATGGGAGAAAGAAAAAGGAGAGGGGGGAATAGTCCAAGCTATTTCACATAATAAGATTTTTTTTTATTACAATGAGCTATTGCAATGATATGGAAGGGGGGAGGCAAGGGGCAATGAGGGAACCTTTGCTCTCATCAGAGATGGCTAGGAGAGGAAACAGCAAATATACTCAATGGGGTATAGACAACTGGAATAAGAAGGAGGGGGGAGCAGGGGGAAGGGGTGGGGATATGAATAAAGGAGAGGATGGACCATGGGGGGACAGTGGTCAGATATAACACATTTTCTTTTTTTGACTTCTTGCAAGGGGCTGGGATTGGATGGCCTGCTCAGGACCATGGGGCCAGGTGGATTCTGGGCCTAAGGGGTGGTATGGGGGCTCAGGGCTTCTTGGCGCCAGGACCAGGGATCTGTCTGCTGTGCCACTCAGTGACCCTACAGCAGAGTCAGAGTGAAAGGCGAGAGAAAACAGAGTACATGGTAGTGGAGAAATAAGAAAGGAGGGAGTTGCGATCAGCAATGGCAACGTTGGAAAAATATACAAGTAACTTTTGTGATGGACTTATCATAAAGAATGTGATCTACTCATGACAGAGTTGATGGTGTTGGAACAAAGACTGAAACACATTTTTTGTTATTATTATTTCGGGGAGGTTGCAGGGCAAGTGGAGCTGGGTGGCCTGCCTGGGGCCACATAGCAGGGTGATCATTGGGTGTCTGGGGCTGGATTTGGACCCAGGTGCTCCTGGTTCAAGGGCCAATGCTCTGTCTGCCACCCAGCCACCCCTACTATTATTACTATTTTATTTTATTTTGGTTCTTTTTTTTCCTTCTTTTTGGTTTTTGCAGGGCAGTGGGGATTGGGTGGCTTGCATGTCACATGGCTGAGTGATTATTGGGTTTATGAGGCTGGATATGGACTTGGGTGCTCGTGGCTCCAGGGCTGGTGCCTTGTCCATTGCACCACCTGGCCATACCTACAATTATTACTATTATTTTTTTTAATTTTAATTTTTTTTCTCCCCCTTTACTTTTTTGCCCAAGCAAGTCCATCTATATTCATGGGGGAGGGGTATTTTGTTTACTTGTAAACAAGTATATTTTTTATTAATGTAAAGAAAAACATTTGTACAAAATGAGAATAAAAAATAAATAAAAAAAACCAAACTATTTTATGGAGAACTCCCACAGTGCAAGTGTTCACAAGGGGGTCAGAATAAGTGATACTGCCTGAAGGTTTCACTGAACAACTTTAGAATTGATTTTCCAGCTTGGGTGACAGTGGCACAGTACTGCCCAGCATGACATTGCCCTCATCAGTGAGGGGGCTGCACTCTATGAGGAAGGCAGAATTGAAGCAGCTCAAAGGAAACATGACAGGTGTTCACGTGGACTATTTGTGCCCAGCCTGTTGTAGAGCATTCTGAGCTCCGATTGGTCTGATCAGCCACAGTTGGACACACTGTAATTTGTCTCAAATATAGTGGTATCATTTTGATTTTTTTTGATAACAAAGGAAAAGAACCAATCATCCAACCAATTGGGTAAGGAATAGGCAAGAAGGAAATATGTGGAGCTAAAATTCTTAGTGGAAAGGGCATTCATTGGACTTGGCATCTAACTTGAGTTTTAAAACTGAGAGGGACCTAAGAGAGAATTTAATCTATGACTTCCCAATTTATCATTCAACTGAATTTGCTCTTTCCAAAATTACTAGGGATCTCTTAATTACCACATCTGTTGGTCATTTCTCAATCTTTGTTCTTCTCATCCTCTCTGCTACTATGATCTCCTCTTGGCTTTTGTGAATTCTCTCTTAGTTCACCTTCTACTTGTCTAAATCACTCTTAATCTCATTAGTAGGATTTTCATTCATGTCATGGCATCTAACTGTGGGTGTCTCCTAACACTTTGTCTTGTATCCTTTTTTCTCTATCTGCTTTCTTACTTTGGCAGTCTCATCCGCTCCAGTGATCATTACTCTGAAGGTAAATATTGGATCTATATATCTAGCCCTTATCTTTCTCTTATATATTAGTACAACTTCATTATTGGACATTTTGAACTGGTTGGCTCGTAGACTTCTCAAACTCAGCATGCCCAAAAGAAAACTCATCATCTTCTTTAAATTTTCTCCTATTTTGAACTTTTCTATTAATGTTGAGAGCATCATTATCCTTAGTTTTGTAGTCTATATCTCTAAGCAATAATAGCTATTGCCTTTCTCTTTGCTCCTAGCAAGCACTTAGTGCATATTTCTTGAATTGTTAATTGTAGGTCCAAAGAGAAAGGTCACTGAAGGGATCACTGCCACAGCATTGTAAAATAATTGATATTTCTATTCAGTGGTGCTGCTAACTTTTATTTACAAATGAGAGCATTTTTCTTTGACCTTCTTAGTTTTAGCAATAGTATGTTGCTTCAGCAGGGACTTGCCAGTAGGAGCCACTTGAACATGATTTATTGGGGCAATAGATGAAAGTGAAACCTCCTGCTACTGGAAAGGCTTAATGAAGAGACAGAGGTCTGATTGGATACATAGAGATCCAGATTAGCCACGATTTGAATGGAACATTGCAATAGGGATGGCAGGATGGCTTGAATAACCAAGTGGATACAGATCACTTTCTCTATGATTCTTTTTTTTTTAATTTTTATTTTAGGTTTTTGCTGGGCAAATGGGGTTAAGTGGCTTGCCCAAGGCCACACAGCTAGGTAATTAAGTGTCTGAGGTCGGATTTGAATTTAAGTACTCCTGACTCCAGGGCCAGTGCTCTATCCACTGCGCCACCTAGCTGCCCCCTTTCTCTATCATCTTTGAAGAGATACTCTGCTTTCCCACTGATTTCTTCTTGGAATCCTCATTTTGAGACATACTTCCACCCTTTGGAGTTTGCTTTTTATGCTTCAGCTGATTTCTCTCTCTACCCTTGCTCCCCACTTCTCCCATTGTGAGTTGCTCTAAAAAAACCCCACCATACTCAAAGTGGGTGCCTTTCTTCTGTTCCCTTTTCAAGTTCCCTTTCATATTTTGTCTTTTCCCATTAGGATGTAAACTCCTTGAATTCCCAGAAGACAATTTTTCTTTTTCTTTTTTTTGCAACCATATTTTCCAGTCTTTTTCATAGTCCTTGATGCATAATGATTATTGATTTGACTTGACCCTCCTGGTATGATCGAACTTACCAATTGTTGGTATCATAGAAATTAAAGTTGAAGTGAACTTTTAGTATAAGTACTCTTGTTTTATGGCTGAAAATATTGAGACCCAGAATTTGCCTTATCCCAGGTCATTTAAGTAATATGTAAATTAGAATTCAAATCTAGATCTATTGAATCTAAAACCTGTGAATTTTCCATAACACTGTGATTTTCCCAAGGTCAGATCCCAAGGGAAAATTCTTGTTCCACCTTAGAAGTCTGTGAAGCCAAACAGTATTCCAGGTCATCCACTGAATCACAGTCCCAAGCCCCCCGAAGTGTGGCTTTTTTCTTTTATGACCTGGCCTTACCTAGAGTATGAGTTCCTTGGGACCAGCTGAGGTGTTGTGGTGTTCAGAATGATGGGACTGGCTGAACAGAGACCAGTCCGGGGAGTGTAAGAAGCTTGAATTGGTTGGTAGCACAGCAAGAAAAAATGATAGACTTTATAAAGAACCAGAGGCAAAGAGAATGTCTGATTAGCATCAGGGTTTCAAAACAGAGAAAGACCAGAGGCAAGAGGGAGAATTGGAGCAGAACATTCAACTTCAAGAAAATAATGGCCATGGAGGGCCGGCACAATCAATAATTCATAGCTAAAGCAATGTTTCTACCTAAGGGGTAGCAGATTAAAAGAAGGTTCATATCCAAAGTTCAAAACACTTTCTGATCTATCAGAGTTGAGCTCTTCTGCCTGTTCTTTCTTCTGAATGGGAGGAAGCTTTCTTGGGGAATTGAGGGACAAGGCTAGTTACACTTGACATTAGGCAAAGATTTCTTGGGGCAATTGGTAAGATAGTAGGTGGGTTATTCCACAGGGCAGGAGACTAATGCCTCTTTGAAGACTCTTCAGTTTTGTTTCAGGTCACTGGAGCTCTGCTTCCCTGGTGAAACCTCATTAGAGTATGGTTTAAGCCAGGAGCAGTAGAATATTAGAATAGGAAGGGCTCTTAGAGGTCATTTAGCACAGCTCTCTAAGAAAAAAAATGAAACCCATTAAGTATGAAGTGATTTTCTTGTCTGAAGTAGTAGCAATCAGTGTCAAAGCCAGCTTCTTAGTAGCCTAGTTGTCTTTCCATTAAATCTTTCTGTGACTCTAATGCTTGAAATTATTCCCTCTTATATACTTTTTAACCTTTTGCCCATCAAAGATTCATTTATGTTAACCTCTACCTTCTTTACTTACCCTGCTTCAGGGTTAAAACTGCTCTGTTATTGTTAGTCATTTGTACTTTAGTGTGAATTAGTTTAAACAAATTCTTTTCTAAGCAGAGACCACCTTTTCATTTTGGCTGTGGGTTTTGATGGAGTTGCTGTTAAATTTGGAGCCTAGGAATGATTCTGGAGTGAAGTCTTTTGAAACTAGAAAGCAACATGAATGTACTGTCACAGGCAGGTGGGGCAGAAGGGAGTGCCAGCATTTTGGCACTTGCAATGGACAAATACCATCTATTTCAGTTTTTCTGTCTCCTCAACATTCTTGAAACCAAGATTCCTTGTTGCAAAGCTTTTTGAACAGGGAATATTAACCTTTTTGTTCAGCAGGAACTTCTTTGGCCATCTCTAATAATGGCCAGAATGTTTTTTAAATGCATGAAATAAAATACATAGGAGACCAATTATATTGAAATAAATATGCAATTTTTTCCCATCCAACTTCATTAGATCTCCTTCAATGTATTGTGGACCTCATGTAAAGAACCCTGGGTAGGGATCTCTTTTTAGCAAATAGCTTGAGAGAGGGGAAACCTCATAACTCTGACCTTTACTTTCAAGTTGTCAGTTTTCTCTGAGCTTCTAATTCACTAATTGTCTATGTCATTTGTTTGATATTTTATGATGTTTCAAGATATCTCTTAAATGAATTTGCTTACCTAAAACATTTATGTTCCCATAAATATAAACACCTGGAGGACAGAGACTTTTTTTTTCTCTTGTACTTTCCCTGAGGCACTAACTTAGATGTTTCTATTGGCATTTGATAAACGTTGATTGGTTGATTAAATTAAATGATTTTATAATTCTTATTCATAGTTTTTAAAATAAGTGAGCAAAATATATTAAGTATTTTTGATATCTGACCCCCCCAATAAACACCTAAATTTAGTTCTTTTTAATTTGTGGAATCCTTGATGAATGCTTTCTTTGGGGCTAGTGATCCTCCATATATTTCTGATTTACTTTCTCCCCACATCCCATACCATCTCTCTTTAAACTTCCTTCCTAGATCCAGAGGGGAAAGTCAACATTGGCACAGCTGTGCCTCTCCTGACCTTCCCTATGCTTATTGTACATCCTCAGGTAATTTCTGACTTTGAGGTAGTAAATAAATGGTTTCCTGTTTCCTTTTCAAATATTCTATTTTCTCACACTCCCCTCTGAGTCAAGCCAAGTTTTTCTGGAGCAACTGAATAGCATTCATTAATGGCAAACGATAAGGTTGTAGCAGCTCATGTTCAACCTCAGCAAGAGGTTTTTGTATTGAAGGAACTAGTTCCTCCCTTCTTTAGTGGTTGGCAGCTTCCTGTGCCCTCATGCTTCCTCTGTATTACAATACATTAAAATGCAAAGGTGAATGGAAATTCTACTAATTATGGGCATAAGAATTTGAGTTAGCAAAAGTCAGTAACTTGACTTCCTTTTTCCAAAGATACCCAGAAATTATGGAGTATTCTAGATACAAATGGGATTTCTTTGTCTAGTTTTTTTAGTTCTGTTTGCATCATGCTTTTTTTTTTTTTTGGTTGTTGTTGAGCTATTTAAGTCATGTCTGACTCTTGATGACCCTGTTTGGAGTTTTCTTGGCAAAGATCCTGGAGTGGTTTGCCATTCTTTCTCCAGCTCATTTTACAAATGAGGAACAGTAAATAGGGTTAAGTGGCTTATCCAGGGTCACACAGCTAGTAAATGTCTGTTACTGGATTTGCACTTGTCTTCCTATTGTAGGCTGGTCTCTAATCATTTAGCTACTTAGCTTTTTGGATCATGTATTTTTCCTGAAATGGAAAAAAAGATTTGAGAACTTTTGTAATATCATAAAAGGTAACCCTACTTAGGTATAGTTCCCCCAAAGAGTGTTCTCTATACTGTGATATCCTCCAGAAATTTTCATAAATGAATCCCCTCCATTCAGGGATAAGTCACAAAGTTTAGAACAATACTCTTTAAGGCATTACCTCTAAAAGACTGTATCTGCTGTATCCTGTTAGTCATCTAATAGGCAGACATCTCTAAATAACATCTGAAATGTAATGGGTAGACCAATGATAAGATCACAGGTCAGGGATGGGGTTTTTAAAATGGATTTTGCTACTGATTTCTTTTACTTTTCCAAATGCCTGTTATCTGTAGAGAAAAGCAAAGCAAATTGGTGGGTTTGATTCTTTTCTCTCTGCCAAGCCAATGCTGGTAACATACAGACAGACTATAGCTTTGAATCTCTCCATAGGATTCTTTGGAACTAAGAGGGTCCTCAGAGACTATCTCATCCAGTCCCTTTATTTTAGATATGAACTGAGGCCTAGAGAGATGAGATGTTTTACCCAAGGTCACTTATACTAAAACCAGGTTTTCTAACTCCAAATTCAGTGTTCTTTCTTTTAAACTACAATGTTCTCTTCCCACCCTTCAGGTTTGCTCCTAATTTGGGCTTTTCTGCATCCAAGCCAGATTCAAAAAATAATCTTATTGGAGGATTTCTAGGAAATATTCTTCCAACTACTGCCTTCCAAATGATCAACTGCCATATTCCCCCCTGCCAATTCTCATATTTTCTTTGTTTTTAGGCATAAAATAACTTTGTAAATTGGAAAAGGGCAAACTATCTATAGATATTTGAAAAAGAACTGCTCCAAATTACTAACAATTTTTTAAAAAGTGAAGATTAAGGCAATTCTGAGATTCCATTCCATTAATTGGTAAAATATAAAAAAAGGAAAATAGGTATATTGACATATCACTAGTGGGGTTATGAATTGGTTCAGGCATTCTGGAAAGCATTTTAGATTTATACCCCAACAGTTACTAACTGTGAGTTATTTCTTTGACCCAGTGATATCTCTTATTCCAAAGAAATCAAAGGAAGAATAAAAGGATCCATATGAACTAAGGTATTTCTAGCAAGTTTTTTCATTTTATTTTATTTTTGGTGATAGTAACAAAGAAAAATGAATATATCATCATTTGGGGATGATTGAGCAAGTTATGTTAGATGTATGCTATTGTGGTATAGGAAACAGTGAAAGAGATGGTTTCAGAGAAATTGTATAAGACTTGTAGGAACTGATGTACGGTGAAGTGATTAGAATCAGAAAAACAATTTATACCATAATGATAGTATTATTAAAAAACAAATAACTTTGAAAGATCTAAGAATCCTGATCAATGCAGTTTTCAACCAATAAATGCAGATAAATATTGATAAGTATTTCTTGAAGAGAGGTGATAAACTCAAGAGTGTAGAGTATTGGGCAGTGGCAAAGTGGGAATTAAGTAATTTTTGACTATTTGTGTTTATTTTAAGTGTTTTGTTTTTGTTTTCCTAGGGTGAGTATTAATTGAGAACAATGAAATTTAATTGAAAATTAGGAAATAGGAAAAGTGTTCATTTGGTTGGTAATCTCTTCAAAATATGTACTCTTGCTGTAACAGTTTGGCTTGAGGTGAGCAAGGTGACTTTGGATCCTTACCTATTAAACTTGCATGACAATTTGACACCGAGGAGGGGAAAGCTCTGGGATTTATGTCATGGAAACCCATATTCTGGGGAGGCAATTTGAAAAGTATCTGAATATTGGCAGCAGAACACTATCTAAGAGCAGAGATGTTCATTTCTTCAAGTTGGGTCCTTACAACTCACCCAGTTTATGCAGAGGTTACCAATATGTGTGGGTGTACTCAGGCATTTCTTCTAAAAAACTAAAGTTGTGGCTTCATCTTTTTGTCATCAAACCTTTCTCAAGGGGACTTGAACTTTCCCTTTCTCCTTTTTGTTTCCTCACTACATATTGAACTAGTAAAAGTTGAAATAAAAATGAGGAAGGGTGTGTGTGTTTGTCTGTGTGTGTGTGTGTGTGTGTGTGTGTGTGTGTGTGTGTTTTCACCATGTCCTAGTGCTAGCGTGTATATTTTTGACCACTGATCAGAGAGCCAGTCTGGAATGATTTCTTTCTCCTCCCTTCATCCCTCATGTGGTTTATACTTTAGTCATGTATTTATTACATATCACTTTGTATTAATCATAAACTTAATGAAAAAAAAAGAACTACATTGGGGCTTCTTAACCTGGAATCTGTAAACTTGTATTTAAATGTGTATTTTTAAACATCTTGACCATTATTTCAACATATTTTGATTTCTTTGTTATTCTTGTGTTTTATATTATGTATTTAAAAACTTGATCCTATAGGTTTCCATAGATTGCTGAAAGGGCCCGTGATACACAAAAAGTAAAGATCCCTTGGGCTGTTTTACCCCAACCCCCTATCTAATCCAAAATCTTACAATATAGGATATTAACAAATCTCCTTTGAAAGCTATACCACTGCCATTTCTATTACTTGGTCATAGCACACCATCTGATTGGGGATCTCAACCTGAGTTTAGATTAGTTCTGGTTCCTGGATAGACTTGTGGGCAATCATTACTAAGTCCATGGTGTAATAGAAAGAGTTGATGTTATTTAAGTTGTTTTCAGTTCTTCATGACTCCCCATTGGGGTTTTCTTAGCAAAGATACTAGAATAATTTGCCATTTCCCTTCTCCAGCCCATGTTATTTTTGAAAAACAGGCATATAGGGTTAAGTGACTTGCCCAAGGTCACAAAGCTAGTGAGTATCTGAGGCTGGATTTGAACTTAGGAAGAGAGATCTTCATAATTCCAGGGCTGGTGCTCTATTTACTGTGCCAGCTAGCTGCCCATACATGCAAAGAGTACTGGCATTTAAATTTGAAGTTTTGGATTCAAGCCTTAAGTTTTTTTAGCTTTCTGATAATGTATAGATTGTTTCTATAGATATATTATAGAATTTCAGTTTTCTCATCTATAAAATGGGTATAATAAATATCAGTATTGTTTTCTTCAAGATTATGAAGAAAGTGCTTTGCAAATCATATAATACACTATATAAATGTATTTCTTATTGTATACACAAACAAGTGAACTTTGCTCTCCCCTTCTCCCCCACACTTCCAAGAATGAGAATGATTTTCAAAAGTTTGACTTGTGAAACTAGTCTGTTTTATTGTAGGAATATTATATATGTTTGTGTTATTTTTGTCTATCTTTGTAAAGGGAGGAAAGGAAGGAAATAATTATTTTGATATAGCAAAATATTTAACAAAAGTTAAGTGCGTTGACCAGGGTTACATAACTAATAAGTATCTGAGGCCAGATTTGAATTTCCTGACTCCAGACCTGTGACTCTATCCATTTTACCATCTAGCCCCACTCTGGTATGTTCCCCATTCTAATCCATTCTTTACTCATTGGTAAAAAATGATGTTCTTAAAGCATAGGTCTGACCATGTCAAACATTCCCCTCCCTAATCAATAATCCCCCTAAGGATGCCTTATTACCCCAGAAGTCTCTTAGACTTCTATTGATGAATTTTCCCCACAACTTCCATTCTGAGGAAAGACTCTGAACAGCCACCTTTCATTTTCCAGATGTCATAGTCATGTGGAAACTTTCCCCTCCTGTTCAGTTCCCTTTTATGTGCTATCTTCCCTCATTAGAATGTAAGCCTTTTGAGGGCAGGGACTTTGTTTTTCTTATAACTCTTGTAAATGCTTATTGATGTCTGGCATTTAAAGCTCTTCATAGTCTTGCCACTTACTTTAGGATCTAGCAACACCGACCTTCTTGCCATTCCTCTCATGGGCTTTTTGACTGGTGGTCCTCTATACCAGGAATGTCTTCCTTTTCACCTCCAATTCCTTCAAGAATCAGCTCAGAATCCTACATTCTGCAGGCCTTTCCCCATGCTCCGCATTGCTAGTCCCTTCCTTCTCTCTGATATGACCTTCTGCCTACTCCATATATGGTGGTTTGCATTTTGTCTTTCCCATTAGGTTGTCAGCTCTTTGATGACTTTATAAAAACAGGGATCATGTTTTTCCCTTTTTTTGTATTCTCAGTGAGAAAGTAGATCTTTATGAATGGTTTATGGAAGAAGCATTTGGACAAGACCAGAACAAACTTAGAGGACCTAGATTAGCTATGCCTTCTCTAATACTAAAAGTACCCATATATTTGAAATCTGAGATGACTCCAAGCACACACATACACCCCCACATATACTCTCTGTCTCTCTCCCTCTCTCTCTTTCTGTCTCTGTCTTCTCTCTCTCTCTGCCAGGGGGCCAAGGTGGCCTGAGAGATGGGGCAGCCAGTGAAAAGGAATGGAAGCAGATGGATTAGAGATTTGAAGCAGAAAGACCAAACCATAATCTGGGATGCAGTAATCTGGGATAGGAAGGAAGATCTGCTCCAGGGTAGTGATTGTGTGAGTGGAGAGAAAGAGACATGTATGCAAGATGCTGTGATGGTAGAAATAACCAGATTTGGTGACAGATGTGAGGGGAATGCAAGCAAGTCAGAAAAGACACTGATGTGCTGAGCCTGGGTAACTGGGATGATGGTACTGCTGTGATCTATTTTAGAAAAGTTCAGAAGAGAGAGGAAGGAAGAAAGATAATAATTTCTGTTTTGGACATGCTGAATTAGAGATGTCTAATACAACATTAAGTATGAGATATCCAAGAGGCAGTTGGTGACACAAGACTGGAGTTCAGCAGATAGATTGGGGCTAGATGAATAGATCTGACCACCAGCTGCATAGACAGGATAATTGAACTCACAGGTAATGATGACATTATCATACACAGAAGAGAGAAAATAGAAAAGGGCCCAGGACAGAACTCTTGAGGTACCCCTTAATTAGTGGACATCGTCTGGGAGACTGAGAAAAAATGTATAGGGGAGAGCAGAGAAGAGGGTCACAAAAAGGTTGCAGAGGATTCAAGAAGAGTGAGGATTGACAAATGGGTTTTATTTCCTTCTTTTTTGTTTTTAAAGATTTTATTTATTTTGAGTTTTACAATTTTTCCCCAATCTTACTTCCCTCCCCCCACCCCCACAGAAAGCAATTTGCTAGTCTTTACATTGTTTCCATGGTATATATTGATCCAAATTGAATGTGATGAGAGAGAAATCATATCCTTAAGGAAGTAAATGAGATAGAAATATTAGACAATAAGATACCAGTTTTTTTCTCCCTAAATTAAAGTAATAGTCCTTGGTCTTTGTTCAAGCTCCATAGTTCTTTCTCTGGATACAGATGGTATTCTCCATTGCAGACAGCCCCAAATTGTCTCTGATTGTTGCACTGATGGAATGAGCAAATCCATCAGGGTTGATCATCCCATCCATGTTTATTTCCCTCTTTTTAATAACATTTTGCTCTGTAATATTGTGAATTGTTTGTAAGCCTAGTTTGCAAGAGGGCTTCAACTTTCTGGTAGATACCAAGCATGCACACATATAAATATGCACACATGTGTTTGTAATATATGTACACACACATACAGGTTTCATGTGTGTGTGTGTGTGTGTGTGTGTGTGTGTATTCAGGTAGATAGACAGGTACAACTACATGCAGATTTCTTGTGAGAGGCTACAAATCTCCAAAGTTTATTTATAAAATAGTCTCTGACATAAGAGTTCCATGCATTTTTTTCAACATATACAGACTTTAAAAAGTTCTTTCTTCACTTTAAAGTGTTTTTTTTTTTTGAGGTAGGTGGTATAGATATTTTCATGCCCATTTTGCAGATGGGGAAAGAGATGAAGTACTTGACCTCTCTGTTTTGGAATCAGGGTCTTTCTAAAGTCCAGTAATCTTTTTACTATTCTCTCAGTGCATGTATAATTTTTATTTAACCCCATAGGTATCTAGATAGCATGGTGGATAGGGTTCTGAACCTGGATTCAGGAAGACTCATCTTCCTGAGTTCAACACTTAGTAGCTGTGTGAACCTGGATAAGTCACTTAACCTTGTTTATCTCTGTTTCCTCAACTGTAAAGGAGAAGGAAATAGCAAACCACTCCACTATCTTTGCAAAGAAAAATCCCAAATGGAGTTACAAAGAATCAGACATAACTGAAAAACTACAGAACAACAGGGAGTTAGGAGTCTTGATGCTGAGCAGTTGCAAATTGAAGATACTATTTAGGATGGTGATTAATGATGGCAGCAGTAGCAGACACTGCATCCCCAGGTGGAAAAAAGAAATGTTTATAGTACTCTTCCCTAGCTAGTTACTTTAGTGTGTGTTCTCCTATTGCCAGCCAGAAGGAGAACATAAAATTGGATGTTTTAAAGCAAGATAGTTTTTCATTGAAAACTCTTTTTTTTTTTTTTCAGGAAGAAAACCTTGCTATATTGTTGTAAAACTTGAGTTTAATGTTCTTCCTCAGGTCTGAGTATTTTTCTTTTTTTTTCTTTTTTTCTTTTTTTTTAAATTTATTTTTTTATTCTCATTTTGTACAAATGTTTTTTTACATTAATAAAATATTCTTGTTTACAAGTAAACAAAATACCCCTCCTCCCCCATGAATATAGATAGACTTGTTTGGGCGAAAAAAGTAAAGGGGAGAGAAAAAAATTAAAATAAAAAAATAATAATAGTAATAATTGTAGGTATGGCCAGGTGGCGCAATGGATGAACCAACAGCCTTGGAGCCACGAGCACCCGAGTCCACATCCAGCCTCGTAAACCCAACAATCACCCAGCCGTGTGACATGCAAGCTGCCCGTTCCCCACTGCCCTGCAAAAACCAAAAAAAAAAAGAAAGAAAAAAAAGACCCAAAATAAAATAAAATAGTAATAATAGTAGGGGTGGCTAGGTGGCAGACAGAGCATTGGCCCTTGAGCCAGGAGCACCTGGGTCCAAATCCGGCCCCAGACACCCAAAGATCACCCCGCTATGTGGCCCCAGGCAGGCCATCCAGCCCTACTTGCCCTGAACCCTCCCCCAAATAATCATAACAAAAAATGTACTTGAGTCTTTGTTCCAACACCAACAACTCTGTCATGGGTGGATCTCATTCTTTATGATAAGTCCATCACAAAAGTTATTTCCATATTTTTCCACCCTTGCCATTGCTGATCGCAACTCCCTCCTTTCTTATTTCTCCACTACCATGTACTCTGTTTTCTCTTTCCTTTCACTATGACTCAGCTGTATGGTCGCTGAGTGGCGCAGCAGACAGATCCCTGGTCCTGGGACCAAGAAGCCCTGAGCCCCCATACCACCCCTTAGGCCCAGAATCCACCTGGCCCTGTGGTCCTGGGCAGGCCTTCCATTCCCAGCCCCTTGCAAGAAGAAAGAAAGAAAATGTGTTATATCTGGCCACTCTCCTCCCATGGTCCATCCTCTCCTCCTTTATTCACATCCCCACCCCTTCCCCCTGCTCCCCCCCCTCCTTCTTACTCCAGATGTCTATACCCCATTGAGTATATTTGCTGTTTCCTCTCCTAGCCATCTCTGATGAGAGCAAAGTTTCCCTCATTCTCCCTTGCCTCCCCGCTTCCATATCATTACAATAGCTCGTTGTAATAAAAAAATCTTATGTGAAATATCTTGGACTATTACCCCCCTCTCCTTTTTCTTTCTCCCATTCCATTTCCCTTTTTTTCTATTGACTCCATTTTTACACCATATTTTATCTTCGAATTCAGCTTTCTCCTGTGCTTCAACTATAAAAGATCTCTCTACCTGCTCTATTAACTGAGAAGGTTTATATGAGTATTATCAGTGTCATTTTTCAATCCAGGAATACATGCAGTTCATCCTCATTAAGTCCCTCATATTTCCCCCCTCTCCTCCAATCTCCATGCTTCACCTGAGTCCTGTATCTGAAGATCAAACCTTCTGTTCAGCTCTGGCCATTCCAAAAGGAACATTTGAAATTCCTCTGGTTCATTGAAAGTCCATCTTTTTCCCTGGAAGAGGACATTCAGCCTTGCTGGGTAGTTCATTCTTGGCTGCATTCTAAGCTCTCTTGCCTTCTGGTATATTGTATTCCAAGCCCTATGAGCTTCCAATGTAGCTGCTGCTAAGTCCTGTGTGATCCTGACTGCAGCTCCACAATATTTGAACTGTGTCCTTCTGGCTGCTTGTAATATTTTCTCTTTGACTTGGGAGTTCTGGAACTTGGCTATAATATTCCTAGGGGTTGGTTTTTTGGGATCTCTTTCTCTGGGGGGATCGATAGATTCTCTCCATTTCTATTTTGCCCTCTGCTTCTAGAATATCAGGGTAATTTTCCTGTAGTAATTCTTTGAAAATGATGTCAAGGCTCTTTTCCTGATCATGACTTTCAGGTATTCCAATAATTTTTAAATTATCTTTCCTAAGTCTGTTTTCCATATCAGTTGTTTTTTCAATGAGATATTTCACATTTTCTTCTAATTTTTCATTTTTTTGGTTTTGAAGTATTGATTCCTGATTTCTAGTAAATTCATCAATCTCCCTGAATTCTATTCTTTGTCTGAAAGATTTGTTCTCCTCAGAGAGTTTTCTTATCTCTTTTTCCATCTGGCAAATTTTGCTTTTTAAAGCATTCTTCTCCTCAATAACTTTGTGAACTGTTCTATCCATTTGACCTAAGCTGGTTTTTAGCATGCTATTTTCTTCAGCATTTTTTTGGATTTCGTTGACTAAGCTGCTGACTTCATTTTCATGTTTTTCCTGCATCTCTCTCCTTTCTTTTCCCAGTTTTTCTTCCAACTCCCTCATTTGATTTTCAAAGTCTTTTGAGCTCTATCATAGCCTGAGCCCAGTTTCTGTTTTTCTTGGAGTCTTTAGATGCAGGAGCTTGTGCTTCCTCATCTTCAGACTGAGTATTTTGATCCTTCTTGGGCTCATTTGCAAAATTCTTCTCAATAGTCTTCTTTTTGTTTCTCTGCTTGCTCATTTTCCCAGCCTGGGCCTGGTTTGGGGTGTTTCTTGAGCTTTTGGGACACTCCCACAAGGGTCTCAGTGTGTGCGGTTCTGTCCTCCCTCCTGGTCTGTGAATGACCATAAGCACCCCCCTCTGCCAAGGGGCTGATGTGGGGGGGGCTGCTGTTCTATGGGGGGGGCCTAGACTGTGATCAGGATCTGAATGTGGTCAGAGCCCCAGAGTCCTGTTCCAAGGGCAGAGGACAGAGCTCTGCAGTCTCTCTCTCTTCACTCCCCTCCCTCAGCTCAATGGGCTCATGCCCTGGGGTCTCCTGCTTACTGGCTCCTCCTGCTTCTGTTTCTAGATCAGGGCCCTGAAAGACCATGCTGCTTACTGTGTGCCCTGAGAGCTGGGCTCCATGTGCTCACTCTGGCAGAGGTCACCTGCTGTTCCCCCACTTTGTGCCCGGTGTTCCCCGGGGGTGCAGCTCAGGAGACTCCCCCGCTGCTGTGAGCTGAGGCTCCCAGCGCCCTTGGGCTGCCTTTGGGAGGCTGAAGTTCTTTGGCTCTGGCGGGCCACCCCTCTGGCGGGCTGCCTCTCTAATCTCGGGGAGCAGAGTCTTTCTGCTCTTTTCCTGGTTACCTTGAGTAGGAGAACTGCCTCACTGGGTCCCTTTGTGGGTTCTGTCTCTCGAAAGTATAGTTAGAGTACTTAGCTGATGAATTTTATCAGAGAGCTCCTAAGACTCGATCCCTTCTTGTCACCATCTTGGCTTTGCCAGGTCTGAGTGTTTTTATACAACTCAAGTTTTCTGATTCTGTGTCCTTGGCCAAGTCAATTAATATTTATAAATGATGAATTAGCAATTGTTCTGTAGAGGTGCTTCTTGGGAACTGAGTCAGGATTAATTTCTAAACATTGGTCAGTACTCTGAGATGAGGGGAAAATGATTATAAACATCAGGTGATGTTATTTCATTTTCCTAACTTTTTTTGGGGGTGGGGTGGGGAGTAAATCACTTTATTCAACTTATTGGTGGAGTTCCTACCAATGTTCTAGAGAATAAAGCATAAGAATTGTCCTTACAGAATTTATAGTCTGATACTAGAGGCAACTTCTGTACAAAAATAATTAAAATGCCAGATTGAATGTGAAACTACAATAAGAGGGCAACAAATTTCTATAGGAGTTCAGAGGGAGTAGAGATTACTTTAGTCTAGGGTGATACAGGAGATCCTTCAAAAAGAAAATAGCAGAGAGCATAACTAAGGCAATGACAGTATTCAGTAGTACAAAAACAATTGAGTACAGTATGTTGTTGCAAAAATATTAGTTAAAATATTAAAAAAATAATAAATTAAAATAGGAAGATACAAGATGGTAAATTTGTTCACTGTGGTTTCTATAGCCCAGATGAACTTGACCCTACTGAGTATCTTTCCTGTTACTCATAGCAACCTCATCAAAATTCTTGAAGTTTTACAAGGACTCTTGTCTCCCCTCCTTCTCCAAATGCAAAGTTGTAAAGAGTAGAGAGAGGTTTGCTTTGTCCCTTTTCTTTCTGCTAAATCTGTCTTTATTTTTTTCCTTTTTCTTTTTTTAAGTTTATTTTTATTAAAGATATTATTTGACTTTTACAATTTTCCCCCAGTCTTGCCCTCCCCCCCCCACAGAAAGCACTCTGTCAGTCTTTACTTCGTTTCCATGTTGTACATTGATCCAAATTGGGTGTGATGAGAGAGAAATCATATCCTTAAAGAGAAGAGAAGTCTAAGAGGCAACAAGATCAGACAATAAGATATCTGTTTTTTTTTCTAAATTAAGGGGAATAGTCCTTGCACTTTGTTCAAACTCCACAGCTCCTTATCTGGATACAGATGGTACTCTCCTTTGCAGACAACCCAAAATTGTTCCCGATTGTTGCACTGATGGAATGAGCAAGTCCTTCAAGGTTGAACATCACTCCCATGTTGCTGTTAGGGTGTACAGTGTTTTTCTGGTTCTGCTCTTCTCACTCAGCATCAGTTCATGCAAATCCCTCCAGGTTTCCCTGAAATCCCGTCCCTCCTGGTTTCTAATAGAACAATAGTGTTTCATGACATACATATACCACAGTTTGCTAAGCCATTCCCCAATTGAAGGACATTTACTGGATTTCCAATTCTTTGCCACCACAAACAGGGCCTGCTATAAATATTTTTGTACAAGTAATGTTTTTACCCTTTTTCCGCATCTCTTCAGGGTATAGACCCAGTAGTGGTATTGCTGGGTCAAAGGGTATGTACATTTTTGTTGCCCTTTGGGCATAGTTCCAAATAGCTCTCCAGAAGGGTTGGATGGGTTCACAGCTCCACCAACAGTGTAATAGTGTCCCAGATTTCCCATGTCCCTTCCAACAATGATCATTATCCTTCCTGGTCATACTGGCCAATCTGAGAGGTGTGAGGTGGCACCTCAGGGAAGCTTTAATTTGCATTTCCTCTAATAATTAATGATTTAGAGCATTTTTTCATATGGCTATGGATTACTTTGATCTCGTCATCTGTAAATTGCCTTTGCATATCCTTTGACCATTTGTCAATTGGGGAATGGCTTTTTGTTTTAAAAATATGACTCAGTTCTCTGTATATTTTAGAAATGAGTCCTTTGTCAGAATCATTAGTTGTAAAGATCATTTCCCAATTTACTACATTTCTTTTGATCTTGGTTACATTGGTTTTATCTGTGCAAAAGCTTTTTAATTTAATGTAATCGAAATCATCTAATTGGTTTTTGGTGGTGTTCTCCAGCTCTTCCTTAGTCATAAACTGTTCCCCTTTCCATAGATCTGACAGGTCCTTGATCTTCTAATTTGCTTATAGTGTTGTTGTTTATGTCTATGTCCTGTAACCATTTGGATCTTATCTTGGTAAAGGGTGTGAGGTGTTGGTCTAATCTAAGTTTCTTCCCTACTAACTTC
This sequence comes from Macrotis lagotis, assembly GCF_037893015.1. Classification (NCBI taxonomy): domain Eukaryota; kingdom Metazoa; phylum Chordata; class Mammalia; order Peramelemorphia; family Peramelidae; genus Macrotis; species Macrotis lagotis. The sequence goes on from NC_133658.1 coordinate 542,464,765, forward strand.
TAATTATCCCAGCAATTTTTATCAAAGAGGGAGTTTTTATCCCAATGGCCAGACTCTTTGGGTTTATCAAACTGCAGATTACTATAATCATCTCCTGCTTTTACACCTAGTCTATTCCACTGGTCCACCACTCTATTTCTTAGCCAATACCAAACAGTTTTGATGACTGATGCTTTATAATATAATTTTAGATCAGGTAGGGCTAAGCCACCTTCTTTTGCACTTTTTTTCATTAAGCTCCTGACAGTTCTTGACTTTTTATTTCTCCATATGAATTTACTTACAATTTTTTCTAACTCGTTAAAGAAATTTTTTGGAATTTTGATTGGTAGGGCACTAAACATATAGTTCAGTGTTGGTAGAATTGTCATTTTTATTATATTAGCTCTACCTATCCATGAGCAGTTGATATTTTCCCAGTTATTTAAATCTAATTTAGTTTGTGTGAGAAGTGTTTTATAATTGTTTTCAAAAAGATTCTGAGTCTGTCTTGGCAAATAGACTCCCAAATATTTTATATTATCTGAGGTTACTTTGAATGGGATTTCTCTTTCTAGCTCTTCCTGCCGTTTCTTGCTAGACATATATAGAAAAGTTGAGGATTTATGAGGGTTTATTTTATAACCTGCAACTTTGCTAAAATTGCTAATTGTTTCCAGTAGTTTTTTAGATGATTTCTTGGGATTCTCTAGGTAGACCATCATGTCATCTGCAAAGAGTGAGAGTTTTGTCTCTTCCTTCCCAATTCTAATTCCTTTAATTTCTTTTTCTTCTCTAATTGCTGATGCTAACATTTCTAATACAATATTGAATAGTAGTGGTTATAATGGACACCCTTGTTTCAGCCCTGATCTTATTGGGACTGCCTCTAGCCTCTCCCCATTGATTATAATGCTTGTTGATGGTTTCAGATAGATACTGCTAATTATTTTAAGGAACAGTCCATTTATTCCTACACTCTCTAGTGTTTTTAATAGGAATGGATGCTGTATTTTGTCAAAAGCTTTTTCAGCATCTATTGATATGATCATATGATTTCTGATAGGTTTGTTGTTGATATAATTGAGTATACTAACAGTTTTCCTAATATTGAACCAACCCTGCATTCCTGGAATAAATCCTACTTGATCATAATGTATTATCCTAGTGATGACTTGTTGTAATTGTTCTGCTAAGATTTTATTTAGGGTTTTTGCATCTATATTCATCAGGGAGATAGTTCTATAATTTTCTTTCTCTGTTTTAACTCTTCCTGGTTTAGGTAACAGTACCATATTGGTTTCATAGAAAGAGTTAGGCAGAGTTCCATCTTTCCCTATTTTTCCAAAGAGTTTATATAGGATTGGAACCAATTGTTCCTTAAATGTTTGGTAGAATACACTTGTGAATCTATCAGGCCCTGGAGATTTTTTTTTTAGGGAGTTCAATAATGGCTTGTTGAATTTCTTTTTCTGAGATAGGGTTGTTTAGGTATTTAATCTCTTCATTTAACCTGGGCAACTTATGTTTTTGTAAATATTCATCCATTTCACTTAGATTATCAAATTTATTGGCACAGAGTTGGGCAAAATAATTTTGAATTATTACTTTAATTTCCTCCTCATTGGTGGTGAGTTCATCTTTTTCATTTATGATACTAGCAATTTTGTTTTCCTCTTTCTTTTTTTTTAATCAAATTGACCAGATGTTTATCAATTTTATTGTTTTTTCATAATACCAACTTTTGGTTTTATTTATTAATTTAATAGTTTTTTTGCTTTAATTTTTTAATTTCTCGAATTTTAATTTGGTACTTAATTGGGGATTTTTGATTTGTTCTTTCTCTAATTTTTTTAGTTGCATGTTTAGTTCATTGATTTCCTCTTTCTCAAATTTATTTATATAAGCATTTAGAGCTATAATATATCCCCTGAGAGTTGCTTTGAATGAACCCCATAGGTTTTAGTATGTTGTTTCATTATTATCATTATCTAGGATAAAATGGTTAATTCTTTCTATAATTTGTTTTTTGGTCCACTCATTTTTTAAAATGAGGTTATTCAGTTTCCAATTTGTTCTGGGTCTATATCTCTTTGGCCCAGTATTGCATATGACTTTTATTGCATTGTGATCTGAGAAAGATGTATTCACTATTTCTGCCTTTCTGTAGTTGATCATTAGGTTTTTATGTCCTAGTACATGGTCAATTTTTGTGTAAGTTCCATGTACTTCAGAGACAAGGTATATTCCTTTCTATCCCTATTCAGTTTTCTGCATAAGTCTACCATATCTAATATTTCTCACAATCTATTTACCTCCCTAATTTCTTTCTTGTTTGCTTTATGATTCGATTTATCTAGATCTGATAGCAGGAGGTTGAGGTCTCCCACTAGTAGAGTTTTGCTGTCTATGTCTTCCTGTAATTCTTTCAGCTTCTCCTCTAAGAATTTGGGTGCTGTCCCACTGGGTGCATATATATTCAATATTGAAATGACTTTATTGTCTATGGTACCTTTTAGGAGGATAAAGTTTCCTTCCTTATCTCTTTTAATGCTATTTTTGCTGCTGCTTTGTCTGAGATAAGGATTGCTACCCCTGCTTTTTTTACTTCAGTTGAAGCAAAATATATTTTGCTCCAACCTTTTACCTTTACTCTATATGTATCTCTCTGCTTCAAATGAGTTTCTTGTAAGCAGCATATTGTAGGATTCTGGTTTTTAATCCACTCTGCTATTTGCTTACATTTTAAGGGAGAGTTCATCCCATTCACATTCAAGGTTATGATTACTAATTCTTTATTGACCTCAGTGCTATCTTCCCTCTGTTTGTATTTTCCTCCTTACCCCCCTTTTATTCATATTCCCCAGTCTTTTGTTTCTTAAAACCACCCCCTTCAGTGTGTTTGCCCTCCTATATCACACCCTCCCCTTTCTTTCCCCTTTCCCTTTTTCCCTTTTCCCTTCCCTTCCTTTTGTTATTTCCCCTTATTTCCCCCACTCCCCTTCCCTTTCTCTGTCTCCCCTCTCCCCTTTTCATTTTCCTAACTTTTTGAGAGAACTGGGTAGTGACTCATAGATATCCCAAAGTGGACTGGGCTGCCTTAGGAGAAAGTGGACTGATTATCCCTGCCTCCTCTTCCTTTGGGGCCTGAAGACAAAGTTTGGATGATCAGATCCTCACTTATGAAAGGTTCCTATTCAAGTAAGTTATTCAAGTCTTCTTAAACTTAGTCTGTGATTGTGTGAATTCCCCTAAGAGTTCTCACCAATTCAACATTAGCTGGTTGAATTGAACTACATAAAGTCAGAATAAACAGAGGTAATGATAATGTTGATGGGACCCTTGTTCAAGTCATTTTCTTTTATATGTCTTGTCTGTAGAATTGTGGAGTTTGAACTCCACCTTCTCTGAGGTTCCTTCTAACTCTATTTCATTATTATAAGAATTAAATAACTCCATATTATCAAGAAATTGGAACCTGTTTGAATAAGCAGCAATTTAAGGGTTCTTAGTCTGGGATCTATGAACTCAGTTAAAAGAAATAGTTGTATTTCAATATAATTGGTTTCCTTTGAGATACTATATTTTCCAACATGATTTCCAAGGATTCATGATGAAAAATCTACCTACTTCCAGAAAGAGAACTGATAAATTCTGAGTTCAAATTGAAGTATCATTGTTTCACTTTACTTTTCTCTGCTTTTTTTTTAAATATGCCTATTATGGAAAAATGTTTTGCTTGATTTCACACGTATAATTGATGTCATAATTGCTTGCATTCTCAATGGGTGGGGAATAGATGGGAGGAAAAAAAATTGAAATTCAAAAGTTAAAAAGACTGCCAAGAATAAATAAATAATACACTGAATAGAAAGCTATGTATTTTATTTTAGATATTTAAAAATATACTTTTTGAGAAAGGGTCCATAGGCCTTACCACATTACCAAAGAAAATCATGACCTAAAAAAAGATTGGGAATCTTTGATGTAGTCTGATCCTCTCACTTTACAAACGAGGAAAACAAAGCCTTCAAAAATTAAGTAATTTGTCCAAGGTCAAAAAGGTATTAAAATTGTTAGAGTGTAAGCTCCTTGAGGTCTATCTTTTGATCTTTTGTCTCTGTCTCTGTCTGTCTCTTTCTCTTCTCTCTCTCTCTCTCTCTCTCTCTCTCTCTCTCATACACACACACACACACACACACACACACACACACACACACACACACCTCCAGCATTGCACATAACAGGCACTGAAAAAATATTTATGGAATTGAATTGAAAACGGCAGACTGAAATTGAGTTCAGGTCATCTCCAAATTCAACACAATTTTTTTTTTCTTCTCCTGGTTAACTAATTAAAAGTCAGAACAAAGCTCTAACGTTGCTTTTTCATGTTTTAAAACAATGTCTATAACTTCAGAGAATTTATGATTTTAACTACTTTATCCAATTCAATCAGATCAGGTTCAGGACTAGAAAATGTTTTCTGAAGTTATCCTTTTCTACCTATGTTTATGATTTATATATCTCATGAATGAGTCAGTTTCCATTTTCCTGGTCCCTCAAGTAAATGCTGTTGCCATAAAACATTGTCTAGTGACTTTAAGTCTTCTTCGAGTTCACTGGCATGCTTTCAGGCCATTTTCCAACAAAGAGATTTGTTCTGTGAGCGGTTTAATTGCTTGTTACTAGATTGCAGATCTGCTTTTGCTCACTTCTGCAGAAGTCACTCATTCTTTGACACTTCTGCAGTCCCGGTTTTGGTTAGACTTTTGCTCAGGTGGTAAGGTGTAGGTTTGTTGTTGGTTGAAGTTTTTATTGCCTCTGAGAGTTACTATCTATCTTTATGTTAATGTTATTTAGGTCCAAGGATGGTGTGTATCATGAGCACCTGGTGGCCCACAATGAGTAGAGTGTGGAGTTTGAATTCAAATGCTGCCTCTGACACTTACTAACTGTGTGTTCCAGGACGTGTCACTGTTTGCTTAAGTGAGGAATGAGATGCCATTTGTAGAGTACTTGGTGATACTAAAAGATACATAGTGAATGCTATATAAATGTTACTAGTTCATCATCGTCATCATCATCATCATCATCGTCATCATCATCATCATCATCGTCATCATCATCATTATTCTTAGAACTAGAGTTTTTAGTGATATTAATTCAATTCTCTCATTCCACAAATAAGGAAACTGAGCCCCAGAAGGAGTAAATGATTTCTCAAAGATCGCTTGTTTATGAAGTAGTAGAGATAGCACTTGGCCCTTAGTTTATCAGTGGTCTTTCAAGGGCATCATAGCCTCTCATTGAGTATATTTTTCTATGATAATCTGGGATTGGTTCCCCTTTCATACTATTTGTCTGATTTAAAGAAATTCAATATCTAGCTGAGACATGGTGAATAATACCTTTCTTAGGAAAAACAGCAAGTCTTCATTATATAATGTTGGAGTATGCTTAATGGGGAATTAGGATTGTTCTTGTGTTATCCTTTTTCCTTGTTATGGTGATACATATGCAATATATCACTAGATATATATGTAGGGAATTAATTGATCTATAATATAATTGAATCATTTAATAGCAGGGAAGTATACATCAGAGGAACCTGTCAAGGTATCAAAGATACCAGGTTTTGAGTCAGAAGACCTAGTTATTGCCTATGTGACCTTGGGTAAGTCACTTTTAACTTCTCTGGTCCTCAGTTCTTTGTTAAATGGTACAACTGGAAGCAATTTATTAAATGACTTCTAAGTTGGTTTCTAAGCAATTAAATTAAATAAGCATTTGCTAAATGCTTTTTTGTGTGGCCATGTTCTGGGCAGTCAAAGAAGGGCAAAAATATAATTTCTGCTCTCTAGAAGCTGATATACTGGGAGAAGCAACATGTGTATATGAAATAAACAGTAAATATGTAAAGTCATCTTGGAGAGAAGACACAGTGTGAGAGACCAGAGAAGAGGTGGATTTGAGCCAACTTAAGGGAAACTTCGAAGCAGAGGCAGAGAGTGAGAGCATTCTAGGCATGTGTGACTGCCTGCAAAAAGTTATGGTGTTGGGAGATGAAGTGTTTCTTTTCTTTTCTTTTTTTTTTTTAAAGCATGATTTGGGTGGCTAAGTGGCGTAGTGGATAAAGCACCGGCCTTGGAGTCAGGAGTACCTGGGTTCAAATCCGGTCTCAAACACTTAATAATTACCTAGCTGTGTAGCCTTGGGCAAGCCACTTTAACCCCATTTGCCTTGGGGGAAAAAAAAAAGCTTGATGTCACTGGATTATAAGTCACATGGAGAGGAATAAAAATGTAAGGAGAATACAAGGACATTAGAAAGATAGGAAGAAAATAAATTATTCTGAGAAATTAATGTTTCTTTCATATTTAATAGTTAATTATTATCTTAGGATCAAGTTTTACCCTTTTAAAAAATTTCCTTATTCAGAAATCAACCAGTATGGGGAATGTCTCTTACAGAAAATTTACCCAGGTCAAAAATCTATTAGACAGTAAAAGAAATTCTAAGTTTGGACTAATGAATATATGCCTGTTCATTGTGTTTACTTAGATTGGTCCTTGGGAACTGTTAATTCTCCCCATTAGCAAGATAGATCTGGAAAATTGGTTTCTTTGACCAAGATTTGAATAACCTAAGGAATGTACTCCAAGATAGTCAACTTCCATTTGATTAACCATCAGAGTTGAGTATGCACCCCTTGAAACACCTTTTTTCAAAGGACACATAAACTCTACTGCCATAAAGTGTCTTTGATCTAAGAGAGATGACCAAATGGCCATCCTTTTATTAATAACCTGCTGGCCTTATTAATAAAATTATTCCATTATCCAGAAACTATGTCTTTCTGACTTTTTTTTAAACTTCACATTATGAGGGCCATTCAGTGGCAAATGGAGGACTTTATATTTGATCTTGTCTTACCTGGAGGTTTAATAGGGCTTACAGTCCTGTGAAAATGAAGGTGTGTAACTATTTCTGACTTTCCACTTTGGATAGAAAGCAGGAGATGGTGCATTATCTGCTCCCAAGAGATTCATGTCCTTGTTCATGTTGTCATTTGGTCTGTTGGCAGGAAAGTATCTTTAGAATTGTCTTGTTGGATGCTTCCAGTGTTGTGCTCTTATTACTGTGAGTTGTCTCCTTACTTAGAGACAAAGAGATTGAAATGTTAAATGTCATTTTGGGAGAGTGTCACCAAGATGTCAAAGCAGGAAGAGACCATCCATTAGACATGTAATACAACCTTTAGTTTATAAATGAGGAAAACAGATCCAGAAAAATTTAGTGGCTTGTTCAGGGTCACACAACTAGCCAGCAACAGAACTGGACTTCAGACTTAGGTCTTCCGGATCTAGGTCCCAGGCTCTTCCTGTTACCTCCAGATAAACACACAGCCTACTGGTGGATCAGCCTGCCTCAAGACTCTTCTGCCTCCATTCAGCCATTGAAATGATTTTCCTAAGGTGCAGATTTGATCATGTGACTCCTCTTCTCAATAAGCTATAGTGGCTCCCTATTGCCTCCGGGAGCAAATACAAAATGGTAACCACCTCCTATCTTTCTTGTTCCCTTATACCTTCCTCCCTCATACATTCTCTTTGATCCATTGACACTGACCTCCAGAGCGTTCCATGAACAAGACACTTTAAAAATACTCCAGCTCGAGAGAAATTTGGAACTACATCCAAAGGGCAACAAAAATGAGCATACCCTTTGACCCAGCAATACCACTACTGGGTCTATACCCTGAGGAGATGATGAAAAAGGGTAAAAACATCACTTGTACAAAAATATTTATAGCAGCCCTGGTTGTGGTGGCAAAGAATTGGAAATCAAGTAAATGCCCTTCAATTGGGGAATGGCTTAGCAAACTGTGGTAGATGTATGTCATGGAACACTATTGTTCTATTAGAAACCAGGAGGGACGGGATTTCAGGGAAGCCTGGAGGGATTTGCGTGAGTTGATGGTGAGTGAGATGAGCAGAACCAGAAAAACATTGTACGCCCTAACAGCAACATGGGGGTGATGATCAACCTTGATGGACTCGCTCATTCCATCAGTGCAACAATCAGGGACAATTTTGGGCTGTCTGCAAAAAAGAATACCATCTGTATCCAGAGAAAGAATTGTGGAGTTTGAACAAAGACCAAGGACTATTACCTTTAATTTAGGGGGAAAAAAACCCCCAGATATCTTATTGTCTGATCTTGTTATCTCTTAGACTTTTTGTCTCTTCCTTAAGGATATGATTTCTCTCTCATCACAACTCAGTTTGGATCAATGTACAACATGGAAACAAAGTAAAGACTGACAGACTGCTTTTCCGTGGGGTTGGGGGGTGGGGGGAGGGAAGTAAGATTGGGGGGAAAATTGTAAAATTCAAATAATATCTTTAATAAAAAAATACTCCAACTCTTGATTCTGGACATTCTCCTTGACTGTCTCCCTTTGCCTGAAATGATTTTCCTTTGCTGTGACTAACTAACCTCCTTGGTTTCCTTTAAATCCCAACTGAAATCCCCCTTTCTACTGGAAGCCTTCCTTATCATCTCTTAATTCCAGTGCCTTTTCGTATTTAATCATTTCCCATTTATACTGAATAACTTGCTTTGTATATATTTGTTTTTTTTTTAAGATTTTATTTATTTTAAGGTTTACAATTTTTCCCCAATCTTACTTCCCTCCCCCTACCCCCCACAGAAGGCAATTTGCCAGACTTTACATTGTTTCCATGGTATACATTGATCGTAATTGAATGTTATGAGAGAGTATATTTGTTAACATATTGTTTTCTCCATTAGATTGTAAGCTCCTGACTTTTGCCTGTTTTTTGCATCCTCAGTGCTTAGCACAGTTCTAGGACAAAGTAGGCACTAACAAATGTTTATTGATGGATTGCTGTCCTGATTTTGGATGAATTATTTTTGCTTCTCCTTTATCTCATTTCATCTGGTCAGATCTGCTTTACTTTAAAAGGGAAATTCAGACAGAGGAAAATGGAAGGGAGAGAATTAGGCTACCAATAGAATAGCATCTGTAGAGGCCTTTCAGGAATATTGATTAGCTGGGCATAGTGATAGTGATTGGCCTTTTCCCTTCTTGGTACCATGCTGTTTGCAGACCATAAAGTGCTCAACAGGGAGCTATTATTGCTGCTGCATATGAATTTTCTTTCCTTAGTGCACCCCCCCCCACGTGTTCCCTACAGGCGATCCACATATCTTTGAAACTGTTTTGAATGTTTCTTTTGTCATTATCCCTTAGGATTATCATGGCTGTAATGGAGGCTTAATGGAGAAAAATAAGGTTGGGGGGCTCTATGGTGAAATGAACTTTTCAGAAATGATTTCTCTCTTCCTTGACTCTGTGCTTCTTGTCTCTTGTTAACCAAAAAAACAAACAAACCCCCAAAAAACAAAAAATATACAAGTCCTTGAGATGTGCTTTTCCCTCTGCTTTGTTTAGCCCAGCTCTGTAACTCTTTAACTCTTTCTCTGTAACCACCTGCATGTACATTAAGATATATATTTTCTTTCATTTGCGTTACAGAGCTGCACTGCAGTGGCCCGGGTGGCTTCAGTTGCTCCCCAGCTGCCTTTGCCTCTGCTCCGATTTCTGCTGCAGGTGGTCTTCCTCAGTCATAGTTCTGAAAGCAGGACTTTCCTAGGCCAGTTTCTATCCAGCAAACAATTTTTTTTTTTTTTTTTTTTTTTAAGGTTTTTGCAAGGCAATGGGGTTAAGTGGCTTGCCCAAGGCTATAGGGCTAGGTAATTGGAACTCAGGTACTCCTGACTCCAGGGCCAGTGCTCTATCCACTGCACCACCTAGCTGTCCGAGCAAACAATTTTTAATAATTAATAATAATTCTTGCCCCAGTTGGGGCAGTGTGTGTGTGTGTGTGTGTGTGTGTGTGTGTGTGTGTGTGTGTGTGTCTGTGTGTGTGTGTCTGTGTGTGTGTGTGTCTGTGTGTCTGTGTCTGTGTGTGTGTGTTACTGGGGTTAGAAAGATGAGAAATGAAACTCCCCTGCCCTCAGAGGAGTTAAAGTTAGGAATAAGTGTTGTTATTTAGTTCCAATCTCTCTTTCCTTATCTTGAAATTCTTAAGAATCCTGTGAAGAGGTACTTAGGGAGGATACTTAACCTTTTTTGTGTTGAGAACTCATTTGGCAGTCATAAAAGCAATGGACCCCTTTGCGTAATTGTGTTTTAAATGTATAAAATATAATGTATAGGATTGCAAAACTAAAGAAGCAATTGTATTGAATTATAATTATCAAAAATTTTTTAAAAATCTAAGTTCATGGGCCCCAGTTAAGAACTTTATACAAAAGGTAATATTACCTCTGAATTAGAATTATTGAACTCCATGGTCATTTCTAACAATAAGTCTGTGATCTTATATACAGCCATAAACAATATAAAAATTAGATCACTGAAACTAAGATTTAGAATTGCAAAAGGTGAGGGTATTTAGTACAAACTATTTTTTTTAACCAATGAAAGAATCGAGATGTATTTATGTTATACAAAGCGACATAATGAATAAATGTCAAAGACACGATATATAAATCCAAGATTTTGGATTCAAATTTCAGCTCACTATCTATTGCACCTTGTTGCCTCACACAAAGTATGTTGGGGAAGGGTAGTCACAATTATGACTCTTATCAGTGGGTTTTTATTATGTAAATTATGGAAAGTACTATGAGCTTACTCTTACAAATAAGAAAGAATTTCACTGTTAGGGAAAGTAACATATCTTGTAGTTATTAGTTTTATGTTCTGTTACTGCTTTAGTGAAGTATAGATTTGGTTTTATTTTGTTCGTTTGTTTGTTTGTTTTTACCTTGATGTAGGTAGCCAGGAATCACTTATTTGTATGGCAAGTATGGTTAAAAAAAATACTTCTAACCCCAGTTCTAATGGGTTATAAATGAGTTAGTTCCCATGTATCTCCCTCTTCCCCAAAAGCAGGTCAGTTTTTCCTTTTGTATTATTTGTGAAATTTGCTGTGAATCAGCATCATTTGAACCATATCATTGTTTTTTTTAAAAAAAATTGTTTTGGAGCAATTAGGTGGCACATAGAACACTGGCTGTGGAGTCTGGAGGAAGTGAGTTCAAATCCAGCCTCAGGCATTTTGCCCTTTGTAACTGTGACTCTGGTCTTGTCATTTAATCCCAATTGCCTTACCCTACCTCCCAAATTTTTTTTGATTTTTCTTTTCTTTTTTTTTAAATAGTATTTTATTGTTTCTAATTACATGTAAAGGTAGTTTTTAAAATTCATCTTTTATAAGATTTTAAGTTCAAAATTTTTATCCCTCCTCTCTCCTGCAATCTGATACAGTATTATATTTGTTCAATACTGTTAAGCATGTTTCTATTTTAATAGTGTTGTGAAAGAAAAATCAGACCAAAAGGAAAGAGCCATGAACAAGAAAAACCAACAAAAAAGTGAAAAATAGTATGCTTTAATCTGCATTCTGACTCCATAGATCTTTCTTTTCTCTGTATGTGGATAGTATTTTCCATTATGGGTCTTTTGGAATTGTCTTGGATCATTGTACTGTTGAGAAGAGCTAAGTCTGTTATAGTTGATCCTCTCCCTGTGTTACTGTGCACAGTGCTTTCTTGGTTTTGTTCACTTAACTCCATTTAGTTTATATAAGTCTTTCTGGGTTTTTCTGAAATCTTCCTGCTCATCATTTCTTTTAGTATAATAGTATTTTATTCCAATGGCTTGTTTAGCCATTTCCCAATTGATGAGCATCCCCTCAATTTCTAATATTTTGCCTCCACAAAAAGTTACTATAGGGTGGCTAGGTGGCGCAGTAGATAGAGCACCAGCCCTGGAGTCAGGAGTACCTGAGTTCAAATTGGGCCTCAGACATTTAATAATTACCTAGCTGTGTGGCCTTGGACAAGCCACTTAACCCCATTTGCCTTGCAAAAATCCTAAAAAAAAAGTTACTATAAATATTTTTGTATTTGTAGATTCTTCCCCCCCTTTTTTTATGATACAAACCTAGAAATGGTATTGCTGCATCAAAGGGCATGTACAGTTTAAAACCCTTTGGTCATAGTTCCAAATTACTTTCTAGAATGATTGATTCAGTTCACAATTCCACTAACATTGCTTCTGTGAATCAGAGGATTCCTTTTTCTAGGTCATATTATATATCAGTTTAAAAAATACTTTGCAAAACAGCATAGACAGCACCAGTTCCCAGAGTGCCCAGGAGCTGAGGTTTTACACTTTTCTTACAATTTGATGAGTTTCTCATATTCATTCCTAATTCTTTTCATTCATTCTCATATTCATGCTTGACTTGGTAGCTAATTTTTTAAATTAAAAGTTTAAAAAAATGAATGCCTTGTTCTTTCTGAAAAGATCAGTGCTGATGCACTCCTTGCAATTTTTCAAAGATTCATAATCAAGATGTGTGATCTTAATCCATCTACATTCTTAGGAAGCTTTATTTTGATTTTAAAAAGTTTTTAAAAAATTGTTTGTACTTACTTATTTTTGTAAAGACTTTGTCTAAATATTCTTTATTTCCCCTCTCTATCTAGAACGCAATCGGAGGCGACGATGTCAGGTAGCCTTTAGTTACCTGCCCCAGAATGATGATGAATTGGAATTGAAAGTTGGTGACATCATAGAGGTGGTAGGAGAGGTAAGCAATCTTTTATGTAGTATATGTGGGATATAGATATTCCTAGTTCTTGGGAGTATAGGTTTCTAATATTCTATCCTTATGCTTACATAACTATGAGGAGCTTATTATGAAATCATGTTATTTGGGGGGGTAGGACTTTGGGGGGCAGGTGGCACAGTGGGTAGAGTGCTGGGACCTAGAGTCAGGAAGACTCATCTTCCTGAGTTCAAAGCTGGCCTCAGATACTAATTAGCTGTGAGACTCTGGGCAAGTCACTTAACCCTGTTTGCCTTAATTTCCTTATCTGTGAAATGAGAGGAAGGAAATGGCAACCCATTCCATTATCTTTGTCAAGAAAAGCAAATGAGGTCATGAAAAGTCTGAGGATTGAATTTAGGGCAACTAGATGGTTCAATGGATAGAGTACTGGGCCTGAAATCATTAAAATGTAAATTTCTTGAGAACAAGGACTGTTTTTATTTTTGTCTTTTTATTGTCCAGCTTATAGTAGGTGCCTTTAAAATGCTTGCATTTGGTTAACTTGATATGGATGACCTTTTAAGGTTTGTTGAAGGGATGGTATAAATACTATAGAAAGAGTAGAAAGAGAGATAGTAAGTTCTGAATGGATACCTGGCCTAAAATTTAGACCCCAAATGAACCAGGCCTGTAGGAAGAAGCATATATTTTCTTTTTTTTGGGGGGGGTTGCAAGGCAAATGAGGTTAAGTGTCTTGCCCGAGGCCACACAGCTAGATAATTATTAAGCGTCTTGAGGCCAGATTTGAACTCAGGTACTCCTGACTCCAGGGCTGGTGCTCTAGCCACTGTGCCACCTATCTGCCCCCCATTGCACCACATAGCCACCCTGGTAGCATATATTTTTCAATCATAGCCTATATGTTCATTTGTTTTGCCCCATGGTTTCAATTTTTTTTGATTTTGCTGATTATTTCTTCTATGTATGCAGAAATAATTTATAACAAGGGAATGGTGAGTGGGGGGGAACCCAGTAATGTTGAGTGATAGTTTATAAAAAAAGAAAATAACATCAAATTGTTTTTTAAAAGGTAAAAAGTGAACTTCCTTATTCTTTAAAATAGATTTGAGGAAACAGTTAAATTTCTAAATTGCTAAATGAAAGTTATTGTCAATTTGCCATTTAAAGATTAATAAAGGTTTCATATATATATATCTTATTTGGGAAACTTTCCATAAGTATTTTTGCTATTACTTAAAATTCTTAGATTCTTATCCCCATAGTTGCTTTAGGGACCAGGCAACTTAGGTGTATTCACTAACTTGCAATGTATTAACAAATTTATATCTTGAAATATTAGAAAATGTAAATGAATAAATCTGTTCATCATTTGTCTTGATTTTTTAAAAATTAAAAAAAATTATTTAAGCCAATGGGATTTGAGTGACTTGCCCAAGTTCACACAGTTAACCAATTATTAAGTGTCTGAGACTGGATTTGAACTCAAGTCCTCCTGCCTCCAGGGCCTGTGTTCTATCCACTGGACCACCTAGCTGCTTCCATTGGCTTGATTTTTTAAAAGGAAAAGTCATGTAGGACCTTATATTCTTTTGGTATAATATCATGTTTGGTATAAGATCAGTGATTTGTGAACTAATCTCACACATAAGAGGAGAAAATTAGCCAAACAATTAGGTCTTGGTTAGTTATTATTTCAACAGGTTTGGAATAACCCACTTAACTTCTTTATCTCACCTTTCACATTTTAAAAAATATTTAATTGATATCTAAAAATTGTCAGTCACTCTCATTAAATGCACATGATTAAAAAATAGGAGTTTATTTTCCAGAAAGTGGCTTCTTGGAAACCTACCCTTTACCTAATGTAACCAGTTATAGAACTAAGTCTATTTTCCTTCTCTGCAAAATGAGGATAATAATAGTTATACTCCTTAACAGATTGTTGTCAGTGTCTAATAGGATATATGGGAAATGCTTTATAAACATAAAAAGATTGAACTGTTAATATTCACAATTAAAAACAATCAACAGTATCTTTTTAATGATTTCAGTAAGATTTTGCTTACTTTTAATTTATCTATTTCCTGAGAGTTTAAAATTGCAGCAAGTACCCTTATGAAAGCACACACTGACTTGTAAGAAGATAAAGCTAAATTCATTAGACTGTGTGCTTTTTTTCATTTTTAACACCTCTAATGTATTTGATGTCCTTAGATTTATCCCTGAACTGCCCAAGAAAGCTATGTAAACTGTTTTCTCCATCTTACCACTTGTCACTGTCCTAGGTAGGGAAAAAGAATAAATCCTTTCTTACTAACACTTAAAATAAGCAGTTGCCATTGTAAGTTTTAAATAGCTAATCAGGGCAATTGTAAATTGGAACCAACTCAAGAGGTTATCCAATAGAATTTAGAAAACAGGGAGTACACTATTTCAAATTCTGAAAAATTAACTCTCAAACTCAATTTGCTGTTTTAAAGAAGAACTAAAATATCTTGATATGGAACACCCTATATTTTTTAAACTGAATGACCTTAACATTTGTTTTGTAGAAATTTTAGATATTTATTTAGTTCTTTTCATGAAGGTAGATAGGAATTTATTATGATTGAGAAACTCACAGGATCATAGCTCTTAATTCACTTCTTCATCTTGCCATGGTAGTGACCCTTGGTTCTTGAAGGCTGTGCCAACGAAACAGAATCATGTATGTCCATCAGCGGACCAGTCTAGTTAAACTTTATGAAACTCTTTACCAGAAAAATCAATCCTCATAGTATGATTAAATTTTTCCTTCTTGTCATTAGAGCACAAAAGATGTAGAGGACTGTTGAACCTTTCTGGCAGAGAGGATAGCCACCTAATTCTGATGAAATGATGATAAATATATTGCCTGCAAGTGATACTGTTCTGTTAGGTACCAGGATGAGGGAGGGAAGGAAAGAATGTTAGTAAAACAACTCCAGACAGAACTAGGCTTTGTAAAAGAATTTTAGTAAATTTGATCTTTTTTTGCTATGCTATATACAGACACTGAAAACTGCTTTTAAAACTTCAGTGGTCTTTCTCTTGAGATCAGAGAGACAGATGTCTTTTTAAAAAAATTTTGTTTAGGGGCAGCTAGGTGGTACAATGGATAGAGCGCCAGCCCTGGAATCAGGAGGACCTGAGTTCAAATTTGGCCTCAGACACTTAATAATTACCTAGCTGTGTGGCCTTGGACAAACCACACTTTAACCCCATTGCCTTGCAAAAACTAAAAAAAATAATTGTTTATTTAAGGCAATGGGGTTAAAGTGTGGTTTGTCCAAGGACACACAGCTAGGTAATTATTAAGTGTCTGAGGCCGGATTTGAACTCAGATACTCCTGACTCCAGGGCTGGTGCTTTATCCACCCTGCCACCTAGCTGCCTGACAAATGTCTTTTAAGAATTTTTTTATATGGCACTTTTGCTGTAAAGAATATGTCAGTGTTATTCTTTTAATTTTAACTAGGTGAAAATATTTTTATTTAGATATTCAGATTTATTTATTTAGCCAGGTGAAAATTGCTCTATTTCCTAATTTGTTATTTTTTATCATGGGCTTTTTGCAGATTTTAATATATAAATATTAATTGATGTTTCTGGTAGTTTTTCTAATATGCTTTTCTGAGGTTCAAAATTTTTTTTTCCTAGGATATCCTAAAAGTCTTAATAAGATTTTAGCCATTAAAACTTTTACAACACTTTGATGCTTGGCCTTCATTCTTGAAGAAGTTCATGACATCAGGGAGGTGATGCCATGACAAGCACATGAATTGGATTTGAGTGAAGGATGCATGTGTCACTAGCCTCACTTTCTCCTCCAGAGCCAACAGGATCCAGTGATCAGATATAATCAGGACTACTGGACATGGCCCAGGATGTGAGGCAGTCAGGGTTAAGTGACTTGTCTAAGATCACATGGCTAGTAAGTGGCAAGTATCTGAGGCTAGATTTGAACTTCCATTATCCTGACTCCAAGGCCAGTGCTCTATCCACTGTACTACTCTGTATATTTAAACAGAGTGTCCTTACCATTAATTTGCAGGAATTTTATATATCTATTTGGTCCTTCTCTGGTTGGTAAGAATTTATCATGTTTGAGAAACTCATGTGATCTTAGACAAGTGGAAGAACCCCTAAAGGCCTCTTTGTTTTCTAAATGAGAATTCCAAAGCATAAGAAATCAAGTGATGTAGTTATCTAAGCATCTAAGCTAGGATTAGATATAAATGTCTGCTTTATCTAATAAAATAATAGGCACCAAATAGTCTGAGTGTCAGAAAACCAAGTCTATAATCCTATCTGTTTTCACTGTGAGATCTAGGAAAATAACTTCTTTAGGGTCAGTTTCCCTCATCTTTAATATGTACACCCTGAACCAGATAATTCTTCAGATCTCCAGGTCTTACATTCCTTGGTTATATGATTCTGTTTATTTGAAGAAATACAGTATGAGAATAAGAATAATCTCAAAACCCTGCTTATTTGAATCAAATAAAGACATGGGAGAGGCAAGCTATTATCTTGGCCAAAATTTTCTGGCCTAGCTGGCGTAACTCAGAAGGCGATTTGTGTCATGCCCATCAAGTTTATGATGTAGGACACTGTGTATCTCACCCTGTGTACAATATATACTTGGTTGTATGATTTAATCTCCCCTTATCACATCCATTGGGGGTAATAATATACCTTTTATCATTTTCCTGTTTGTCATTGTGCACCGACTGTCATGTCACAGCTGTAGTGACAGCATGAGGGTGTTGCTTAAATGAAGATATATTTTGTTTTCCCAGTAGGCAGCCCACAAAAGCAATGTATCAAAAGTACCTCCCTGAGGTATTTCTTACTTGAACTGCTTATTACTGGTCACGTGGAGATAGGGAGAAGGGTGGGGGGTGAGAAAGGAATCTTTTGGAGGCATTTTGATAGAACTGTACTGGGTCTGCACAGTATGTGATAGCATTAGGGGATCATTTCAGGGTCCTCCCTGGTTGTTGTCTATGGGAAATCTTTGATTCTCTTCTACCTAGGCTACAATTTGGGAAAAATGAAAGATAATTTTATGGTTCATTTATCTAGGACTAGAAAACAGGGGCCCCTCCAGGCAAATCCCCTAAGAATTTTGCTTTTAGGTTCATAACTGATTTTACTGGCTCCTTTCATCCTAAAATAGGCAACTCTAATGAATAATATATCTCAATGGGCTTGACCTAGACATATGGCATTATTTAGAACTATGGGTTAGAGTTTTCTGAATTTGTCTTAAGACAATTCTTCAAACTCTAACTGGTTGTTATGAATCTTCTCTGAAAAATATGGGACAATTAACCAATTAATTAAACACTTGTTCAATGCCTACTATGTGCCAAGTATGAAAATAGAAATATCCTCATATTTGCAGAGTAGAGAATGGTTTACTGATAAATGACATCTTTCAACATTAGTTTTTATTTTTTCTTATTCTTAAATATTTAATAGTAAATAATATTCGTATTAGTCATTGGTGATAGAGATTGATCTTACACTAAGTGCAATTCTATGTGATATTAGTCATTAAGCTTACACTATACGGTGTTTTAAGCTTTACAAAGAATTTTTATCATGACCATATCCTGGTGTTGTTAAAGTATGTTTAAAGTCCTCTTTGACATCCCTTTTCCTGCTTCCTGTCCCATATGACTCTTCAAGTCTGAATGACAAGGGAGCTAAGTGGCACAGAGGATACTCAGGACCTGAGTTCAAATGTGACCTCAGACACTTAATACTTACTTAACTGTGTGATCTTGGGCAAGTCACTTGACACCACTGCTTTGCAAAAAACCAAAACAAAACAAAAAACAAGTCTGGGTGACACTTTAAATTTCATAGAATCAATCTGTCAATAAGTGTTTATCATGTGACAGACACTTTGCTCTGACCTGGAGACATAATGAATGGCAAAATAAGACACTGCCCTAAGAGAGTCCATATTCTAAAAGAGGAAACACCATGTGAATAACAAGTTGTACTGTAACAGGACATAGAAATACCTAAAAATCACCATGCCACCCAAAATTGTGCAGGGCTTATGGGATGAGAGGCAACACTCAAAAAATTTCATCAGTGACCAGTTTTTAAAAAAGACAGGAGCTTGATAAAAATAGTAGCACTGTTTTATACATGTTAAATGGTTAAAAATACATAAATTCTATTATAACTAGTGGCACCCTCATGTACCACTCTGCCTGAACCAGGTTTCCACAGGGCCAAGACTGACAAATTCAACTTGCTATTGGGGAGAGAGAATCCTTAGAGGGTCCATAGCTCCAGGCCCAAGCTATGGTAGAAGATAGACTACCTCTCCACAACCCACAGCTCCAGAAGTTATATAATGAATATAGCACTTAAAAAGACCTGAAATGTCTTTGTGGAAGTGTGCAATGTAATGGTTGCAGTTTATTAGTTTTGTTCCCTTAAATGTTTCTCTTTTGAGGTGTGCTCAAAACGTTTCCTTAGTTGTCAGTTATATTGGAAAAACTTCACATTTTCAAAATAAGTGTTGTAGTTGAACTAACTGTACATATGTGTATGTAAACATAATATGAAAATATATGTATGTGTACATATGTACACAGAGTAGATGAAGGCTAATCTTAAGAGGGAGAACAGTGAGTAGCAGCTGGGGAAAGTGAGAAAGGCATCCTGTTTTGAGCCAGAACTTGATAGAAACCAGAAAAATGAAGCAGAGATAAGGAGGGAGGAATAATTGAGGTATGGGGGATAAACATTGTAAAACCAATGAGACAGGTAATTCAGCATATAAGACATAAGTCAGATTAACTGGCCTGCAGACAAATATCTTGGAAGTGACAGCATATTACATCTTAATAAGACATGGTAGAGGAATGCAGGATCTGGAGGCAGAAAGACCTCTCAAATCTTCCCTTCAAAAATGATTTTCAGATCAATATAGCAAATCATAGTCTCTTTCCTGAAATGTAATAGTGCATTACCAGCTCCCTTTGGTATATTGTGTTATGGAGGTCCTTTAGATGTCTTAAATACCATGTTATCTTCTCCCTCTGATCCTCTCTGTTACTGAGGGTAGAACTTCCACCCTTTTCATCCCCCAGATAGCTATCCTTGCCTCTTCTCTCATCTCACAAAGCCAATCTGTTGCCAAACCTTGTTTCTACCTTCATGATATTTCTTGTATCTATCCCTTTTTCTCCATTCACATAGTTGATACTGTAGTTCATACCTCATCACTTCTTACCTGTACTAATACAGTAGGCTTCTAACCAGTCTGATAACTTTGTCAGATTTCATCTGTCAGATGAAGAGAATGATAGCCCCTACTCCAATCCATCCTCCATTCAGTTGCCAAGGTGATTTTTCTATATCATTGGTTTTAACCAGGCTACTCTTCTGCTCCATGAAATCTAGTGACTCCCTATTACTTTCAGAAACATATATTAACTCCTCCAACCTTTAAAGTCTTTACACACTGGCCCCTTGTTACATCATTAACCTCAATCTTTCCCTTCTTCACTCTGCCAACATGGTCAACTTGCAGGTGAGTATGGCATTCCATCTTCCATTTCTTTGTCGTTATTTTTATAACTGCTGACCACAATGTCTGAAGTGCTCTACCCTCTACACTCCACCTTTGTTTTCAAGATTGAGCAATCTCTGTTCTCTGAGGCCACCTTTCTGGGTCCCTTAGCTGGTTGTGCCCTCTCTACTGGGCTTACCTTCTATACGCTCTATGGATATCTTGTGTATCTGGCTGATTTATTTACAATCTCTTCCCCATTAGAATGTAACTTCCCTAAGGCAGGGGCTGTTTGTGACTTTTTTGTCTCCTTGGTGCTGAGCCCACTGTCTGACACAGGGTAGTTGTTTAATTATTGCTTCTTAATTTAATGACTGGGCAAATTACTCAACCTTTTTCCACTTTAGTTTTCTCTGTCAGATGAAGACATTGATTGCCCCTGTGCCCCAGAGTTAGTTTATGAGGATCAAATGAGATAGCATATAAAGGGCTTTGAAAACATCAAGGTCCTCCATCATTATTAGTTATCATTAATTATTTATCATTTAGAGTTGTTGACTTCACCATATCCTTTCCTAGGTAAAGAGAACAATAGAACACAAAGAATAAAGGTATGAGGGACAGGAAAGTGATACAATGGATAGAATTCTAGCACTGGAGTCAAGAGGACCTGAGTTCAAATACAGTTTTTGACTCTTACTAGCTGTGTGACCTTGGTCAAGTCATTTAACTCTTATTGTTTCTCCAAAACAACACAAAACAGTCATGGAAATCTTGGACTGTGATTGAAGTGTAGGAGGAGAACGCATGACAAGTGAGGGAGGAGTCAGGAATTGAAATGGGAGAGAGTCAAGAAAGACTTTGCCTCCTTTATAGTCTTGCTTATATAGCCATCCTTGATTAGAACTTCAGAGTATTGGTGTTGATTAGGGAACAAACCTGACTCAATTTCCTGTACTGTAAAATGAAGATATTAAAAGCATCTACCTCCCTAGGTTGTTGTAAGGATCAAATGAGATAATATCTGAAAAATATGTAGTCCTTGGTTCATTGTAGGTGCTCAATACATGCTTCTTTCCTTCCTTCTTTTAAAGATTAATGATTAACATTTAGAACCCAAGCTCCTTTCTGTATCAAAATGAGATATCAGAACAGGACTTTAATGGAATAATGATATTAAAAACAATAATAAACATTTAATAGTTTACAAAGCACTTTCCATATACTCTTATTTGATTTTCATAACCCTTTGAACTAAATAGTTCCTATATTATTTACTATTACCTTCATTTAATGTATGTGCTTATGCAGTAGCAAGTTAAAAGATTTACCCAAGATTTGAAGCTGGTCAAAGCCAAATTTGTAGCTATGTTTTTTTCTACAAATCTGACCCCCCCCCTTTTTCTTTGAGGAGGAAGAAGGTTCAGAAGAAAAGGATAGGTTATGTACCCTTTAAGGTTGGGGGCTATGTCTTATTTTGTTTTCATCTCTTCCATTTAATGCAGTGTGTGCATTTAAGAAATATTCAATTAAATAACTGAATGTTAAATGACTCTTAAAATTCCTCTTGATTTAACAGTCCCCAATACCTGAAAGGTGACAGATAATTTGTTCCTATGTTTGAGAGGTTTCTTAAAGTGTATGGTTCCCTCTCACCTATGCAACTGCTGTGGCTTAGAAAACAACAACCATTATGGTACTCAAATGTAACAAGAGATTGTAGTGTTAAGATGTATATAATATGAGGTGGTAACATCCTCCCATGAGTATCAGAACATACTACTCTCTATATGTCTTCACAGTACCCTTCATATGGGACAAATTAGTACCCATTCTTCTCTCACGCTATCAGGTCAAAAGTTTTCAGAGATAGAACAGGATCCCATGGTTACATTCAGAGTCTCTTAGATTTCTCTACTCTGAGGATATAACACTTCCATGACCCCCTCTTTCATCTTCAATTCATAGTCCTTTTTTATACAACTAGTCAATCACAAGATAACACATTCTCACAGTACATGATAATTGTTTTTTATTTTTTTATTTAAAGTTTACAATTCCCCATCTTACTTCCCCTTCACCCCCCTCAGAAGACAGTCTGATATTCTTTACATTGTTTCCATGCTATACATTGATCAAAATTGAATGTGTGAGAGGAAAAATCATATTCTTTTTTATTTGTTGTTTTTGCAAGGCAAATGGGGTTAAGTGGCTTGCCCAAGGCCACACAGCTAGGTAATTATTAAGTATCTGAGACCAGATTTGAACCCAAGTACTCCTGACTCCAGGGCCAGTGCTTTATCCACTGCGCCACCTAGCCGCCCTGAAAAATCATATTTTTAAGGGGAAAAAATAATACTTAAATATTACATAAGATAACTTTTTTAAAATTAAAGGTGATAGTCTTTGGTCTTTGTTTAAACTCCACAATTTTTTTTTGGATACAGATGTATTTCTATTGCAGATACCCTAAAATTGTCCCTTATTGCATTGATGCAATGAGCAAGTCCATTAAGGTTGATTATCACCCCCCATGTTGCTGTTAGGGTGTACAATGTTCTTCTGGCTCTGCTCATCTCACTCAGCATCAGTTCATGTAAATCTTTACAAGCTTCTCTGAATTCCCATCCTCCTGGTTTCTAATGGAACAATAGTATTCCATAACATACATATACCACAATTTGTTCAGCCATTCCCCACTTGATGGACATTCACTCAATTTCCAATTCTTTGCCACCACAAACAGAGCTGCTCTAAATATTTTCATGCAAGTGATGTTTTTTACCCTTTTTATGATCTGTTCAGGATGTAGACCCAGTAGTGGTATTGCTAGATCAAAGGGTATGCACATTTTTATTGCTCTTTGGGCATAATTCCAAATTGCTCTCCAGAAAAGTTGGATGAATTTACAGCTCTACCAACAATGTATTAGTGTCCCAGATTTCCCATATCCCTTCCAACAGTGATCATTGCCCTTTCTTGTCATATTGGTCAATCTGAGAAATACGAAGTAGTACCTCAGAGATGCTTTAATTTGCATTTCTCTAATAGCTAATGATTTTAGAGCAATTTTCCATATGACTATGGATTGTTTTGATTTCCTCATCTATAAATTGCCTCTGCTTATCCTTTGACCATTTGCCAATTGGGGAATGGCTTTTTAAAAATAAATTTGACTCAGTTCTCTATATATTTTATTTAATACAATGGGGTTAAGTGGTTTGCCTAAGGTGACGCAGGTAGGTAATTATTAATTGTCTGAGTCTGGATTTGAACTCAGGTACTTCTGACTCCAGGGCTGGTGCTTTATCCACTGCTCCACCTTTATCCACTGCCTGTTCTCTATATATTTTAGAAATGAGGCATTTGTCAGAAATGCTAGTTGTAAAAATTGTTTCCCAATTTGCTACATTTCTTTTGATCTTGGTTACAGTGGTTCTATTTACAGTACATGATATTTTTACAACACAATAAGACTTTTAGGTCTAAAACATAACCCTTTCTTTAACAAGATAGCAAAAGAAATATTGTATGATTGTTGATGTTGTTGAGTCATTTTTCAGTTGGCTCTGACTCTTTGTGAATCTATTTGGGGCTTTCTTGACAAAATACTGGTAGTTTTGCCATTTCCTTTTCTAACTCATTTTACAAATAAGGGAACTGAGGCAAACAGGGTCCAACACAGTAATCTATTTCTTTTATACCTTTAACTGTTTCTTTATATTCATATTTCTCTAGTTTTAGTCAATAAAAACTCTGTCTTTGCCTCTTTATACCATTAACTACATTAATAAGCACATACCATTAAACATTTCTTCACAGGTGACTTGTCCAGGAACACTTGGCTAGTAAATATTTGAACTACCCAGCTATCCAACATTATAGACACTACTATATTAAAGCAATGCACAAGTAATAGCATTTGTCACAGTATGCCTATTAAGCTGGATCACTGTCTCCTACCAGTGCATTCCCTATTTATGATGAAAATGTGGGCACACATTTACAGAAACCTGTCAAGGAACTATATGATGGAGGAAAATTCATGTGCTTAGGGTAACTCTCAACTTTAGACTTCACTAATATCCACACCACACAAAGCTGCTTCTCTGCACATTTCATTTACTATTTCTTATCATTTAGTGAAGTCCTCATCTCTACTAAAACTGACATTTAGAAACCCTTTCAATTAACCATCTCTTTCAAAAAGAGGGATGTTAGTTCTTAATGGTAATAGTTACTTTTGCTGAGAAAAGTATACAACTCATCAAACTGGTGATGTCTTAGTTATGCATACCAGCCCAATTTGTAATTTACTTCTCCAGAAGCTATTTTATCTAATTAGGACAGAGGACACAGAAGCACAATTGAAGTTGACTTTTTTTTTAAATTAATTTTTATTAAAGATATTATTTGAGTTTTACAATTTTACCCCCTATCTTACCCCCCCCCCCCTTGACTCTTTAAACTGGCTCCTGAGGGTACCAAAATAGCTGCATAGCCTCTTCTGCTTTCCTTTTTCAATCCATAGGTGGCAACAGAGAGCAACAGACCTGAAGCTTCACCTTTCTGTAGTTCTAGGTGATGGCTGAATTGGTTTAGCTTTCTTGGGAGCTCTTGGCCATGTCTTGGACAATGAAATCAGCTTGTTCTTGGTCCAGACAGGAACCACTTAATTGACCAGAGAGCAGTTTTTCAATCCCCTTCCTATAGCATCAATTTTTCTCTTCAAGTTAATTGGCTTCAATGAGAGCTACTGACTTTTACTGGCTTATTTTTCACTTAAAAAGTCACAATTACAAAAATTTCCCACAAAATCTTTTTCCAACCAAGCATTTTTTAAAATGATAATTTAGTTTCCAGATATTTCTGTGATTTTTAATTTTTTTTTTGTTTCATGATTTTTGGTTATTAAGCAAGCAGGTGTTGATTCCCTGATGTTCCAAAATACTTTGCAGCTTTGAAAGTGTCAGAACAGTAACTGTGTTTTTATATATTTATATTTCTCTAGTTTTAGTAAATAAAAGATCTTTCTTTGCTTCTTTATATTATTTACTTTATTTTTTTTTTAGATTTTTGCAAGGCAAATGAGGTTAAGTGGCTTGCCCAAGGCCACACAGCTAGGTAATTATTAAGTGTGTGAGCTCAGATTTGAACCCAGGTACTCCTGACTCCAAGGCCGGTGCTTTATCCACTACACCACCTAGCTGCCCCATATCATTTACTTTATTAGTACTACACAGACCATTAAGTAGTGTTTCATAGGGAAAGCATCATTCTATCTTGTTGGAAAAGAGTTTTGAGTCTCTATATCACTGATGATTTTAATATCGCCAAACAACATTATATATATATATATATATATATATATATATATATATATAATAACATAGGTTTCAGATAGGATTTGGGCAGTTTAGTAAAGAAAATGGAGTTCTTTTAAAACTCTTATTAGCAAAATATCCTTCTATATCAGTAGTAATAACTTGTGGCATTTGACAGTCATAATATAATGACCATTGACAATATAATTTTTCCCTTTACTCAAAAATATTTCTTCCTCTCTTTTAATTTGAGACTACTCTTTATGAGAAGACTCTTTTATTTTTTTAGGTTTTTGCAAGGCAAATGGGGTTAAGCGGCTTGCCCAAGGCCACACAGCTAGGTAATTATTAAGTGTCTGAGACTGGATTTGAACCCAGGTACTCCTGACTCCAGGGCCGGTGCTTTATCCACTACACCACCTAGCCACCCCCGAAGACTCTTTTTTAAAAAGAAAGATTTTATTTGAGTTTTACAATTTTTTCCCCTATTCTTGCTTCCCTTCCCCCACCCCCCACAAAAGGAAGTCTGTTAGTCTTTATATTGTTTCCATGATATATACATTGATCTAAGTTGAATGTGATGAGAGAGAAATCATATCCTTAAGGAAGAAAAATAAAGTATAAGAGATAGCAAAATTACATAATAAGGTAATGGTTTATTAAAAGTAATAGTCTTTGGTCTTTGTTCAAACTCCACAGTTCTTTATCTGGATACAGATGGTATTCTCCATCTCAGATAGCCACAGATTGTCCCTGATTGTTGCACTGATTGAATGAGTGAGTCTATCAAGGTTGATCATCACCCCCATGTTGCTGTTAGGGTGTACAGTGTTTTTCTGGTTCTGCTTACCTAGCTCAGTATCAGTTCATGCAAATCCTTCCAGGCTTTCCTGAATTCCCATCCCTTCTGGTTTATGAGAAGACTCTTAAAGTTATCTTCCAATATTTGATCAATAATAAGAAAGTTGAGATTTAAGTATGCCTCACCAGGATACACAGGCTTCCATAATAGTTTTGTTTTTTAGACATTGTTCAGTGATGAGACTTGATATAACAGTGTGGTTTGCTGCTTTGATGTAAGAAAGAGATGGATGAGTTCACCAACCAAACATTAGATTTTCTTTGATATTGTGGAATATTCTAAGTATCTGGTCCTATTCATTTTAGTTTAATCTTTTAGGGGGGAAATGAAAATCAGACACAAGCCATCACCTCTCTCTCTCTCTTGGAAAGGTCCATAGTGTGTGCAATACAGAGAAAAAATAAAATGAAAATTACTCAATTTAAATGCATTTTTTTTATCTTTTTTTGTGCAGGTGGAGGAGGGATGGTGGGAAGGTGTTCTCAATGGAAAGACTGGCATGTTTCCTTCCAACTTCATCAAGGAATTGTCTGGAGAATCAGATGATCTGGGAATTGCCCAAGAGGAGCAGCTTATAAAGCCAAGTAAGGAAGCTCACAGTCAAATTGGCAAGAAATGATAGGAAGCTACTGGCTGTTCTTTTTCAACCCTTTGGTTGGGTTTCCTGGTGCTAAAGGGATTGGATCCCCTAGGCACTGAAAATCTCAATGCCTTTTCTCATTTTTGCTTCTGTTGCTAACTATGTTCTTTTATATCTTAGATGTGGGGCTTTTAGTCATGAATCTTGTGAATTTCAGATTTCTCTTTAGATTTATGAATGCTAATCTTTTTTTGGAATTGAAGCACCAATAATATTTGATTCCCTTCTGCCCCTTCCTAATTGTGCCATGAAGTAGATATATGTTGTAAAAGTAAATGAAACAAAATGTAATGCTCATTTTCCTTGGAAATAAATAGTGGCAAATTCTTGAAAAAGCTGTGGATTTAAGGTACCCCCCCCCATGTACCCTTTTAAAATATCACACAACTGGGTGAGTTCAACTGAGACTGTGAGAACGAACTGTAGATCTTTCTCTCTCCAGGGGCTGAGTATGTTACTGCGTCGACTCTACTGCCCATGGCGGTTCATGGAGCAAAAGGTCAGGACCGGGAATTTCTGTCCTTCCCCAGCCACTAACCCAGTTCTTTCTGTGTTTTTTTTGTTTGTTTGTTTGTTTTTCTTTTTCTGTTGCTTGTCAAGCAAAGCTTATGATTGTAAATGTTGTGAAAGGTTTGTTGGATGTATTATAACTGCAGAGAGCTTCTTAGCATTGGGGAATTTTCTTTGGGTTGAGAGGAAAGATGCCTCAGTAATACCAAAAGTATTCTCTATTTTCAGGCAGAAGAAAATCTCCCCAAATAATTCCCTAACTTTCAAATACTATGACCTTTAAGATGTTTTTAACCAAATATTAACATCATATAGTAGATGATACAAGTTACTCCTTCAAATCTCTTTTCCAAGGAATATCTTTTAATTTCTATGGTTTATTGTATATAGTTTATTAGGACAGATTTGCTGATAAATGCTGATAAATCTGCATTATGCGTATTTGCTTTTGTGAATGACTTTGTTTATCATCCTATTTACAAAAGATATTAACAAACCTAGATTTTTATCTTAGTTATTCCAGAGCTCAGATATTTATGACATACTTTATGGCAACCTTGTGAAGCAGGCAGTATTAACAAATTTTACAAATGAAGGGACAGAAATTCAGAGTCCAAAGTCCTAAAACTATAAGTGGTTGAGTTAGGATTCATACTTAGGTCCCCAGACTGTACCTCTGATACTTTCCTCATTGTACCTTTTTACCCAAGGGAAGTTATCACTGTGCTTCTGTGAGATTTATGGATTTGAAGTCTCAGAGGTCTAGGGTTCAAATCCTAATACTACCTGATATTATTTCATTGACCTTGGGGAAGGCATTAAGGACTTCTTTGTTCTTAGTTCACTCATCTGTAAAATGAGGACCCTTTCTAAGATATAATATGTGATCCCATGACCACTGGCATCACTTGTTCCCTCATCTGTAAAATGAGAACCCTTCCAAGTCATGATATATGATCCCATGACCACTGGCATCCCTTATTCCATCATCTATAAAATGAAAACCCTTCCAAGACATGATATGTGATCCCATGACTACTGGTATCCTTAGTTCCCTCATTTATAAAACGCGAACCCTCTCAAGTCTTCCTATGACCACTGGCATCCCTAGTTCCCTCAACCATAAAATGAGAACCCTGCCAAGTTTTTTTTGTGTGATCCCATGACCACTGGCATCCTTAGTATCCTCATTTGTAAAATGAGGGCCCTCCCAAGTCTTTATATGTGATCCCATGACCACTGACATCCCTAGTTCTGTCATCTGCAAAATGAGTACCTTGCCAAGTCATAATGTATGATCCCATGACCACTGGCATCCCTTTGGCCCTATTAAAGACTTAATTCCTTCTTCCCCTACAGCATGCACAGCTGGCAATGTTTGGTCACATAGATAGAGATAGATAGCTTGGAAGAAGAGATGGAAGTCGGCCTAGGGGAAATAATAATAAGATTTTGGGATGTTTTTTCACAGTAATTGCTCTTTCCAGTCAGTTGTACAGATTGGGCTGCTTCTCCTTATAGAATAGCCTGCCAGGACAAAGCGTTTATCTTTGGTGACAGGCAGTCTTTGGGAAGATAAGAGGATCAGTCCTGTCCGTGTGCCCTGACTCTCATTATTTCAGAACAAGAGGGGACTACCAATCTTGAAATATCTAGTTGCAGCTGTTGTGATAGGTTATAGTTTGGTCCTTGTTCTCTCTAGGTAGACTGGATAATACAGTGTTCTAAAAAGGGAGAGTATTTCCCCATGATTCTTATGGAATTCTGATAAAGCTTTGGTAACCCTCCTAACCCTTCTGTTTAGAGGGTTAAGAGGAAGAAGAAATACATTTTAAGAATCACTCTGAAGAACTACTGTTGTCTGTTAAATTGAAATTCCATCTTTCAGGACCTTGACAGGTAGCTGTTTTTCAATAACAGTTTGCTAGTCTAACTTAGCCTTTAGTACAGATCTACATTGAAATATATGTAAATGAATTTGATGATGGGCAGAAGTTAAATATAGTTGGCTGTGCTTATTTGAGTGGAAAGCTTTGCTTTTAGCCTATTCTCCTCTTCCTTTGTATGTGTGAATTTCCTCCTTTGGCTGTTTTCTTTTTGTCCTGAAGATCGAAGGGGCAGATGTATCAGAATGCCTTGAGCTTTTTTCTCACTTGGAATGGGCTAAATATTGTCATTTAAGATCTTTGTCTGAGGCTTGCCACTTCTGTTGATTAATTTGACAGTTAATTTTCATAGGGGCTTAAATAATATGGGTTCATTTGGGGAAAAATCTAATGTTTGATTTTGGTATGATAACACAGGATAGGGTTTTCCAATTGGTGTGAAGGTTTATAGAAGTAAAAAAAGTCTTTGTACAGGTACAGTTAAAATAAAGGAGGACTAAATGATGGCTGTTACTAAAGAGAACTGAATAAAGATTCTAGCTCAAGTCACAGAACTCCAGAATTGGAAGGATTCATTTAGATTTAACTTCTAAAACTTTCATTTTATAGAGATAGAAGAACTGAGAAGCAAAGAGATAAAATGACTTACCTGAAAATCACACAACAGTGATAACTCTTCTGATTCCCCATCCAAGTGTTCTTTCCATTGGATTATTTTGCTTCTCAAATATGATGTCCTTTAAGTAAATTCTAGCATTTCCTGGAGCTGAAATAAAAATCTCATCAGAAATGTAACAATCCTAGAGTTGGCAGAAAATGTTTATTTGGATATTATTTAAACAAACAAGCAAACAAACGAAAAACCTGCTTTCTTTTAATTATACTACACTCATTGCTACACTCAAATTTACTCATTTTGATTCTGGGTGAATCACTGGGGTACAGAAAAAAGATCTGGAGTCAGGTGACCTGGGTTTGATACTTATACTATTCCAGACATTATACATCTTTAAATCTCCCTGAGCTTCATCTTCTTTATTTGTAAAATGAGAGGGTTGAATAAGATAATCTTTGGGGTCTCTTCTAGTCTTAGATCTAGGATAATATGAATTTTGAGATCTTTTTAAATAAATATTTTTATCCACAAAAATTTTTATTTTATATATTCTTATGCTGGCTCTTATTTTTTTTTTGCCAGAATTAATGTGGGGGCAGCTAGGTGGGGCAGTGGATAGAGCATAGGCCTTGGAGTCAGGAGTACCTGAGTTCAAATCTGGCCTCAGACACATAATAATTACCTAGCTGTGGCCTTGGGCAAGCCACTTAACCCCATTGCCTTGCAAAAAAAAAAAAATCTCAAAAAAACCTTAGAATTAATGTGAAACTATGATTTAGAACAGAGAATAGAAATAGTGCTATAAATTATCATTTTCATGTTTAAATCAATAGAATTTTAATTAATTTAAATAAATTTTATTCTATTTATTTATATTTATAAAATGTATTAATTTAATTTAATTAATTTTAAATTTAATTGTATTGTATTTTCTTTGAACATGCTTTCTTTTAGCCCCTTGGAGATCTTGAAGGACTATTAGGTCCAGAGACCTGTGTTTGTCGATGTGATTGATTTAAGTCATTTCTGCAAAAAAATGGTGACCAGAGATACATATTCCAAGGATGGATATGATTGCTGGTTGACTTAATGAAATTTGTGATTTCTTCAGAGAGTGCTTCCTGGGATAATAAGGTCTATGGAGGTCTGTGGTTCATCTCTGGGTAATATAATGATGACCATTTATTTGTGTAGGGCCCTTAGCTTTTCAGAGCAATGGCACATTTGTTTATCTGTGACATCAATATGAGAGAGATTCGGGATTCTCTATGTTGATTTTTAAGGGTCTTGTTGTATTAACCTGGTGATTAAATTTTAATAAATCATTTTTTCACTGTACAAATTAGAGGATGGAAAAGAAGTTAAGTGACATAATTTCTAACATAAAGGAACTCATAATTTTCTGGACGTCTTAGATTTCCACTTCCTTCCCTTGAGTTTCTGATTTAGATGGCTTTTTGGCGTGTACATTAGGGTGGTTGTTATCATTTGTCCCTCATTTTCAAAGAGGACCCTGACATCAGGGATGTGATGCCATGACATGCAAAGGAAATGGATTTAAGTCTGGTGGCCAGATATGGATCAGGACAACCAGAGAAGGCCCCCACCTTAGGGTGGTATGTATCAGGTATAACATTTGTGGGGCATCTATTCATAGTTCTAGTCAGTTCAACTATTTAATCCAGTACACACTTTTTACAATTTGCTATGTTCAAGATACTGAACTAGATTCTAGGTTTACAGGCAAAATAAAGAACCTTTCCTGTCTTCAAGGAGTTTACATTCTAATAGGTGACATGGGAAAGAAGAAGTATTAGACTGACTACCAAATTGAAGGTCTACAGAGCTGTTGTACTGACCTCATTGCTGCTATTTGCCTGTGAAACCTGGCCAGGAAAATTAATTGCTTCCCTTTAAATTGTCTTAGGAAGACTCTGAAGATCACCTGGCAAGAGAGGCTTCCAGACACTGAGATCCTTTCTCGAGTTAAAGTGATGTGACTAACAAATAAAGTCATATCTTTTGGGACTCATGGAAAGTCCAGTTGACATTCTTGCTTCTGCCTAATGTTCTCCTGAATAGTATTTTGCAGGGATAGCAGCATTAACAAAGGCCAAGGCTGTGTCTTTGTATCTCTAGTTTGTTTTATTCTGAAGTTGTAGTATTTAGAGAAGTCAAGTAGACCTCTAGGCTATGGGATTCCTTTGCCAGGATTATTTAGAGATAAAGTTCAAAGCCTGGAAAAAGCAAAGTGCTTAGCTTTTGTGGTTTAGGGCTCCTTGTGAGGAAAAAACTAAGAAGCAAAATGCAGAAATGATTGTAGGAATATTTAGGAATTTACATTATCTAATTTTTGTGAAGCAGCAGAGGTGTCAAGAAACAATAGTTTTGCTTGCAAAGAAATAGTGTTTTTATCTGTGAGTGGCAGGTACAATTTGAGTGTGCTTTGTCCCCTTTTCCTCCGGCCTGATTTGTTTTCACATGTTTTGTCGAATTTGGAACATCAGTGGAATTGCTTAGACTCTTTTTTGGTGACTCAATCTGTGAAAGAAGTAATTATTCCCAGTCTTGATAAGTGGTTTTTAGGATTAAAGAATCTGGACATTCCTTTCCATTGAATATTAGGAATTTTATAGCCTTGTCATGAAGTTGTAATCCACTCTTTGCAGCATATGCAACATTTTAAATTTCAGCTTAGCCTTTCTTTTATATTTTTAATATAAAAGGCCTTGTTTAATTAAATAAGACTTTCAAAGAGATTTGTTTGAAACAGGTCAATATGTAAATACATTAGAAGGGAAAAAGTGAATTGAAGGCTATGATCTAATATTTTTAATATATTTACAAACACAAATACATGCTTGTTTGCATACAGATGTAAAACACAAATGTGTTGTTTTAATGCCTGAGGCAGCAGAGTCATAACTGACATAGAAGTGGCAGGATATACATTGGAAAGAATTCTGAGTTTATGGCCGTAGTTCTAAGTCTGATTCTGCCATTTTCCTATGTGTCCTTGGGCAAGTCACTTAATCTCTGTAGACCTCAGGCTCCTCATCTATAAACAAAGGCAGTTAGATTAGACCATCTCTAATGTCCTTTGCAGCTATAGATCTGTAATCCTATATTTTGTGTATTTTATGTGTTTTTATTTTGGTTCAGACCAGGGAGTCTGTTGGTAGGCAAGTTATCAACACTGAGGAAAGGCACTTAACAGCTCAGATCAGAAAATAATCAGCTTGTGACTTTAGAGGATACGGCTTGACCTGAGAGACACTAATATGTTTAATCAAATTTGCTCTCAGAAGAATTACTCTTATGGACAGAGACTGATCTGTAGCTATTTCCACCCCACTAGCCCTGCTCTATCTCAGAGATCATCTATTCCCCCCCCCCCCCCCATTTTACAGAGTATCGGGGAAGAGAAATGACCTGCTTAAGGTCACATTTTTAGTGTGTGGTAAGGCATGATTTGGTTCCAATTCCTGGTTATAGAGCTATTGCTAAATAGGTCTTGAGCATACATTTTCTAACTCCCAAGGCCAACCAGTTCTTTATCCATTATAAAGACTGTTCTTATTGCTTCATTGTTCTATTGACCATTTATTTTTTCAGAGTTAGTAAGAACCTCTGGAATACAACTCTTAATTTACAGGTGAAGAAATTGAGAATCTGAAAAGTTGAAATGACTTGATAATTAGTGTGAACCTGGGACTACAACTGTTGTCTCCCAATTCCTAGTGCATTGCTTATTTCTACCTGAGCACTGCATAACTTATCAATTGGTCTATATACCTTA
The DNA here is from genome assembly GCF_037893015.1 of Macrotis lagotis. Taxonomy (NCBI): domain Eukaryota; kingdom Metazoa; phylum Chordata; class Mammalia; order Peramelemorphia; family Peramelidae; genus Macrotis; species Macrotis lagotis. Next base: position 542,498,619 of record NC_133658.1, read on the forward strand.
TATTGGTCAGTCATATGATATATAATGAGATACAGTTAAATGAATAGCAACTTCCAGTTGTATTTCTCTCACTGTCTCTCATATGCCCTGTCTTTGTGTCAGAGAACTACTTGGAGCTGTTCAAAATCAACCTTAGACTTGAGTGGAAAGAATGATGCCAAAAATCAGTGTTAATCAAAGAATTTAAGACTATGAAATTTGCTGCATGTACAATAAGTTTTATTTGAAGAGGGTGAGCAAGTAACTATTATGAAGCTAATGATGCAGACCTGCTGATTACTCTGTTACTTCTTTTCCTGTTTGTTTCCACCTTTTTGGGGTATTGTAAAGCATCTGGCATTTTATGAGCATTAATAAGTATTAATACCTGTGTGATTTTAATTTTAAATAGGGTTCCTAACAAATAAGATTTTTTGTTTATCTTAGACTCTAGTTAATTGTTTTCAAAACTTGAGTCTGTGAGTGTTCATGAGGTTGAGAAAATGTTGAAGAGCGAGCTTTTTTAAAATTAAGAAAGATATTAATACCATAAAGTATGTGAGAGTGATCTTTAATAAAATGATCAATCTTTTGTTTTATGAGCAGGAAGGAGCTTAATTGGCTAACCAACTAGATGATTATCTTGAGTCTTGCCTTTCAGCAGAAATTGAAATTGAGTTTTTAAACCTCCCAATCATCCTTGAAGTGGTACAGATAACTGTTTGATATTATGTTTTGCAATATGTATATATCTATATGACTATAGACCATCATGTTAGGATAGAGCAATTAGCAAATTTGTTAACTAGAACCTTATTGTGAAAATGAATCACTGGTGTTGAGTGAAATATAATCATTTAAATCATTAATTATCTTAAGCAAGTGATTGTATGTGAGTTTACAGTTATTTTAAATTTCATAAACCATTATATGCACATATGTCATTGTTAATCTGATAAATAATTGACTTCTCAAGATTTTTTTTTGAGTTTGCTCATAATTCTTCCCTTTAGATTGGTCTTTAACTCTATTTATGTAGGCAGGCTTATATACAAATACATTTATTTTATATTTATAAAATATGCAAATTTATTTAACTTGTGTTCCAAACTATTAGCAAGTAGCTAAATGGACCTTCTGGAAGGTCATAGAACTCTAAGTCTGTGATCCTTTGATCACAGAGAACTTTGAGAATTACTTTGGACCCTTCAAAATCAATAGGATTCCTGATTATGAATTAAGCTAAGCAGAATAAATAGTCATTTTCCAGCTGGAAACTTTTTCTCCTTTTAAGGTTTTCAGAACAAAGTTGTCAGTTTCCTGTTCCACCTGGCCTGACCCAGGTATGAAGCAGATACATAACCTTGGTTAGGGGTGCCAGATACCTATGCATGCTTATAGGAAGTGATGGGGGAAAGTACCTTGGGCATGGTACTACAGAACTGGGACTTGTAAGGATAATAGTTCTGGAGGGGCTGGAGTGAGAGCCTGGTTTTGAAAAGGTGGCTTCTAAGATTTCTTCTGACTCTGAGATTCCATGATTCTGTTTGTCATTGATTTATAGAAGTCAGCACTAATTGGTTCAAGACAAGAGCCTGAAAGATCCAGAGGGAAAGGTTCCCTAGACTCATAACTGTGTATTTTTTACATAGTGATGAGTCCTAGAGCAGAGGACCCATAAAATCTAGGAGGTGTAGATGAAATTAGTTAAGGGTCATAACCATAAGGATACCACCCTTTATAGTATAAAACATTCTTCAATAGAAGTTTGCTTTTCTATACATTATTTTTTTTACAAAGATGCATGCCATCCAGCCTAATATTTTAATTAGAAATAGCAGTAGAACTAGTTTCTTTTGATGATTTAATAATAATTTAATTATTGGTTATTACTTAAATGCACTTGTCGGCAAGCCATTTCATCAGTACAGGATCCTTGTATAAAGGGTGTGCTAAAGTCAGACAAAATGTACTCAATATACTTACTCAGTCATCCATAGTTGTTTTTTTGTTTTGTTTTGTTTTCTATTGTTTTTAGCTGTGTGTTCAGTCATAACGTACTTATAACATCTACCCATAGTCCAAAAACCTATTCAGGTTAGTTAGATTGACTTCATACACAGTAAAACCTTAATGTCATAGAGTGTTCAATGAATTGGAAAGTCTGGTTAACTCATTGTTAAGCAGAAAATTCCCTTTGTTGAAAAAAAAACTTCATCAATTTTTTCCCTGCCTTTCTAAATAAATGTACAGTATTTCTTAATATGAATTTTCTGTATACCAAAACATAATGTGGAAGGCATAAGAGATTGGGGCTGAATAGACTGTATCTTAGAAGAAACCAAACAAAGCCTATGAACTTTTGTCTTTACTAATTCTTGTAATTAGCCTTTTTTTCCCCACCCTAAAAATGGAGGACAAGAAAAAATAAAATGGAGGGTTCTGATTAGTTGGATTCTTATTAACTGAGGTTTTGCTGTATTTCAGTTTTGGTAAATGTTGAAAATGACTTTCTTATTCTTGTGTCTACACATTTGTGTTTGTTGTCTTGTTAGCAGAGAAAAGGACCAATTTCAAATAGACATTTTTAGCAGAGTGACTTTTAGCTCACTGTATAGTTTTGCTTTTTTTTTTTTGTATAACAATTTCAGTTTATTTTTCTGTGAAAAACTCATGGTACTGGTCATTGAAGGAAAGTTCAGTTTTCAATCTTCCTCTCCCTTCTTTTTACCATCATTTGCTTTTCCTCTCCCCTTCTCTTGTCTTTTTCCTCCTCCCTTCTCTTCTCTCATTCACTGTCAGGAAAGACTGCCTTTGAAGGGACAATTCTGTACAGAGTGGCACCGGGAAAGATTGACAGCTACAGACGCTATAACAGTGAGTGAACTGAAACTGTCGAGAGACAGTTTTAAAGATAAGATCCTGGTACTTGTGATTTTGATTCAGCTGTGCTCTCCCTACACGCTGATGCTTACATGGAATGTGCCTGCTTGGACGTCTCATCCCAGACCCCGCTCTTCTTCTTTTGGCTGAAGTTTTATTTCCATTTCCTTGGTGTGCAGAAAAGGAATGTTCTTCTTCCCATCAGCTTTCCTCTTTGTTCTATTTGCTCTCTTTCCTTAAAGTATATGTAATGCATGAACAGTGTTTATAGTGAAGGAAACAGAAGCCTGTATATCAAAAGGCAGCTTACCCAGAATCTGTCTGCCACTGGTGGGTTATCTCAGGTCCTATGGAAGAAAAAAAACGTTGATATTGTACTTTGCATTGTTGGCTCACACCTGCTATAAAAATATTTTTTGTTGGTTTGTGATTATTCTAATCCAAGAATTGTTCTGCATGTCCAATCTATGGAATCCACTCATGCCCTCAGACATGTCTCTCTGACCTTTTCAAAGTCATATCTGTAGGATTCTTGAACACAGGAAGATTTCACAATACTAAGGTATAGTTAATTTTACTTCATAAAATAGGACAATAGTCTCTTCACCTTTTTAGCATACTCCCAGAAAATCATTCTCCTAAAATTACTAGATCCCTCTTTGACCCTTCTCCTTAGTTTAGGTAACCTGAAGTAATTAAAGACCTTTTTTCTTTGTGTTTTTACCATAATCCCTCCTGGGCAAGGGGGCAGGTAATCATTTTTTAACTAGATGTGAGGTATTTGTTTTATATCTGGTTACCACTTTTAAGCTGTTTTCTCAGTTATATCTTTCATTCTTCTCCGTTTACACAGTTCCCTAAAAGAAAAGGGTGAAAAGAAAGGGAGTTGAAATGATTTTAGTGGGGGACACAATATTTCCTGAATAGTTTAAATACTAATAAACTTTCCTTCCTTTGAATGTTTGGGCAGGACTTTGTTTTTGAGAAATACTCATTACTTAGTATTTTCAATGAAAGGAAATTTTAACACACTTATATGATGCCCTTGCCAAAGATATTATTAAATGGTAATATTCCTTTTACAGAATGCCTCCTGGGAACCATTTATTGTGGTTCAAAATTACTTTTTCAAAAGGGTTAGGTGTCTCTGAATAGAATGTTGAGCCTAGAGTCAAGAAGACCTGAGTTCAAGTTCAACCCCAGGTAGTTGAACTGGACAAGTCATATAAACTGTTTGCTTTCCTTTCTTCATCTGTGAAATGCAACTAATAATAGTACCTTCATCCCAGGGTTGTGCCTGGCACTGTATAAATGTTAGCTATTATTATTATTAATTATTTTTATTATTATACATCTATCTTGAAAGTGCTTTATTTGGCTCACTCAACCATTAATCAACCTATGGCAAAAATAATTCTTTGATAGACATGAGTCTAACTTTCCATCTTGTGTGAAGTGTTGCCTTGCAATTTTATATACATCAGGGAAATTGCTACATGATTCATAGAAATAAGCTTTCACCCATTCTGAAATAACGTCATTGAAGAACTTTATTAAATTATACCAAATTAAACAAATTTATGACCAGTGATAATAAATCTGAGAAGAGCTTGTAAAGTTTTCATTGATTTTTCAATTAAAAGTTTTTTAATGAATATTAGAAAAAAAGATATTTAGGTGTGATCATTAACATCAACTGACCCTCAAAAAGGAATTAGAAATAGTTGACTGATTAATGTGAACAGTTAAAAATATAGTATTTAGAAATAGGTGAGCAGATTGATCCTATGGCTCTTGGTGGCAGGGATTGCTTGAAGGCTACAGTAGTGGGAAGCAAGCCTTGGCCAATTTTACCAAGTCAGAAAGTCTTTGGGTAGGACTCTGACAATGAATTGCTTCCCTAATTGTGTTTGGAAAGCTGTGTCAGCAGAATGCCGACCACTGGGTGGTAAATTTTCCCCTCTATTAATATTCATGAAGACTGTCCGCAGAGGAATGGAAGATACACTCACTTTGATTAATTTATAGGTCCTTCTATTGTAATGCATATATTTCTCTTAATTATAAGTATAGGAATGTAGAGGTAAACCCAGAGTAGAAAGTATTCCCCTCAGTAAGGGGAAATTGTATGAACCTTATTCTAAATTCTGTTTTAAGGGGAAGAACCCTTCACTTTCTTTTGAGGAGGACTAGAAGAGATTATGATCTATGCCCCATCTGAAAACTGAACAACAAAAATATTCAGCTAAGAGGGTGTCCTTTTCTTTTTACTCTTGTTGGTGTTTTTTCTTCCTAGTTAAAGAAGAATTCAGGGACATTAATCTCAAAGGAAGAATCCATGCTGTAGAAAGTGAATGCATTAAAGGAAAATGACAAAATATTTAGTCTCCCAAATTACATCTCCTGTAGGGATATTTCTGAAAAGAAAACACAAATAAACAAATGAATGAATAGCTATTTTAATGAATTCTCTCTCTACTTGAAAATTCTTATATGCTATAAATTATAGAAGATACATTTGTTGTGCTTAAATGCACTTGTCATATTTTTATTCCTTTTGATGTCCACTATCACTGTTCTTTTATAGTGAAAAGTCTTTCCTTAGGTTCCTTTTATATAGTAGATATTTAATAAATGTTTACTGCATTTTGAATTAAGTACTTGATTTTTTCAAGATGACTCCCCTTTCCTCACCTGAAAAAATGTTTTGGAGGAATTTTTAAAAAACTGATAGCTATTTTGTACTTTTTTTTTGTTCATTAGCAATAAAAAACTTTTTCCTTCTTTAGAACATCTTTACTTTGACTTTTAAAATTTCAGCAATCTTTTAAAAAATATACTTGATATAGTCAAATATTTAGTACAGCAATCTTATGTACTTGGAAGCTAATCTCTTATTAATGTGGATTAAAGTTTGGTGGTTTGACTCTCTTTTAAAAGTTTATTCTCCAGTTGATATTCATTGACTGTTTGCTGAGTTTGTAACTCTTACCTAACTGCCTATAAGCTTAAAGAATTTTAAAAGAAGATTTTAGAACATAAAAACATGAGACTAAAAATTATGTCCTTCTAGTAAGAGTAACAAATGTTATTTGATTATCTGGATTTTTAAAACTAACACATTTTGGTTACTAGTTGGAGAGAGACTTCTTCATGGAGAATTTTAATGAGGAGAGACTTCCTCATTGGAGTGATTAATTCAAAATTCCACCTGGTAAAATGCACATTCCTGTCTCCTCATTGCTAACTGTAGTGTTTTATGATGTTAAACATAAATAGCCATCCTGATAGAGATAAGAGGAATGTGAATTATGGTGTCTTTATCCTATGAAATAGGATTCAACTTTGGAAGAAAGGAAGTAGATAAAACAAGGGAAAAGGTAGTAAAATCCTCAAAGGGTAAATCTGGCTTTGAATAGTAAGAACTCCAGATATGATAGACCTGATAATCTTATTAGTGATGGTAGTTAAACTATCATAATGTGAAGTCTAGTTTAATACATTCATAGTGAAACATGTTTGTGTGCAATTCTGACTCATGAAGCTATCCAAACAGTTTTGATTCTTTGGCAGTCATAATTTTGTGTGGTTTCTTTAATTGCCAATTTGTTTAAATAGCTTTTAGCTTTGCAGTTTCCCTTTAGGAAACATTGCTTTGGACTCTAATTGCATAATTGAGTTGACATGAGTCATACAGATTGAAGGTACAGTATGTCAGCATTGATTTAGAAGTTGAAATATGGTTTGGTCCAGCCTGCCACAAAATCAATTTAGATGAGAAATTCTTCTTCTCCTTTTAATTAAAATAAAGCTAGTACCCCAATATGCTCAAATCACAATCCCCAATTCAAATCATTCTATGGAGCATGATCATATAATGACCCTCCCAAGTGACTCCCTTGCTGGTTAGGGTCTTTGTAGCCACTGTGTTCTAAGATCTCCTCTTTGCCCTTCCCACTTCTCTTGGCAGGTCTGAGGGAAACTACAGGCTCAGAAAGTGATGGTGGTGACTCAAGTAGTACCAAGTCAGAAGGCGCCAATGGGATGGTCGCAGCAGCAGCAATCCAACCCAAGAAAGTTCGGGGTGTTGGCTTTGGGGATATTTTTAAAGACAAACCTATCAAGCTAAGACCAAGGTCAATAGAAGTAGAAAATGACTTTATGCCTGTGGAAAAGGTAAGTAATACAGATTATTTTATCCTTATTTGATTGTATTTGAGGTACCCTTTTGACGTTTCTGAACATAACTTAAAATGCCTGCTCTTTGGTTAGCTGATTTACTCACTCACAATGGTGTTGTCTACCTTTGTTTTCCTTCTCTTTTCTAAGTCATACTTCCCTTCTGTACTGCTTGGCTTTCACCTTACATTGTTTTACTTTTTTTCAATTTATGATTTTTGGAAGCTTTCTTTGGGGCTGCATTGCCAAGTGAAGAGAGTCTTCTGGTTAAACATCGCCTATCCTTTTTTTCCCATACTTTTCACATCAGAGAATAGTTAAACAGAATTTGCCATCATTTTCTCTATTGTTTTAAAGCTGATTCCCTTTGTGCCTGGATTTCAGACTGTGGGAGTGGAATGGGGGGAGTGAGGGAGAGCTACAGGAAGGAACTGTATGGCTCTTACACAATAATTTATAAGCTTGAATAGTAAAAACTGCTGGATAGAAAGTCTTCTATGTGTACAAATTATTGGTATGGTCTGTGATTTGGTATGAGGAAACTGGTCTATTTTCTTCCATCTCTGGTTCTAGATTGGATGAGAACTGGCAGATGTTGCATTCGAGTGCTGTGATTGCCATGACAACGGATCTTGGCTAATACTCTTCTGGGTTGCTGTCTGTGACTTCTACTGTGGTGCACCTCTAAATGCTTTACTTTTCAGCTATTTGGAGAACATTATGAAAATTTCCAAATAGGAATGAAATAGATCCACACACAGTTTACCCACTGGAGTACTTCTTAAGAAGTTTTAAATCTTAATTTATATTTTGGGGTAGATAGGTAGCTGAGAAGACTAGCTGGCAAAATTTCATATTATGGGAATTAATCTGAAGACTTTTTCTGTTTTTCAATTATAAAAAAAGTTGTAACATCTTCCACCTATGTCATGGAATTATTATTTACAATTCATAGGTAGAGAAATGCTGGTTAAACAAAGATTAAGTGACTTGCCCAAGATTACATAGCTAAGTGTTTGAGTTTAGATTTGATTCCATGTCTTCCTAACACCAGACCTATTGCTGTATTTATTGTGGCAAGATGTTGCCTTTTATGGTATTTTGTACTTTAGAATCAAAATATTAGAGTGACACTCTTTGGTAAGCTATCCATTCGTTTTACATATGTCAGCTTTTGATATGAATAAGAGAAAAATCTGAATTTCAGAATAAGTTCACTTTCATTTTCACTAGTCATTAGAGTGAAAATCCTGGGGTTAGACTGTCTTGGGTTGATATACTGCTTCCTTTAGTAAGCTGTGTAGAGAGTTTTTCTTCTGTAAAAGATTGGGGGGATTTTGGGTGGATTGAGGATTCAAGATAATTTGGCAAAGTGATAGGAGAACCAAAAGAAGCCAATATGAGCTTAAAGGGATGTTTTAAGAAAATACTTTGTAGGATGATGGAGGTAATATTTATGTAGTATCTGCATCAATAAGGACTCATCAAGAGGTTTGGGTTCAGTTTTAGGCTTCATTCTTTAGTATATTACTGAACTGGAGAGCCCCTGAGGAGGGGGACAGCTTAGAAAAAATTTTGGAGAGCAGTCTATAATTATGTACAAAGAGTTATTAAACTTCTTACATCCTTTGACCTAACAATACCACTACTAGGTCAATTTCCAAGAATGAATCTATATGTTCTAAATGTTTATAGTGGCTCTCATTGTGGTGGCAAAGAGTTGGAAATTGTGGGAATACTCATCAATTAGGGAATGGCTGAACAAGTTGTGGTATATGTTAATGAGCTCAGCAACTTTAGAAAAAACATGGAAATAATAATGAGTGAAATGAGAACCAAGAGTAATTAACAACATTGTTTTAAGAATGACTTAAAAAAATAAGTTATTTTGTCTCATAAAAGCCTAAATTAACTATAAAGGACATATGAAGAAAGACTCTATCTTCATCCTGAGAAAGAACTTATTAGTAGAAGTATATATAGAATAATTACACACACACACACACACACACACACACACACACACACAAACACAAACAAACCTAACCCCATTTGTGTCTAATGATAGCCATAGCCATCTCTAGTGTGAGAGAGGGGAGAAGAAAAAAAAGGGAACAAAAGAAATACATAATTTTATACATCTATAATAGATTTGAGGTTTCATGTACAATCTTTTTTAGTATATGGAAATATTTATTCTATTCAACAAATTAATGATAAAAATAATTTTTTTTTAAAAAAGAGAGTGACCTTTAGTTGGGTCTAAAAGAGAGAATTTTTCTATTTGGGAGGAATGTGATGAGATAAGAGATCTGTCAAATACCCAAAGGTATTTACAGGCTGTCCTGTGAAAAAAGAGATTAGATTTATTTAACCTCAGAGGTGAATAGTTAGAAGTTCTATGGAGACAAATTTTGGGTCTTTTGGAATATGGAAGACCCTTCTTAAAAATAAGAGCTATCTAAAAATCTGAGTTGGTCACCCTAAGATGTAATAAATCTCCTTCCTCACAAGAAGTCTTCTTTTCCCCTTTTTGAAAATTTTCTTTTATTTTTTCTAATTGCATGTAAAGATAGTTTTCAACACTCATTTTTGTATAATTTTGAGTTCCATATTTTTCTCCCTCTTTTTTCCCCTCCGCTCCCCAATCAATCTGATATATGTTGTATATATATATATATATATAGTCATGTCAAACATAGTTTCATATTAGTTATGATGTGAAAGAAGAATCAGAACAAAAGGGAAACCCACAGGAAAGAAAAAAAAATTAAAGTAAAAGTATCTGTGCTCAAATTTTATAGTTCTTTCTCTGAATGTGCATGGTGTTTTCTATCACAAGTCTTTTAGAATTAACTTTGTTCACTGTATTGCTGAGATGAGCCACATATATCATAGCTTATCATCTCACAGTCTCCCTATAAAGCTTTAAGGGAAATTGCCACCATAATCTCTGAGATCACTTTCAGCTAGAACTCTGAGTGCCATGTTTTCCCAACAATATCCTGTCATATTTATAAGCTCATTTTGGTTCAGCTTTCATGTGCCTGGAATCCTTCACCAACCACATTAAAATTCATGTTCTTTAGTTGTATTTATAGTTATAAAAAGAGATAGTAGCCAACCTGGGACTGGATACTAAATATGCATATCTATACTTATAACTCCATATTTATTTTAAATGACTGAAGATAATTGATAATGTGGTCAAAAATGTTTTCTTTATCCATAGAACCCATGAGCACATTTTTCCTTATATAAGATGATAATATTACTTATTGAACCTACCTAATTATTTTTAAAATTATATTGGTGATATCAGCTCTAATTTCTCTATGGAGAACCACCCTTTACCAATATGCATGAGTACCTGTTTGGCATCTTCTAGTTTTAGATAGTTCCTTGAAATCACTGAGGGTCATATGGCAAATTTATTTGTCAGAAATGGGACTTGAGCCTTGGCTGTCTAGATTCTAACTCTGGCATTCCCTTGACTACAGTGCAGTGCCTCTCACCTTTCCCAATTTTCCTTGGTCATGAAATTCTATCTTCAAACTTCAATAAGATTTTAGAAATCATAGTGCCATTAAGTATTTATGTAAGTTCTGTTTGGAGCAGGGGCTCTTAACCCTGGGACTGTGACTTTAAAAAAAATTTAATGGTGGATTTTAATATAATTAGTTTCCTTTTTAATCCTCTATTTTATTTTATTTACTTAAAAAATTCTGAAAGGACACTATATATTTTATCACATTGCCCAAAGTAAGATATCCCTGATTTAGATATTAGTTTGAAGAAATATCCCAAACATCCAAACACCTAGGCTTCTACTAACTTCAATATTTAGTTGAGATTGAAAAGAAGAAAATTAGTAATTAAAAAAATGAATATGATCAGAAGAAATATATAATAAACATTAAAGGTCAGTTATAAGGGACTCAGTATGGACAAATAGTTTACTTCCTAGGTTTGAAAATAATTAGTACTACTTTCATGATTGTCATTATTATTTGGGTTATCTCAAAGGAAAGGCCTAGTCTAGTTGAGTATGTTAGGGTGATTCAAAAAAAATAAAATTGTGGAAGTTCCACCCAAGATGGCAGAGAGAAGACAGGTACTGTAAAGGTCTCCTGTTTTCCCCTCAGAAATAATATGAAACAAACGTCTTAACAGAAATCTGATTGTCAAAACCCAGAAAAAGAAGCTAAGATAAGAACATCTACATTAAGAGGTACAAAGGACTTATTACAATAGAGAGGGAAAAGGGAGGAGGTGAGAACAACATGAATCTTACTCTCATCAGATTTGGCTTAAAGTTAACATACATATACTCAGTTAAGTTAAGAAGCTTATCTTACCTTTAATTAAAAGGGAAAAAGGGGAGGGGGAGGAAAGGGGAACTAACAGAAGGAAGGGAAGGAAGAAGGAGCAAAGGGAAAGGGGAAAGAAAGGAGAGGGGGGTTGGATATAAAAGGGTAAACATACTGAAGGTGGTGGTATTCAGAAACAAAATACTGGGGAATATAGATAAAGTGAAAAAAAGGGGAAAAATACAGAGGGAACACAGCATAGAGGGCAATAAAGAGTTAATTATTATAACATTGAATGTGAATGGGATGAACTCTCCCTTAAAATGTAAGTGAATAGCAGAGTGGATTAAAAACTAGATCCTACTATTGTTACTTATAAGAAACTCATTTGAAACAGATTCATATATAATAAAGGTAAAAGGTTGGAGCAAAATATATTTTGCTTCAACTGAAGTGATAAAAAGCAGGGGTAGCAATCCTTATCTCAGACAAAGCAGTTGCAAAAATAGATAGTATTAAAAGAGTTAAGGAAATAAACTATATCCTTCTAAAAGTTACCATAGACAATAAAGTAATCTTAATACTAAATATGTATGTATGTACCCAATGATATAGCATCCAAATTCTTTGAGGAGAAGTTGCAGGAGTTACAGGAAGATATAGACAGCAAAACTCTACTAGTGGGAGGCCTCAACCTCCCTCTCTCAGATTTAGATAAATCTAACCATAAAATAAACAAGAAGGAAGTTAAGGAGGTAAATATATTGTTAGAAAACCTAGACATGATAGATTTAAGGAGGAAACTGAATGGGGATAGAAAGGAATATACTTTCTTTTGTGTAGTACATGGCACTTACACAAAAATTCAGCATGTACTAGGGCATAAAACCTAATGATCAATTGCAGAAAGGCAGAAATAGTGAATACATCTTTCTCAGATCATAATGCAATAAAAATCATATGCAATATTGGGCCAGGGAGATACAGACCCAAAACTAATTGGAAACTAAATAACTTCATTTTAAAGAATGAGTGGATCAAGCAACAAATTATAGAAAGAATTAATTATTTCATGCTAGATAATGACAATAATGAAACAACATACCAAAACCTATGTGATACACTCAAGGTGACTATTAAGGGATATATTATATCTATAAATGCTTACATGAATAAATTAGAGAAAGAGGAAATCAATGAACCAAATATGTAACTAAAAAATTAGAGAAAAAACAAATTAACCCCCCCAATTTAATGCCAAATTAGAAATTCTAAAAATTAGAGGAGAAATTAAGAAAATCAAAATTAAGAAAACTATTGAACTAATAAATAAAACCAAGAGTTGGTTTTATGAAAAAAAACAATAAATTTGATAAATCTCTGGTCAGTTTGATTAAAAAAAAGAAGAAAACCAAATTGCTAGTATCACAAATGAAAAAGGTGAACTCACTACCAATGAAGAGGAAATTAAAGTAATAATTTGGAATTATTTTGCCCAACTCTATGCCAATAAATTTGATAATCTAAGTGAAGTGGATGAATATTTACAAAAATATAAGTTGCCCAGGTTAAATGAAAAGGAAAGTAAATACCTAAATAACCGTATCTCAGAAAAAGAAATTCAACAAGCCATTATTGAACTCCCTAAGAAAAAATCTCCAGGGCCAGATGGATTCACAAGTGAATGCTATCAAACATTTAAGGAAAAATTAGTTCCAATTCTATATAAACTCTTTGGAAAAATAGGTGAAGATGGAACTCTGCCTAACTCTCTCTATGACATCAATATAGTGCTGATACCTAAACCAGGAAGAGTTAAAACAGAGAAAGAAAATTATAGACCTATCTCCCTGATGAATATAGATGCAAAAATTTTAAAGAAAATCGTAGCAAAACGATTACAACAAGTTATCACTAGGATAATACATTATGACCAAATAGGATTTATCCCTGGAATGCAGGACTGGTTCAATATTAGGAAAACTGTTAGTATAATTAATTATATCAATAACAAACCTATCAGAAATCATATAATTATATCAATAGATGTTGAAAAAGCTTTTGACAAAATACAGTAGCCATTCCTACTAAAAACACTAGAGAGCATAGGAATAAATGGATTGTTCCTTAGAACAATAAGCAGTATCTATCTGAAACCATCAACAAGCATTATATGTAATGGGGATAGGCTAGAGGCATTCCCAGTAAGATCAGGGTGAAACAAGTATGCCCATTATCACCACTACTATTCAATATCATATTAGAAATGTTAGCTTCAGCAATAAGAATAGAAAAAGAAATTGAAGGAATTAGCATTGGGAAGGAAGAGACAAAACTCTCAGTCTTTGTAGATGACAGGATGGTATACCTGGAGAATCCCAAAAAAATCATCTAAAAAACTACTAGAAATAATTAGCAACTTTAGCGAAGTCTCATGCTATAAAATAAACCCTCATAAATCCTCAACATTTCTATATATGACTAGCAAGATGCAGCAGAAAGAGCTAGAAAGAAAAATCCCATTCAAAGTAACCTCAGACAATCTAAACTACCTGGCAGTCAGCCTACCAAGGCAGACTCAGAAACTTTTTGAAAACAATTACAAAACACTTCTCACACAAATAAAATCAGATCTAAATAATGGCAAATATCAACTGTTCATGGATAGGCTGAGCTAATATAATAAAAGTGACAATTCTACTAAAAATAAACTACTTCTTTAGTGCCCTGGACCAATCAAAATTTCAAAAAATTGATGAGTTAGAAAAAATTGTAAATAAATTCATATGGAGAAATAAAAAGTTGAGAATTTCCAGGGATTTAATGAAAAAAAGTACAAAAGAAGTAGACTTAGCCCTACCGGATCTAAAATTATATTATAAAGCATCAGTCATCAAAACTAACTGGTATTGGCTAAGAAATAGAGTAGTGGATCAGTGGAATAGATTAGGTGCAATAGCAGGAAATGATTATAGTAATCTGCTGATTGATAAACCCAAAGAGACCAACTATTGGGATAAAATCTCTCTCTTTAATAAAGACTACTGGGAAAATTGGAAGTTAGTATGGCAGAAACTTGGATTAGACCAACACCTCACACGCCATACCAAGATAAGATCCAAATGGATACAGGATTTAGACATAAAAAAAATATAAACAAACTAGAAGATCAAGGAATAGTTTACCTGTCAGATCTATGGAAAGGGAAGCAGTTTATGACCAAGGAAGAGATAGAGAACATCATTAAAGACAAAATACATAATTTTGATTACATTAAATTAAAAAGCTTTTATACAGACAAAAACCACTGTAACCAATATCAAAAGAAATATAGCAAACTGGGAAACAATTTTTACAGCTAGTATTTCTGACAAAGAACTCATCTCTAAAATATACAGAGAACTGAGTCAAATTAAAAAAAAAAAGACAAGCCATTCCCCAATTGACAAGTGGTCAAAGGATATGCAAAAGGCAATTCACAGATGAGGAAATCAAAGCCATCCATAGTCATATGAAAAATTCCTCTAAATCACTACTTATTAGAGAAATGCAAATTGAAGCATCTCTGAGGTACTACCTTGCACCTCTCAAACTGGCCATCATGACCAGAAAGGACAATGATCAATGTTGGAAGGGATGTGGGAAATATGGGACACTAATACATTGTTGGTGGAGCTGTGAACTCATCAGCCTATCTGGAGAGCAACTTGAAATTATGCCCAAAGGGCAACAGAAATGTTCATACCCTTTGATCCAGCAATACCACTACTGGGTGTATACTCTCAAGAGATGATGAAAAAGAGTTAAAACATCATTTGTACAAAAATATTCATAGCAGCCATGTTTATAGTGGTAAAGAATTGGAAATTAAGTAAATGTCCTTCATCTGGGGAATGGCTTAACAAACTGTGGTATGTGTATATGATGGAACACTATTGATCTATTAGAAACCAGGATGGATGGGAATTCAGGGAAGACTGGAAGGATTTGCATGAACTGATCCTGAGTGAGAACCAGAAGAACATTGTACACCCTAACAGCAACATGGGAGTGATGATCAATATTAGTGTACTTGCTCATTCCACTAGTGCAACAATTAGGCACAATTTTGGGATATATGCAATGGAGAATACCATCTATATCCAGAGAAAGAACTGTGGAGTTTGAACAAAGACCAAAGACTATTACTTTTAATTTAAAACAAAAAACCATTACCTTATTATGTAATTTTGCTATCTCTTATACTTTATTTTTCTTCCTTAAGGATATGATTTCTCTCTCATCACATTCAACCTAGATCAATGTATACCATGGAAACAATGTAAAGAGTAACAGATGGGGGAAGCTAGGTGGTACAGTGGATAGAGCACTGACCCTGGAGTCAGGTTCAAATCTGGCCTCAGACACTTGATAATTACCTAGCTGTGTGGCCTTGGGCAAGTCACTTAACCCCATTGCCTTGAAAAAACCTAAAAAGACTAACAGACTGTCTTCTGTGGGGGCTAGGGGGAGGGAACCAAGATTAGGGGGAAAATTATAAAGTTCAAAATAAATGAAATGTTTCAAAAAGTAAAAACACAATATAAAATACCCCACCCCCATAAAATTGTGTTGGGAGACATAAATATGGGTCATGATGTCATGCAAATGAGGTATAGAAGGAAAAATTGATGTGGAAGAAGCTAGTAGAAGGGATTATGAGTAGTGCTGAAACCTTAATTCTCATTGAGAATGCATTAGATAGATCTAGAAGGCTATAAATTTTTTCTAAATTCAGAAAGAAATGAGGGAAAGGAGATAGGGTAGGGGGAGAGAATAAGGGAAGGACCTTGAGAGGGTTCGGTAGATTAAGGGATAGGAGGACCTGGTTGTAGATAGAAGTAAAGAAGAATGAGGAGAGATAGAGTAAATAGAATGAGAAGGATAGTAAAGAAAATTAGGAAGGAGGAAAATATATAAGTAATTGTTGCTTAGAATGTGATTGGAACGAATTTACCCATAAAACAGAAGTGGATAGGCAGATTAAAAATTTGATTTCAACAATATGTACTTTTCCTGGATATATTATAAAAATGAGAGATACACCCAAAGACAAAATAAAGGGCAAAAGAAGAATTTATTATGTTAATAAAAACAGGGATCATAGTTTCAAACAAAGTTAATTTAATCAAAAGTGAAAAAACAAACTAGACTATGTGTCAGTAATATTATTCAGTGTTATATTAGAACATTTAAAATACAATATAGCAGTGTAATATACCTGCCAAAACAGCCACAGGAACTATATGAACAAACATAAAACACTTTTTTATATGAATAAACATCTAAATAATTAAATTCAAATTTATGTATATTCTTGGGTATGTAAAGCCAATATAATTTTTAAAATAACAGTTTTACTTAACCAATATATTTATTCAATGTCACTCCAATTAAATTACTAAAAAATTATTTTACTGAGTTAGTAAAAGTTAATAACAAAATTCATTTGGAAGAACAAAAGGTCAGAAACTTCAAAGAAACCAGAAAAAATAATTTAAAGGAAGTAGATTCAGCAGTATCAGACTTTAAACTATATTATAAGGGAGAGCATTGTTAAAGTATTAAAAAGAATAATTTCAATTATTTTAAATTAAAATTTTCTTGTATAAATAACTCCGTAGCCAAGAATTGAAGGAATGCAGAAAATTGGTGGGAAACTTTCATAGACAATCAGAATATATTGTGTTGGAATACTGTTGTGGTGCAGAAAATAATGATTTGGAAAAACAGGAAAGAGTTGGACCTTTGAAGAAAAATGGTGTCCACCTTCAGAGAAACAGATGACAGGTAGCAATAAACACAGTAAGGTCTTTACATTTTTGTGTTTGATTGTGTATGTATATGGGTACATTTCTGTATATGTATCTTCACACTTAATTGTAGCCTTATTTTGAGTTGGTTGAGGAGGGAGGGGGAAAAAAGTAAAAAGTGCACAACAGAGCATTACACTTACTGTTCTTAATTTATAGAAGAACAAAATGAATCATAGTTGACAGATTTGTTGTTACTCAAAAACATGTCATCGTAGAGAGTGAAATAGAGTGCTGGATTCCTTCAAATATTGGTTTGAATTTTTTTATTTTAGTTTTTGCAAGGCAATGGAGTTAAGTAGCTTGCCCAAGGCCACACACACCCAAATAATTATTAAGTGTCTGAGGCAGGATTTGAACTCAGGTACTCCTGACTCTAGGGCTGGTGCTCTATCCATTGCACCACCTAGCTGCCCCAGTTTGAAAATTTTAACCCAGATAATTGCTCAAAACAAGATATATAATTTCCTATCAAGATTTTTGGGGAATCCACATCTACATTTCTGAGCAAGTAAATAATTTTCTTCAGTGATTTGCTTACAATGTATGTTTTCTATAAGAAAAAATTTTGCAGGTTTTGACTTTAAGAGCTAACTGTAATCAGATAAACTATTATGGTGATTGTAGCATTCAATGAAATTGAATTATAATTAATTATAATTATAATATTATATAATATAATTAATTAATATTGAGGAAATAATATAGTCTTACTCCTCATTTTGAAAAATAAAACTACAATGAGCAGGAATGTGGTATTTTTATTTTTATTTCTATTTTATTTTATTATATGTTTTGTTTATTTTAAATTTGATCCAGACTTGTGATATCACTGGGGTAGGGAACTGCCTAAAACTTTCCCCCTGACCAAGAAGACGTCAAGCAAAACTAAGACTTTTCCTATGGGTTTCACCAAAAGGGACAGATTGGGGATGCTGCTAAGAGGATGAGGAAGTCCATAGCATTGACCTTTCTGCTTATCTTGTTTTTTGACAGTTCATCCTGAAAGAAATCTGTGATTTCATTAGTATGTAAACTACAGAGCAGTGGAAATAGTTTAAGGGAATTCCCTCTTTTGGTTCACATCTGGCACTATTCCGCAACTGCAACAGATAGCACATGTTTATTAATAAATGCAAAATGTGGGCCAGGCAGTTAGTGTTTGGGATGCATATGCAAGCAAAAAGCAGTTTCATCTCAAAGGCTTATATTCTGATGGAGGTAGGTAAGGAGGGAGAACAACATATGAAAAGGGAGATGAAAGAAATGAGGAGTGGGGGGGGTGAGTTAAAGAAAGAAGTGAATGATGCAGGGGCATAATGACAAAATGACAAAGTCTGAGAAACTCAGAAACAGCAGGAGAGGGAATGAGACATGAATATTCCAGGCCTGTCCCCAGAATGGAGGCCCCCCAGAAGGAGTTTACCAAGGGGAGAAGGAGGGATGCCAAGACAGAGTGATGTAACAGGATCAGACTCTCAATTGAAGAAAATAATTCCAGGGTGGGAAGGCAGCTGAGTCATGGTGGTGAAGTTTAAAAGATTGCAAAACTTAAATATTTTTTCATTCCGACTCTTATATTGATCATGTGATCAAAAATTCTGTTTGTTTTTTCATTCATGACTTTATTGAAAGGATACTAGTCTCCTTCTGACTGAACCTAAAATGTAGTTCTAACCTTATCAGTCCATTATGTGAACCTAAGTTATGGTTGGGGCTGGGGGGAGGGTGAGGAACAGACCACCACCCTGTGAGAGGCCTCTGTGCACATGGTCTTGGTGGGACCTCTTAACACTCATTAAGTTTTTGAATTACTGGTGCATTTATAATATAATTGAAGTTGCAATGGAGAAATAGATTTACTTAATTATGAGCCTCTGTAATGTTGCTTGATATGGAATTCCAGTCTGTCAATCAGTTTTAAATAAGACCCCACCAGTGAGAGTTTGGGCCAGAGGGCAAAGTAATAAAGAGGTGTTCTGTCTTGTGTACTGTCTGTTCATGGAGGTAAGCCCTAGTCATTCTTTTTACATGGACACGTTTTTCTTTCTCCAGTGCGAGGTTTGAAAACAGTGGTTCTGGACATGGCTACTATGGGAATTTTATTCACTGGGACAGGACAGGTTTGTTGTGCTGGGTATTTTTTTCTTGATTTCTCATTGGCTGCAAGAGAGGAACGTAGGAGGGAGAGAATTCAATTGAAAGTGAAAATGATGGTTTGCTTTCATGAAAAGTTTCAGTAGTATATCTATGCTGATCTATTTATATGTCTTTGGAGTCCATCAACCATATGATTAAATGATTGAAGCAAAAGTTTAACTCAGCTGAATGCCGGAATTTTAGATGTGGGTGAGTCTATTAAGATAAGATTTGGAAACTTGAAGGGGATTGGTAATGATGGGAGTGGAATAATTTGATAGTGGGAAAGACTTTATCATAACTAGTGTATGTAGGGTTAACCTTTGCTTTGTCTCCCAGGGAAGGGAAATTGCCTAATAGTAAGAAAATTACCCGGTATGCTAATCTAAAAAACAACAGACCAGGCATTGTTTTCTTCTATCTTTGACCTTTAAAACCTTGGAGTTTAAGAAAAAAAAGGAAAGGTCAAGCAGAGGGTGGTATAGGGGATGGGAATAATGGTAGAGCAAACCTGGTAACAGATCGGGAGAGAGGGTTGGCTGCTGAACCATGATCTTCAGATGAAAGCTGAGTTTAGTAAGACCTCTAACTCTGACCCAGTACCTGTAATAAAAAATAAGGACACACTGGGACTTACTTTCCTAGGTACATCTCTTTCTCCCCTAGTCTGGGACCATTTCCTTTCCCTTTTAGGGTTGTCAGACTCTCTTGTTCTGATTCCCTGGGGTTGGACAAAAGGACTTGTTTGAAGGTATATTTTCTGATCATCTGATCAGAAAGACTTCAGTTTAAAAGTCATTCATGTCAAGTACTCTGCCTTCTAAATTCATATGGAACATCCCTGCCCAAAGCTTTTTGGTGCATAAATTCATAATTGATTTCACAAAAGCATTCACTGCAATTGGCATGGTAAATGGGGAGGTAGGCAGCAGCATGTTTAAGATAGATTCAGAAATATCTCCTTTTACCACTTTAAATCACTGTGAACTTGGACAAGTCACTTCTCTTTCTTAGGTCCTTGTTTCTTCATTTTCCTGATGATGACCCACTATGTGGGGAAAAGGGTGAGTATTTCAGGGATCCTAGAAATTCTTGCTTATGACTAGAAGTGAATTCCCCAGATGTTTCTTTCACTTGAAATTTTGTCTTCCCATGCTACTTTAATTTTGCTCCCTGAGAATGAAGGGCTGGTGGAAATGTGGTGGTGATCCTGATGTCAGCATGTATTTGAAAGGACAAAAGAACCCCTTCCTTGCTAGGCTTCCTACCTGAGTACTGGGATCAGGAGGCTCTGGTTCAGAATAGTCAGTGCTTCTGTCTCCCCCATAGCTCATTGGCCCCCCAAAGAGGTCCCTTCTTTCATAACCTTTCAAAAGGGATGACTTGTTGGGAATCAGGAGAACTGTGTCAATCCCAATTCTCTTTCTCATGCCTTTGCTTTTCTTATAATTTTCTATTTACTCCATTTGTTATTTGTCTTTCTCAAAGAGAGTCCTGACATTGGGAAGATGATGTTAGAACTTGAAAATGAATTAGATTTAAGTGAGGCAGGGCTTGTAAAGTCATCAGTCTTACTCCTTCAGAGCCATTTGGGTCTAGTGGCACATAGATCAGGACCTCTGATGTCGTTTTAAGTTAAGGCCTTTCCTAGATTTTTCATTTTGTTTGAGGCAATGCCCATTCAGTGATTAAGGAAGAACTGAGGCAAAAAATGACCTCTTAGGGGCAGCTAGGTAGTGTAGTAGATAGAGCACTGGCCTTGGAGTCAGGAGTACCTGGGTTCAAATCCAGTCTCAGACACTTAATAATTACCTAGCTGTGTGGCCTTGGGCAAGCCACTTAACCCCATTTGCCTTGCAAAAACCTAAAAAAAAAAGATTTCTGATGGTTTAATAGCATTCTATTACATTAATGAATCATGATCTGTTTAGTATTTCCCAGTTGATTGTGCTAGGTGGCGCAGTGGATAGAGCACCAGCCCTGGAGTCAGGAGTAACTTGAGTTCAAATCTGACCTCAGACACTTAATAATTACCTAGCTGTGTGACCTTGGGCAAGCCACTTAACCCCATTGCCTTGTAAAAAACAAACCCTAAAAAAAAAAAAACCTCTCCCAGAGCTTTGTGCCTCTCTTTTACTCTTTCCTCTTTCTTTACTATTATTTGCATTCTAGAGTACTGAATCTGGAGTTAGGAAGATCTGAGTTCAAATTTAGCCCCAGATACTTAGTAGCTGTATGAGCCTGGGCAAGTAAAATAATAAAAATAACTACCTCTAGGGTTTGTTGTGAGGATCAAATGAAACACAATTTGTAAAACTCTTGATGAACTTTTAAGTGGTATGTAAATACTAACTTGTCATCATCATCCTGTCTTAGTGAACTCTGGAAGGCAGGAAATTGTATCGTGTGTTTGTGTGTGTGTGTGTGTGTGTGTGTGTGTGTGTGTGTGTGTGTGTGTTTGTGTGTTTCCCTCTCTCACTGAGCCTCCCATTTGTAATCTCAAACTTTATAATTCTTAGTGACTGTTGTCCTCAGTTACTGTTGGCCTAGTGATATACCTTAGGTACCAGGGTTGTCCCTTGGTTTGGTTGAGGGTTAGCATGATGATGGAGCAGGGTACTGTTTGAAAGTCCCGTGGTTTTCAATGGCCATATTTAGCCTCTCCATAATCACAGGGTAGGAAATTTCCAGACTGATGAATTGTCTGGGTTCTGTGAGGATTTTTTACATCTTTCAGACCTCTTTTTAGGTGTTGTCTCTGCCTATGGTATCTCTGAAGAGAAAATTAGGAATGGAATAAAAAGTCACTTTATATTCAGCATTTTTAATGTATTTCATGTATTAATGTGCTAATATTCCTTCATTGGGAGAGGGGGAAAGAGGAATAAGCATTTATTAAGTGCCCACTGTATGCAATGTTCTATTAATTGCTTTACAAATATTATCTGATAGGATAGTTTGTCCCTTATGTTTTGTTATATTATGTTTTTCCTTGTGAGGTGTATGCTATTATTATACCCATTTTTACAGTAGAGGAAACTGAAGCAAACAGCAGTTAATGATTTGCCCAGGTCAGCAAATCCATCCAGTTGATGGCAACTGGAATCAAACTCAGGACCTTTGATTCCATATTACACACTATAGATAACAGTAACAATTGAGCTGCCAGCTAAATTTATTTGGATTAAGGAAAAAACCCAATAACAAAACACTTACACAAAAATATCTGTCTTGTTTCAGTCTAAATGATAATGTGAGGTGTGATACTGGTCAGGGGTATGTATTCTCTCTAAAAATATTGGGAAATCAATAAACCATTTGGCTAGCAAGAATTATCTAGTGTCTTAAGGTGGATAATAAACATGTTCTATGTATTCTTTAAGAACTACCTTTGAATTGCACCTTGGTGGTGCAGTAGATAGGACACTGCCCCTGGGGTCAGGAGGACCTGAGTTCAAATTTGCCCTTGGACACTTAATTATCTAGCTGGGTGACCTTGGGCAAGTTACTTAACCCCTTTGTCTTAAATAAAAAAAAATAGAAAAACTACATTGAGTGATTTGGAAAGTCTTAATTTTTGCTTATGGAACAAGGGAAATGACAAGTACTGCCATTCATTGAAAGCTCATTGGTGTGTTTTTCAGGACTTTGCTGAGAATCACCCAAGATTTATGAGATCCCAATTAGCTTTGATAAAGGAGAGAGAGAAAAAGGGAGAGAGAGGTAGGACAAAGAAGGGGGAGAAGAGAGAACTCAGCTTCTGACTGGAAACCAAGGAAAGTTTCATGGAGAAGTTTTCATCTGAACTGAATCTGGGAGGATTGGAACAGATTCAACAGACATTTCAAACTGGGAGTGAGCAATTGGATTGGTGTTGGTCATATTGAAAATCCAGATCTTCCTAATTCCAAAACCATTGTTGTTTCCACCAAGCCAGGTTATCTCTGTATAACCAGAATTAGGACTGGAAAGATTGGTTGGATCCAGATTGCTGAGGGCTTTGGATGTCAGCCTTAGGAGTTTGAATTTGATTCAAGTTAGGAACATACTAGGCAGTCCAATATTTTTCCTATAAATGAATACACTGTAGCTTGAGTAGTAGGGAGTTGAATCAGAGAATTTGCCAAGTAAAGGGGAAAAGCTATCCTAAAATTTAACGATTAACCATTAAGCATACATGGAACAGAAAATTTAAAATTGGCTGTATAAGAAACATAATAATAAGGATCTTCCTTCAACTAATTTTTATATGAGAATCTGTAGCCACTCAGGTCTTGTAGATGTGACCTAAGTCTGTGAAAATGGTGATCAAAAACATATGTTTCTATGTAAATAGAAACATCAAATTAGGGTGTTCTCCATCTTAAACTTTGTAATTTATTTTTATTTATTCATTTAATAGTGATGATGATGATGGTGCTTGTCCTTTATTCTCAAAGAAGACCATGACATCAGGGGAAGTGATGCTGTGATTTGAACTTGAATTGAATTTGAGTGGGGAGGGTACTGTGCTAAATCACCAGTCTCACTTTCTCTCTCAGAACCATCTGGGTCCAGTGGCCAGATTTAAAATAAGATGGCTGGAGATAGCTCTGGATGGGAGGCAATCAAGATTAAGTGACTTGTCCAAGGTCTTTCAGTAATAAGTGTCTAAGCTCAAATTTGAACTCAGATCCTCCAGACTTCAGGGCTGTCATTGTACTCACAGTGAGTCATATAGCTGCCCTTATAACATTAATATATATGTTTTTGTATGAGTGTGACCCCATGTGGAATTTTCTTGGCAAAAATTTTGGAATAGTTTGCCATTTCCTTCTCTAGCTCCTTTTACAGGTGAGGAAATTGAGGCAAACAGGGTTAAGTGACCTGCCCAGGGTCACATAGCTAGTAAGCGTCTGAAGCCAATTTTGAACATAGGAAGATTATTGTTCCTGATTCCAGGTCCAGCTCTTTATCCATTAAGCCACTTAGTTACCCAGTCTGTATGCTATGTGTAATTAAATAATAGAGGCTTTTTGAGAAGGGAAATGGCAAACCTTATGGAAGATTTAGTTAAGCTTTTTCTGCTCCCCCTCCCCCCCTTGAAGAAATGTCCAGATCAATAGAGGATAGACATCCTTGGAATTAGGGAGTCCCTCCTTCTTTTTCCTCAGATAGTAAACTTTGTTTTTTTTTTGTCCTAATTATTTACTATTTTGAGTAACAAAAACTAATTTTAATCCTTAAAAATTGTATATAAATATATTCAAATTTTAGAATTTTCTTCACACACCATGCTGGGTCTCTCCCTCCCTCCCTTCTTTCCCCTTTAATTTTGCTTATTTTATAAATGTTTTCCATTTGATCTTTGGACAGGAGTTTGACTTGTGGGTTCCTAAACTTAGGCTTGGTGGGTGACTTGTTGAGGAGTTTTCACCTGGAGCAAAAAAGCTAACCTTTGATAAGTCCCTGGAAGTGTGGGAGAAGGGAGGGACCTTCTCTGAAGCAACTCAAACTCTGAATAGTTCCGGCCTTCCTGAGTTAATAAACAAATCCTGGCTTTGTTTTCTTCCTAGCTCATTTGGTCCCAAGTGTGACTCAGTATTAGGCTTGGTCTTTTAGGCTCTGTGCCTTGGCTCTTGGAAGGAAGTGAGAGGACTCCAAGGTCCTGCTTGGACCTTTTGAAACTGTAGGAAGCGGCAGAGCTCACTTCACGATGGGAGAGGAGGTACTTCTCATTGTTGTTGGGATTTTTTTTTTTTTTTGCCTTTTGCTAAAGAGTTTATGCTGTACTCTAATTTATCATATATATTATTTTGTGGTAGAACTTTTCATGGGTTTGCATCAGGAGGCTAGAATGATATATGTGTTATTTTAGGATCCCAGTCAGGAGATGCCTGTATCTGCTAAGGAGAAACTGATGAAGAAAAGAATTATTTTATGAAGTCAGATATTGTCCTGGAACTGTTTAGCTCTTAAAATTCCCTCTTTCCTTGCCCCTCCCCCCCTTTGGTCAATTTGGTCATTAACTTTCCCAGATGTTTCCAATTTCTGTGTCTTGGTTTTCATATTCAAGGGAGTCATTTAGATTTGCAGTTTGCATAAGGAATAACTGTTACACCATGTTTCAAAGATGTTTAGCAATTACAGATGTTTGCTTAGCAGACAGAAATACAGAGCTTGATTCTCAGGTTAGCTCAAGACAGAAGTTCTTGTCTATTGAAAAGAAAAGGATCTGTAGCTTTTCATTGTGGGAGCCACGGATAGTAGGCATATTCAGATGTGTTTGGAGAAACTGGATTAGAGTCTTCGGAGCTTGGTGAATGACGTCTTGTTACAGAGGTAATGAAAGAGAGAAAATGTTCATTTCACAGGTCTTAGCAATTTCTTTTCATTTATGTGTCCAACTAAGAAAGGGTGATAGATTTGTCTGTATGATCTTTTCCCTTGACTATTACTATTATTAGCTATTAACATAGTTTCCCTCTTCTGTGTGAAGTTTTAAAAATTTTTATTATAAAAGCAGAAGTCTGTCTTTTTAAACATGAAACAGAATGTCCCAAATTGACCACAAGAGTGACATTTACAATATGTCATGTGTCTTCCTTGTTCCTGTTGCCTTTTTTAAAAATTGTTTCAAGGGGAAGATCATGGGAAGAGGGTCAACCTGAATGAAATTTCTTTAAAATATTTTATTGATTTTGGGATTATTAGCATTTTTATTATTTTTAAAAGAAAAAAGATGTAAGGAAACTTTAATAAATTTTATCTTAACATACCAATAGAAAAACTTAAAAATTTTCTAGTGAATTGAATATTGCTGCTACCTGTCAATGGGCAATGGGTAGTGCAAAGAATAAGAGCAGGTTATATATCTTTTAAGTGATAGGAGGCAACTAAGAATAAAAATATTAATTTGAATAGTCATCACAAACCAGCTTTACTCTGCCTTTTTTTTTCTTTTTTTCTTTTTTCTTTTTTTTAGTTTTTTGCAAGGCAAATGGGTTTAAGTGGCTTGCCCAAGGCCACACAGCTAGGTAATTATTAAATGTCTGAGACTGGATTTGAACCCAGGTACTCCTGACTCCAGGGCCGGTGCTTTATCCACTGCCACCTAGCTGCCCCTTACTCTGCCTTTTTAATGGTTTTGTAATCATGTCAAGAAATTGCCGATCTTCCTTGCCTTATTGCCAGATTTTTCCTGTGCCAAGTTTTGAAAAAAGTAGAAACTATATATATCTATATCTATCTATCTATATATATATATATATATATACACATATATATATATATTTGAAAAAAGTAGAAACTATGTGTGTGTGTGTGTGTGTGTGTGTAGACAAAATGACTGTGGTGAATGGTCATTTGGAAAATGAGTGGTAAAAGGATGATTCTGTGATGTCAATGAAATGTGGAAAAACTTAGCAGTCAGTTTATCTCTCTGCTTTATTTCCCTTCAACTAGAACTGATATTACCAAACAGCATCAGACTCCATCCATCAATCACCAATATATCCATTGGAAAGTTTTAAGTTTTAAAGAAATGAGGAGTGGGGGGAATTTTTTGTATACCACACATTCTCTTCTAATTTATAAGACATTAAAGTAGCTGTTCTTGTTGATGTTAATATTGATTTTAAGCTACCAGAGATTTCAGAAACAAAAACAAAAAACAAAACTTTTATTTTTTGGACTCTTTCCTTCCCCTCCCAGCCATTTCTTTCTTGTAAGTCCTAAGAAGACAAGAAGAAAAGAAAGAAAGAAAGGATATGCTATTTGATTCCTCAAAGTAGTGTGGTCTGGTTTGGCAATAATATTCCATTTGGAGTCCAAGAATATGAGCTCTGGTTATAAAGTTATCTGTGATACCCTGGACATGTCACTTTATCTCTCATTTGTCTTAGTTTTCTCTTCTATAAAATGGGGACAATGGTTACTTGCATTATATAACTCACAGAGTTAGAGGGACAAAATAAGAGAAAACATTTGTTAAGACCTTTGGAAGTAAGCTATTATTATTAATAATAAACTAAATTTTAAATTAAATTTGCTTGGTTGCTTTCCCTGTAAGATGATATTGACATATATAACTAATGATAAGGGAAAATTCTTATCCTCTTGAATTTATACTAAGTATATTAGGTAAAAAAGTTGCTTCTTCATCAACTCTTAAGAAATTGGAATTGTTGAAGGAAAGGATATTCCAGACACAATTCCTTCCTGCCAAGAGATGGCAGTGAATGGATTTTTAAGAAATAGACTATAATATTAAACATCAAAGATAGATGGTTGTTTTAAATAATAGAATGATTTAAATAACTGGCCCTAATTCTTCATATTTATCACCACTCAGCTCCTGAAAGAGATTATGAACTTAATGAGGTTAAATATGGAGTTATTCAAAAAGAGAAAACTGGAGTTCATCATATCAAGACAATAGATTCAATTTCTGTATCCTAAAATGTCTATGTTGAATGATTTTTGCTTATTTTAAAAAAGTGTGTGTGTGTGTGTGTGTGTGTGTGTGTGTGTTCACTTTTACTGATGCTAGAGATCCTAGGGACTCAAATTTCTCATCAATAAAACAGAGATGATGCTTTCATAGGGTTGTTGTAAAGGTGATCCCAGATTTAAATCTGGATCTTTATATCAGTTTGCAAAGTCCTTTCACAAATCTGATTTATTAATTCCCATTATTCACCTATTATAATACTTCATCATAGTACCATAACAAATAATAATGATGGCAATAGTAATAATAGCAATTAGTATTTATAGAGTTCTTTAAGATTAGCAAACTACCTTGCATGCATTATCTCATTGGATTTTTGAAGTAGTTGCTGTTATATCCATTTTATAGTTGAGTCAAACATAAGTGAAATAATTTGCTCAGGGACATACAGACTGAGTATATGAGACTAGATTTGAACTTGGGTCTTCCTAACTTCATGTCTAGCACTCTACTCACTGAGCCACCTAAACATTTCTAAATAACTCCAGATACTACTGCAAGGGGGATTCAGTGATTGGGGTTGGAGTGAAGTGTCAGTATGTTGGGGAATATCCATGGTTTATCAAAATAAAAAAAAAAATCAACAAAGATTGAGGGAGAAGGAATAAATCATTTTTTTGTGAAGGGATGCATTAAAGTAGCATTATAAATTTATTCTTCATTTAAAAGACTGTCCAGTCATTTAACTTCATTGCATGTAATCAATATAATTTCAAAATGAAATCTTAACAAAAGCTTTATTTTCTGTGATACTATCCGATTGACAAGCATATAGACAAATAGCATAGTTTAACTAGCCCTAGTGTTAGGATATTAGGATTTGAATTTCAGTTCTGACTAATTTTTTGACCTTGAGGA
The DNA here is from genome assembly GCF_037893015.1 of Macrotis lagotis. NCBI lineage: Eukaryota > Metazoa > Chordata > Mammalia > Peramelemorphia > Peramelidae > Macrotis > Macrotis lagotis. Next base: position 542,527,310 of record NC_133658.1, read on the forward strand.
AGTCACTTAACCTTGAACTTCAGTTCCTTCATCTTTAAGGATTATACTCTCTATGCTATCTACCCATCAAGGTTATTTTGGAAAAAACATTAGCCTTCAGAGGTAATTTGCTGTTGCTGCTATTATTGTTTGTTCTTGAAGAATATAACATCAGGGAGGTGATGCCATGGTTTGCACATAAATTGGATTTAAGTGCGGCGGAGTTGTTGTGCAAAATCCCCAGAGTCATTGCTGAGATTGTGATTTCTGGGAATATCCTATCAGAGTCACATACCTTTTTTCCAATAGAAAGTGGACAGGCTATGTTTGTAGCTGTGAAATTGGAGATTTGGGGCATTTATGATTTAAATTACTTTTGTTTTACCCTAGTTTTGATGAGGAAAGTTAGAACTGTAAATTTAATTCTTTATTATATTTTGATTTGGATAAGCATTTTCACTCATACTTTTTTGCTCCATTTGTTTCTATAGCATCTGCTGAGCCTTCACTGCTTCTGTCAACTTTCTACTTGAATCTTGCAGAGCCTTCTCTCTCAATATACTCTCTCCCTCCCTCACTATACTCTCTCCCTCCCCCTTAGACTTTCTTCCTCACTACTCCTCCCCTCCCTTATACTTTCTCTTTGTCATTTGTTTTTCTCCCTCTCTCAGTCTGCTTTCTTTCAGCACTTTTCAGATTTCTCTAAAATCCCTTGGGTGACATTTGTAAAATTAGCAAAAATGATCATGGAAGAATTTATGACAGACAGTCTCAAAATTTTAGATTACATTGTAGCTACAGGTCTTTGTTTTTGTCTGATAATGATTACTTTTCCATTCACTGACATTTTTGGAAATAGAGATAATTGTAGTATTTGTAAGCCAGCAACTTTTTTTGTTTTTAAGGAATATTGCATGTCATCAGATCTTAAAAGGCAGTAAGTGGGTGACAGTTTTAGATAGCACTTTGCAAATATTTAGCTATAGAATATCTGTATGATTATCTGTTTACAATACACTAGGACAGGGATTCTTACCTTTTTTCATATCATGGTCCCTTTTGGAAGTCTGATAAATTTTATGGACCCTTTCCCAGAATAATATATTTTTGGGTTTGGTGGGTTTTGTTTTTTTTTTGGCAAGATAATGGGGTTAAGCGACTTGCCCAAGGTCACACAACTAGGTAATTATTAAGTATCTGAGTTCAAATTTGAACTTGGGTCCTTCTGACTCCAGAGCCAGTGCTCTACCCACTGTGCCATGTAACTACACCTAGAATAATATTTTAATTGAATAAAATTAAATGTATAGGATTGCAAAGAAAAACAATTATTAAAAGTTACCAATTAAAAAATAATTCATGGACTCTATGTGAAGATGTCCTGACTAAAGGATACTTCTCAGTGAGTTAGTAGGACTAAGATCCAGTTTGTAAGATTAGTATTCTAGGATCTCTCAAGTTTTCTGTATAATTATTGTAGAGATCATCTAAGAACACACACACACACACACACACACACATATAAACACTAGATGCTACATTGAATCTTTTGATTAATGACAAAGAAGGGAGGAAGAGCTTGTGGATAAAAACTTAAAATGGATTTTTGAGATTAAATCAACTATGAAAGAATATGATGGGAATAGAGTTCTCAATTCCAGGTAAAAATGAATTTGTTGTGTCATAGAATTATTATGTATGTGTATAGCACAATATTCTATTTAAGTCAGTCAACTCTAGAGAAAGGAAGGTTTCTGACATGAACTGAACACTAAAATTAGGAATTAAAATATCTGAGTGGTTGTAAGTTGGAATAGTCTGAGAAACACAGATTCAGGTACCTTGAATGAATATTTTTAATGGAACAGAATATAAGACCAGTGAAGGGAAAGTTAGAGGAATTGTAAATAATTTAGCATGGTCAGAAAGGGGAGCATGAGGGTGTTCAGTCTCAACCTATCACAAAAAATTTTAATTGATAAATTGTTTTAACAAATCAGAGAAGTGTAAACAGTCCTATTTACATATAAATCTATCTGTCTGTCTACCTCTATCTATCTATCTATCTATCTATCTATCTATCTATCTATCTATCTATTCCTTTTACAATTGAACAAGACAACCCAAATGAATGATTTGGGGCTTAATCATATGTGTGCTTTAACTTTAACAAGTTTAAAGACTCCATTGTGTTTGACCTGAATTTTACTTCTTTTTAATGTTGTCTTTGTTTATATTATTTATATTGATCTAATGGATTTACTTCTGTTTGACATTTGAATTTGAATTCTTCACCTATATCAATTCCTCATGGAAATAGTATTTCATTTTTTAAATACGTTACAATGTTTTCAATCTCAAATCATTGGTCACAAATTTTGTTCCTAACTTTTGGTGATTATAGTATTGCTTGTTATAGGGCAGATAATACTTTTCTTCCTACATTAATCTTCTTGGGGTCTAAATCTGATAGTGGCTTGATGAAGTTGATAAATACTCATGCACACATATGCATGACTATTAAATAATAAACTAGTTTGAGAAGGAGTGTGTTAACATTTGAGTGGGGTGAGGAATCAGAAATGACTTCCTGAAGAAGATGGTACCTGAACCATGTTTTAAAGGATGAAGGGGATTTTTTTTTTTAGGTTTTTGCAAGGCAAATGGGGTTAAGTGGCTTGTCCAAGGCCACACAGCTAGGTAATTATTAAGTATCTGAGACCGGATTTGAACCCAGGTACTCCTGACTCCAAGGCCAGTGCTTTATCCACTGTGCCACTTAGCTGCCCCCAGAAGGGGATATTTTTGAAAAAATTTTTTTAACTTTTCTTACATGATTCCAACTTATTTTTCAAGATTGTTGACTATTTCACAGCTCTGACAGCAAATTAACATGCCTGTCTCTCTCTATATCCTTATAAACATTGAAGCTTTCCATCTATTATCATATTACAACATATCCATACACAATGTGCATTTAACAAATACTCAAATAACCCAAGATACATTCTTAGGGGAAATGGCATTATAGCTGATAGTATATATTATCTTTCACTTTGTGAGTTTACTGACTTGTAAAACTAAAAATGATGTGCCTTTTAACTGTAAAAGTATGGTACCACGGTTGCCTGATATAGTTAATCTGAGTTTTGTTTGCCTCCTCATTATGACTTGATTGCCACTCTTGTAATCATTATGTATATTCATCTTTTTTTTTTTACAAGGCAATGGGGTTAAGTGACTTGCCCATGGTCAAATAGCTAGTTAATTATTAAGTGTCTTGAGGATGGATTTCAACTCAGATCCTCCTGACTCCAGGGCTGGTGGTCTCTATTATTATTTTTCTTCACACTGTGAAATGTCTCGAAATATTTTCCCATTTTCTGAATTCTTTATGTTCTTCCTCCTTTATAGTAAATTAAAATTCCATTCCATTTACCTTCCACTGCTTGTTCAGTCACTTCCCAACCATCAGACTTCTATTTTGTTTCTAGTTCTTTGTTATTATCAATATTGCTGCTATGAATATTTTTGTATATATGCATTCACCATAGCTTTTTCCAGGATGTGAAGGATTCTTATATGGAAAATAAATGACCAGCTGTTCTTCAGTTTCTCTGGGGATTGAAAAGAAGGGAGATTTAACCTTCACCATATCTGTGATTCAATAAGAACAGACTTCCTGATGTTGATGGCTGAAAAATACCAGGATGTGGCAGAAAATGTGGAAACTCTTACAGAAAATCTCTAAAAAGGATGACATGGATACATGTACACAGTTACTTAAAGGTCACAGATAGCCCTTGGCACAGGGATAGGCTAGATGAGCCTGAGACATCTCTTTTTACACATTAATATCATCTATCATCATCATCATCTGTAGCAGCAGCAGCAGTTTTTCTAAAGTAAATTTTGGGTTTTTTTCAAATCAGAAAAAAATCCACCTTTTCTCCTTCTCAATCTTCTCTCCCAGCTGAGAAAGAAAGAAAAATAAAAGGCTAAAAACAAGCATACTCAAGCAAAACACATTTCTTCATTGTCTTATGTACAAAAACAAGTTTTATTCTATAGTTGTTTACCCCTAATCATGCCTAAGATAAACCCTCTTTGAGATCAAGCATCAGGATTTTTTTTAGGTTTTTGTGAAAGATAAGATCTATTTTTTTTGTTTTGTTTTTATTTTGGGTTTTTTTTTTTTTTAGGTTTTTGTAAGGCAATGGGGTTAAGTGGCTTGCCCAAGGCCACACAGCTAGGTAATTATTAAGTGTCTGAGGCAGGATTTGAACTCAGGTACTCCTGACTCCAGGGCTGGTGCTCTATCCACTGTGCCACCTAGCTGCCCCTGATAAGATCCATTCTTAGAAGGATTTCAGTGTTCTCAGGAATTTTTATTCTAGATGGATAATTTTGAAATAGATTCACAAAGAATAAGTGAATAAGAGATTTAATAATGCATTATATATATATTTATTATATATATATATAAATAACAGGATGTTTGCACATAAACAAGAAATAATAAGGAAAATTAAAGAAATGGCCAAGAAAATCATTTGTCATAAATTTAGGGTATCCCAAAAAGTCTTAGTGAAGTTTTAAATTTTAGATAATTAATATTTATAAAGATATGAATACTTAATACTTTTGAGCTTATATAAGCTTTAACCTGCACTAAGACCATTGGGACACCCTGTATCCAAAACTAAAAGTTTATCCTAGGTTTTTTCTGTATAGACTTAGAGTTAAAAGAGATCTTAAATTTAGGCCACCTGGTTCAGAGGAAGAAAGGATGGTGGGGATATTATTTGTTTTGAGGAAGAAAGGACAGAAACCTGAGAATAGGGAATGTAATAATCATAGTTGCCATAGTATTTTAGAACTGGAAGGGACTTTGGCATTCATTTATATGTTGAATGCTAAGAGATTTTCAGATATTAGTTAACATGAGTTAGCTAACAGTAGCTAACACTGAAATCTAAATATAAATAATGTACACTTTGTCCTCTGGTGTTTTATAGTCTAGGTAAATAAGTAAGTTCTTTGAGGGCTAGGAGAATATTGTCTTTGTATATTGAGCATTTAGCATAGGTCCTGCCATGTAGTTACATGAGGCAGGATTTGAACTCAGGTATTGTTTATTATTAACAAAACTCATGTATAAATAATTAAAATCTGAGTATTAAAAAAGTGTACTCATCTGTAAAATGGGGATTGACACAAGAATAATAATAGTACCTACCTCCCAAATTGGTTATGAGAATGAAATGAAATAATAGTTGAAATTCACTTTGCAAACCTTAAAGGACTCTGTAAATGCTAGCTATTATTCTATTATTTTTAATTAAAAATTATAGAGGACTGAGGAATTAAGCAACCAGAAATCTAATTGCTGAACAGGTGACTATAAAGTAATACCTAGGCATTTTAATCATATATAAGGGATGCTACTTTCCCATTTTTCATGACTTGATTGAGATTCTCTTGCTGTAGACACTTAAATTTTTATTTCTTGTAACAGAGGGAGACAGAAGATCTGTAGTTAGCCATTTCTCATTAGCTTTGAACCATTTGTTTTGTGAAACAAAGTTGTATTTGATGCATTTTCTTAAAACTTTGTAGTTGCCTTTGTGGTAGGAGTAGAAATAGCAATATGATAGTTTTGGACTTTTGTTTACAAATTATTTACTGTCTTCTGATGGAGGAGAAAAGAGTGGGAGAGAATTTGGAACTCAAAATTATAAAAAAAGTTAAAAATTGGTTTTATAGGTAAAATAAAATATTATTCAAATAAATATTTGATTTAAAGAGTTTATATTTGTATATTTATCCAATCGTTGGAATATGAACTAATGAACACCCCTAAGAAAATGAAACTCTTTGTACTATATGGAGTCACTGCTTTCAGCCTTAGCCCATATTAGATCAGCCTTATAAGGGAAAAACAGCTTTTATTCATAGCTTGGAAAGAGAAAGTTTAATGCCATAATTAATGAACTCTGCCTAGGTTATTCAATCAGGAGGTATTGCTTATAAAAGTCAGGGTGCAGATAATTCTTAGAGGTGAGGTGAGAGGGAGGAAAGGTAGATTTTTGTTAGTTACATTTAATTTAATTAAAAAGAACACAGATATCATAAAAAATGAGAGGGGAGGGGCAGCTAGGTAGTGCAATGGATAGAGCACCTGCCTTGGAGTCAGGAGGACCTGAGTTCAAATACAGTCTCAGACACTCAATAATTACCTAGCTGTGTGACCTTGGGAAAGTCATTGCCTTAAATAAATAAAATTTTTAAAAAAGAGAGGGGAAAGGAGGTTGCTAAAATGCAAAATTCAGTTCATTTGTGCATATATTAGTCTCCATTTTCTCAGAGAAGTTTGATGCTGCTGTACTCTCAGTTCTCAGTCTTTTCTGAATAGTGGAGCTTTTTAGACTGTCTAATGAATTCTATGGAACCCTTCTCAGAATATTTTTTAAAAAAATGAATACTAATATACCTCTCCTCTTCCTCTTCTTCCTTCTTCTATTACTGTTACTATTACTACTACTACTACTACTACTTACCACCACCATTACCACTCCTACCACTCCTTCTCCTCCTCCTCCGATGGCAACAGCTACTTCTGCCATGAGCTATCTGCTTATAAAATACCTTAAGTTTTGCAAAGTGAATGATTACATGTGTTAACTTACTTACCTTAACTTACAACCCTGGTTTGTAGATGCTGTTATTATCCTCCTTTTATAGATGAGGAGACTGAGGCAGAGTTTAAGTGATTGACTCAGGATTACATATCTAGGAAGAGGTCTAGACTGGATTTGAATTCAGGTCTTTCTGATTCCAGTGCTTTATCCACTGGGCTATGAGTAGCATAAAATAAAGTAAATAGAATTAAAAAGGAAAACTATTAACTTTGAATATAATTATCACAGTAGTTTTAGAAAACAACTTCACAGACTCTTTGTTAAGGGCTCATATTATAGAAGAATAGCTTATCATTTGGCCTGTCTCTGTTTCTTAGTTATCAGAGGTTAGCCAAGAAACTTTGGGGGCAGCTAGGTGGTGCAGTGAATAGAGCATCAGTCTTGTAGTTTAAATCTGATCTCAGAGACTTAAAAAAAATTATTGAAGACAATGGGGTTAAGGGACTTCCCCAAAGTCACACAACTAGGCAATTATTAAGTATCATCACAAACACTGTCTTCATTTACTCCAAAGCAATAAAACCATTGTGAAGAACAATGATATGAATTATAAGCAAATCATTGCTTCATATTAGTTATGTCTAGGTGGTCTAGGTCCTCTAGACTGTTCTAAATAAATACTAGCGTTACTCAAGTCCCCATCAGGGAGTCTGGACAGGGTTGATCACATAAGAATCTGATGAGCTGGGATCTCTTGCCAAACCTTTCCCATGAGGATGGGATGAACAAAGCTTTACTTCCTTCTCTGGCACTAAAAAATCATTGGGTCTTGCCATTTTTCTTGGGATGTGGATGTCAGGACTCTTGGATACTGCCTCTTGATTTCTGATGTCTTCTAGGGATCCTTGCTCCTTTCTTTTTGTCCTGTAGCTTAGCTCTGTCTAATATATGAGCCAAATTAATTATTTTTCTTCATGCTGGAGTGTGAGCTTCTGGAACAAGGATTGTCTCATTTTTCCTCTTTGTATAATCAATTCTTTACCTAGCTCCCAGCACATAGAAATAATTTTGTAAATGCTTTTTCATTGATTGATTGATTGATTGATTGCTTCAAAGAGCCATGTTCCTCCCCCCCCCCCCCCCCCCCCCCGTCCCAGCTTCCATGTAGTTAAAAAGCACTTGGGTTCAAATTTTGGCTTACATCTAAAAGTGGAAAAGTCATATAGAGACTAGTTTCTCTCTACAAACTCTACAAACCTATTGAAATGCACATTGTTATTCTTAGAGTCTCTCTGGTAGCTGAGGGCACAGTGTTCCCTGGTAGGAGAGTCCTTCCTATCAAGGAGGAGAAGAATGTTTGATTTGGTTCATATACTACATAGTGCTTGGCATAGTGGCAGGCATTCCAAGAATATTTGTGGAAATGAACTGACTACATCTAGTGTATGGAAGGCATTCCCTTTCACACTGACTTGCGAATACAGAAAGGAGCCTTTAAGAATGACTTTTGGCAGGCTCTCTGGGTTGGTACAGGTACGGGTTTATGAATAAAGTCTTTCATTAAGATGTGTCTACCTCCGAATTCTCCAAATTGACAGTGCCCTCCCCCCCAAAAAAACACAAGCCACTTTTCAAATCTATTCGAAGTGAATTGAAGATTTCAGCCAAGGTCTTATGGTTATCTTTGCAGCATTGAGAAGAATCTCCTTTTTTTTTAGATTTTTTTTTTTGCAAGGCAATGGGGTTAAGTGGCTTGCCCAAGGCCACACAGCTAGGTAATAATTAAGTATCTGAGGTCACATTTGAACTCAGGTCCTCCTGACTTCAGGGCCGCTGCTTTATCCACTGCGCCACCTAGCTGCCCCAAGAAGAATATCTTTTTAGCATAGAAATTTGGTTTCAGCAGATATATAAAATGCTGAGCTTTGTCAAAGGTGGCCATGGTTGCTTGTATGGTTTTTGTGTTTGCTCCTTGGGATCAAAATTGAGGCATTTGGTTCCCTAACAACAGCCAGTTTTTCAAACCACATTTCTTATTTAGAGAAAATAGGGTCTCTGGAGACATAGCTAAAGACAAAATGATTACATCAGTGGGTAACTTAGGTTGGTCATTATATAACTGTGGAAATGAAATTGGGCAGCACTATCAGTAGGAAACAGTTTGGATCAGGAAATACTTTTTGTATGGTATAGAGCTTGATGGCATCACTTTAAAATTAGATTTACCTTAAAGCTCTGTATATGAGTGATCTTTCTCCCACTTGTTCTCTTGTATAGTTTGATCTGTCTTCCTACCTAGGATTTTGTTGTGTAGTGGTTAGTTTGTTGCTTTTTTTTTCTTCTTCCTCTTTTTTGATCATGATCTCTTTCCACTCAGTCCCACTTTGGTGAATGGCTCTTTTTGTGGAGGAAAAACATCTTTCATTTTTTTCTGTGTACCTAAAATGAAAGCTCAGAGAAAGAAGAAGCAAGTAGAAGCCTGTTATTGTCTTTTTAAACATAGGAATGTTAATTCAGTAAACCAATCATTTACTGAATCACTCAGATAATTTTAAAATAAGTACTAACTATAAAACACTTTGGGTTTCAACTTTATTTTTTTTTGCAATTCTTTTTACTTAATTATACTAACTTGATGATGTTCATCCTTTGTTCTCAAAGAAGACCATGACGTCAATGAGGTGATGCCATGACAAGCATGTGAATTGGATTTGAGTGAGGAGGTGCTGTGCTAAGTCATCAGACTCACTTTTTCTTCCAGAGTCATCTGGTACCAGTGACCAGATAGGAATCTGGACAATCAGAGATGGTTCTGGATGTGGGGCTATGAGGATTAAGTGACTTGCTCAAGTTATACAACTAATAAATGTTAAGACTAGATTTGGGGGTCGGCTAGGTGGTGCAGTGGATAGAGCACCGGCCCTGGAGTCAGGAGTACCTCGGTTCAAATCGGGTCTCAGACACTTAATAATTATCTAGCTGTGTGGCCTTGGGCAAGCCACTTAACCCCATTTGCCTTGCAAAAAACTTAAAAAAAAAGACTAGATTTGAATTCAGCTCTTGACTCCAGAGGTGATACTTTGTCCACTGCACCACCTAGCTACCCCTAACTTAGGGAATAGATAACAATTATGATTTAAAACAAAAGAAAGGTAACAATTGAGGTGCTAAATATAAATGGCTAAACTCTCCAATAAAAGGCCACAGAATGCATTTTAAACACACACAAATCCAGAAATCAAATCCAAATAATCTCCATATAAGAAACACATTTAATGTCAGTAAAAATTGAATATATTTGAAATAAAATAATTTGTTCTAGCATGTAGCTAAATAGAGTATTAAATAAATATGATCTCATAAATGATATGTAGTTAACAATGAGGAAAAAACAAATATATATCTTTTGATGGTTGGAGTGTTTTAGCACTTATTCAAAAATCAATACTGCGCTGGGGCAAAAAAATGTTAAATATACAAAAGCAGAATTTTCATATGCTACCTTTACATATCATAATGCAATAAAATTATCAATAAATAATGCTAAAGTAAACAAAAGATAGAAGTTCTTTATGACAATTTCTTCCTTAGACTTTGTGTGTGTGTGTGTGTGTATAAATATATAAATATATAAATATGGATCATCATATATACCACAATCTCCTAACTGTGAGTACATACCTACTCTGTCTGACTTTTTTTCTCTTCCTTTACAGTCTTCTTTGATAGCTTCTCCATCTCCTTAGATTACATTTTTTAAATCTCTATTCTGGGCAGGGAACCTTCAATCTGTGGGCCATATGATGCCTGTGAAAATCATTTGGTATGATGCTATGAAGGCAACCACAGGCAGGACTTGAAATTCAATAAATTTAGGAGCTTTTTAGAGTTTAGAGAGATAGTATTTTTATTTCTTTATTTATATATTTATCTATTCATTCATTCATTCATTTATTTTTTAGGTTTTTGCAAGGCAATGGGGTTAAGTGGCTTGCCCAAGCCACACACAGCTAGGTAATTATTAAGTGCCTGAGGTCGGATTTGAACTCAGGTACTCGTGACTCCAGGGCTGGTGCTCTATCCACTGTGGCACCTAGCCGCCCCTAGAGATAGTATTTTTAAGATGATTTTTTATTTCAAAGTGAATGCATTTGATAATACATAGTCAGAAAAGAAGCATTAGAACATTTCCTTCACAAACCTGAGCATATTCTCCCACAAACACATATAGTAATCAGTGGAATAGCAGATGTGCCAGGAGACACATAAAAAGAGGAATAGAGGAAAAACAAGGTACATAAGTAAAAAAGACATTTCTTTCTTTATTTTATAGATGAGGAAATTGAGGCAAACAGGGTTAAGTGACTTATCCAGGGTCACATAGCTAGTAAGTGTCTCAGGCTGGAATTGAACTCAGGAAAATGAGTCTTTATGACTCCAGGGCCAACACTCTTTCCATCTCACCACAAAGCTGCCCCATGTTCACTTTTAGGGAGTAACATCTTTTGGAACACAGAATAACCAGTAAACTAAGTAGAATTCCCAGGCATGGTCAGTCTTCAAACCTTACTTCTTCTTGTTCTTACTTCTATTTTTGTCTATGGGCTCTATTTGTGAGTTGATAATTTTGCATGACCTTTGAATGTTGTTATAAATATCCAAATGTCCTTTGGCAGAAAAAAAAGTTGTTCACCCCTGATAGATGATTTTCACAGACATATACATATACATATACATACAGATCTAGCTTCTCTCCTGAGCACTAGCTCTTGGACATTTCTAGTAAACATTTTAAACTGATTATTGTATAGACATTCCAAATTCAACATGTATAAAAAGGAACCTATCATCTTTCCCTCAAAAGCTACCCATCTTCTGAACTTTGCTATATTTTAAAATAATTTCAAATGAATTTTGTTATCTTTTGCTTTTATATAGCCTAAAATTTTCCCTGTATCTCTTCCTTACCCCCTTCCCAAAGAATCATTCTATATAATTTTTTTAAAGAAAAAAGAGAAAAATAATATATCACACAAAAATCTGATATATGCAATATATTATACCAATGGAACTCTGTAAAAGATTAAGGTAATTTTCTTATATCTCTTCTTTGAGGCCATTGTTATTCTTTGAATCCTGCAACAGTCATTTCTAGGTGTTTTGTGGTGGTTCTTCCCATTTACATTATAGTAATAGTTTTTGTAATTATGTTAATTTTATGTTGTATCAGTTCATGTTAGTCTTTCATTGATTTACTGTACTTCAGTATTCTATTACATTCATATACTGTAATTTGTTTAACCATTTCCAATAGTTAATATATCTACCTTGTTTCATGTTTGGTGTTTTTTTTTTAATTTTGCTTTTCACAAACAAATAATGACATAAGTTTTTTGTTACATAAGGGACTTTATCATTGTCATTCTTGATATATCTTCATAGCAGTATAATATCTGTCAAGATGCTGGATGCTTTACTCTCTTTCTGAGCATAATTCCAGATTGCTTTCCTAAGAAAGGACCACAGTGCATCAGAGTGTATTTCTACAGTCCCTCCAATATTGACTATTCTTGTCAATATTCTCATGCTAGCCAGGTGAGAAGTGAAACTTCAGTCTATCTATGTTTCTCTTATCATTAGTGAGCTGACACACTTTTTCATATAGTTGTTAATTGTTTGTAAATTTTTTTTTTGAAAACTCTTTGTTCCTATCTTCACCACTTACCTACTAGGGAATGACTTTTGTCCATATATTTTCATTCGTTTTTCATATTTTTTGGATACCTACTCCTTATTTAAGACTTTTGATAAAAAGTTTTTCCCTCCATTCAACAAACTCTCTGGTTTTTATTGAAAGTATAATCCAGCATCTAATACTAAAGTTTTTAAACTGAATATTATCCCATGTTCTGAATGCCTGTATCAATGAAAGAGAAAATTAATCATTTGAGTTTTACTTGTTAAAAATTAGAGGATTAAAGCAACAAACCAACACAAAACAGAAAAAATAGATATAATTAGGATCATTGTAGAGAAGAATAAAATTGAAAAAATAAATGAAATTATAATCCCATAATTGAATTTATAATCCCATGAATTTATTTGTAAAACTGAAAATTGTTTTAATATAGCAAGCATTCCAAAATAAAAAACAAAACAAGTAAATCCAAATAAAATTAGGAATGAAAAATGTGAAAGCATAAGGATTAAAAAAAGTCAAGAATACTGTCACCATGATGATAAATTAAAAATTTAATATAAGCTACATAGTGACTTTGGTTAGCATCTCTTGAGTTAGAATACTTTTCTGAACATGTTTATGGAGCTCACTTCTGAAACTTTCCTCCAGGGTCATAGGCTTTCCCTTTCTGAACGAATTTACTTTCCCTCCTCATCACAGGGGCATGGATTTCTTTTCAAATCCAGCCTGTTAAATGACTCTCTCTAGGCAGATGGCAAAGAAAAATGCCTCTTCTTGGTTCATTTACAATCTGGAACTGCTATCATCAGCTCACATATTCTATTTAGGGGTATGGATTTTTTCAGTGCCTTGTCAGACATTTAACAGTTTAATACTGATCTCTACACTTTGCCTTAATGAATTTGACCTGAGGTTGAGCTATCATTACTATCAGGCTAAATAATTTGTTTCCCTTATCTGGATACATAAGTCCCCAAATAAATGTGAAACACAGATTAAAATTTCTAGATTAATAAAATATCCATTTACCCCTTCCACATTTTGATTTTCCCCATTGTGATTTTGATATATCTAGGTCGATTTAAGAAATTAAATGGGAATTTGTGGGGGGGGCTTTGTAGATGGCATGAATAGTGGGTGGCACAGAAAACATTTAGAAACTTAGAAATGCATAAAATAGAGGTATAGTATTTTAAAATATCAACCTATTTTATTTTTAAATACCATAATAATTCAGATGTCTTCTGTGCCAAAAAATTCTATCTCAATTTTCCAGATTGCAGGGGGTCCATGCCGTAACCTCCATGATGTGGAAAGGATAAATTGTAAATTCAAAGTAAACAAACTTCTAGAACTGGCTACTTTGATGGTGTTGTTATTATTGTTTGTCCTTCATTTTTGAAGAGGACCATGATATGCAAGTGAATTGGATTTCAGTGAGATGGTACTGTGCAAAGTCATTAGCCTCGCCCTTGCAGCCATCTGGGTCCAGTGGCTACATACAGATCAAGACAGCTAGAGATGGTCCTGTACTCATGAATACAAAGTGTACAAACAGCTTTGCTAATAAATGAAAGGGACCACAAGATCAATCCTGACCCCAATGAAATCATTCCTTGCCCTGAAGCTATTGGTTTCAAACACTCTTATGCAAGGACTGGGTAGCAAGTATTCCAAATTTGTCATCTGCCCCAACAACTTTTCTTTTAGGAGATAATCTCAATATTGTGTTGTAGGTTTTTCCCCACTTTCAGTGGCTTTCTCCTCCATCCTACTTGCCTTCCTTTCTCAACCTGCTCAGCTCTTTTCCCAGAACAGGATCAGTGGCACTATGAATAATCTGCCAGATCATAGCCAAGGCACATTCAGAGCTAAGTGAATGCTTAAGAAAGTGGAGAGGGGAAAAACTGTCTCTCATTACCTTGACCCTCCTTGCTTCATGGCTAGTGCTTTTGGGCAAAGCTTAAAAGATGGATTAAACTAAAAACATAACTATTTATCTATATCTATGTAGATACCTATATAGATATATACATTCTATATATGGCATGCTAGATTTGTATACTATATAGTATGTTATATATAGTGTGTAGTATATAGTATACTATATATATGCCATCTATGCTAATAGATAATATAGAATAGAAGCAGCTAGGTCTTGTAGTAGAATCAGAGTGATTGATCTGGAATCAGGCTTCAGGAGGTCAAATCTGGCCTCAGACACTTAAGTAGCTATTTGACCCTTGGCAAGTCACTTAGCCTTTGTTTTTTAATCCACTGGAGAAGGAAATAGCAAACCATTCCTGTACCTTGGCTGGGAAATCCCCAAAAAGAGCTAACACAAAAAGTTAGCTGTGATTGACAGGATTGAACAACAAAACAATAAATACAAATATATAGTATGTTGTATACTATATATTGGTATTGTAGCATACTATTTAGTAAATTAATATGTAATATATATATACTATCTTTATATACTATCTTTATATAATACAATATTAATATACAATATATATTTATTTTAGTAAGGTACATCTTTTAAGCTTTATTCAAAAGTACTGACCATTGAGGTGATGATGGACAAGAGCTTTTTGCCTTTGAGAGTTCATTAGACTATTTGTATTAGATATTATATTAATATATAACATCATAAAATAAATTTTTATATATCTATGATATACATTGTAGATGTTTATACATATGCTTATATATGTATGTATATATATTTAATTTACAGCACTACAAAGGAATCAGACATAATAAAATTAGAAGCTGATATGGTTTAGAGAGCAATCTCAAAAGGAAGAATCTTGATATTAATGAGTGCCCTACAAAAAGATACCAGACACAGATGGACTTTAATATTCCCAAGCTCTTAAAGAACCAGTAAATTCCATAATCAATAAATTGCTTAGAAGGTTGGTGTTGAAAAAAAAAGAAGGTTGGTATGGTACCAATGTCTCATTTTACAGCTGAGGTTCAGGAAACCTTGTTCAAGATTCCACAGTGGCAGTACGTATCAAAGGTGTGATTTGAATACAGTTACCCTAACTCTTGAATTAATGTTTCTTCTGCTAAGGCTGCCCTGCTCCTTTGATTAGGCTGATGTGGGTTTTGATCCCTCAACTGAACAAAGGCAAAGTGGAGAAATAAATCTTGTTTGTCGTATTCTTTGTAAACCAAGGCCATGATATCAAATGAACATTGATATGACTTGTACAATATGTTTATTATAGTGAGAGGATATTGTACAAAGACATCCTTCTCACACCCTTTCCCAGAACCATTTTCACCCTATGGCCAGGCACCCTCCACCCCAGTTTGCATTTGGGGAATGGGGGAAAACCATCAATTAGTTTTGGTCTGATAAATTTACACATCCTTGGGAGGAAGGAGCCCAAGGTCAGGGCTTGTTGACATATATTACCTCTAGAATTACCACCGTTATCCAAGTAGGAGGGAGTGAGCACCAAAGGAAGCATAAGTGGTTTAATGGACCATTGACTGTTTCACTGTAAGGACCATGTGGACTTCCACCTTCATGGCTTAATCTTTGAGACAAGCATAACTACTGGTAGAATAAACCAGGTAGAGAAGAGGAGGACAAGAAAGCAGGATGAGGAAGAGGATGCCTTCTGGTGTCTCTCCTTCCCTTGCCCTCCACCTCTGAGCAACCACCACATCTAGATGCCACCCATCATGACCCACTCCCTCAACAGAGCCCCATGAATGGCAGTGCCCCCTCCCCAACCCAGAGTGACTTGGACCCTGGACCCTACCTGCTAGAGAGGTTCCTGGATCCCTACTAGGGATAGAAGGAAATCTAGACCACTATTGGTCTAAGCTATTATTAGTGCAAAAATATCCAATAAAATGTACTACAGCAATATAGCATAATTTAATCAGCAAAATCATCAGTATAATAAATCAAAAGAGGGGAAAAATGAAGTAGATGATAGTTTAATAGAATCTTTGCAGGGGGGATTCAGAAACTTGAGTTGCTTAGAATTTTCTGTCAGATATTGTAGATTTAGAAATGGGAATTTTAACTTGCATATATTCTGTTTATATCTTTTTAAAATATTACTTGAATTTTCCAAAAATAGGTCTCTCTCCTCCTCCCCTTCCTAGGGAAATAGAAGAATGAAAAAGGGTAGATGAAAGGAGGATTTTAGAGAAGGGATTCTTTCTTTTTTTCTGTGTCATGACCCACTGTGGAAAGTCTTCTAAAGTTTGGAGACCCCTAATCAGCATAACTGATCATTATCACCCCTCATCACCAACATTTACACTGGCTTCACTTTTTAAAACTTTTTATGTTTTTTCTTTCTCATGTTTTCCCCCCCCCTTCATTCTAATTCCTCTTTCACAACATGACTAATATGGAAATATGTTAACAACTATTGTACATGTACAACTTTTACCAGACTGTTCACCACCCAATGGAGAGGGAGAGAAGGGAGAGTGGTAGAAAAATGTGGAACTCATGAAATTGTGAATTGATGGAATGTTAAAAACTTTGCATGTAATTGGAAAAATGAGAAAAGAAAAAAAAAATTACACTGGCTTTCAATTCCCACAGTGTATGAATTGTTTCACATACCCTAGTCCCTCATTTCTGCAAAGAACAGAAGGTGGGGCTTTCTCATATCTCTTCTTTGGGAATAGCCTTGGTCTTTATATAAAGTATTCAGTTTCTATTTTGTCTTGTTATTTCCATTTTATGTTATTGTAGTCATTTTGCATATTGTTTTTCTAGTTTTGCATAGTGCTCTTGCCATCTATTTGTTTTTGTAGTTTTGCATAGTGCGCTTGCCATCTTTCCTACCTTCCTGTGTTCTTTTTTTTAAAAAAAATTTATTACCTGCCCAAGTAATATTCCATTATTTTCTTATACCTGAGTTTATTCAACCAGTTTCTATTCAGCAGGTACTTGTTTTCTTTAGTTATTTACTACGAAAAAAAAATGCTGCCATAAGTATTTTGCTTTGTATTGACCTTCCCCCCCCCCACCCCTATCTTTGACTTCCTTGGAGATAAATGCTTCTTTTATTTTTACTTTTTAGTTTTTTTTGTAAGGCAACGGGGTTAAGTGGCTTGCCCAAGTCCACACAGCTAGGTAATTATTAAGTGTCTGAGGCTGTATTTGAACTCAGGTACCCCTGACTCCAGGGCTGGTGCTCTATCCACTGTGCCACCTAGCTGCCCCATAAATGCTTCTTTATATAAATGTTTGTGTGACTTTATTATCTTGTTTTTCATTGTAGCATTAAAAGGATCCTGGATTTTCAAAGACTGTAACAACAGAACATCTCTCTTTCAGGTCTTAACTGATAAGCACCCAGTGAACTTTTCAGCTAATTAATAGATTGCTCATAGATTTCTGAATTCAGGAATACTTTCTTTTTAGGTTTTTTTGTTTTTTGTTTTTTTTTTGCAAGGCAAATGGAGTTAAGTAGCTTGCTCAAGGCCACAAGGCTAGGTAATTATTAAGTGTCTGAGACCGGATTTGAACTCAGGTACTCCTGACTCCAAGGCCAATGCTCTATCCACTGTGCCACCTGGCTGCCCCCTCAGGAATACTTTCTAACTGTTCTTAAGATAGATTTTAGCCTCATTGGTAGATGAATTAGCCATTCTGATGAAAGCACAGAGCTTATAAGTATAGAATTTATTATCACCTCTAACAAATAATTTATGTTTTTCAATTGTCTTTCCACTGAGATAAATTATTTTACTATTATATTAATACCAATGATTAATTTGGGATCTAGGTTTTCCTCCTTCATTTTCTCATTTCAAACCCAGCCCCTCTAAAAAGTCTGTCTCCTAAGGAAAAAGACTAATTGATGAGATAAGTCTTAATACTCAAGTTATAAGTTCTTTAATCTTATGTGAGATACCATCCAACTGGGAGACATTACTTCTGTATAGAGTGTAAACAGAATCCAGTCTTGACTAGTTCTTATCTTGAGAAAATGAGCCCCTCCTTGCTGGAGCCCTCATTCAGAGTTTAGGATGACCAAATCATGAAGGAGAAAACCAACAAGAGTTATCGGGATAGAAGTGAATTCCCCTGTCCAGATTGCTGATTGGGACTGAATATTATAATTATCAAGCCATGTCCTCAGCAGAAGGAGCTTAAAACTTCTAGCTCATCTCTTCATTAAATGTCTACCAATTAGGGTTGATTTTCAGATGTCAAAGGAATTCTCTTTCAAGGATTATTATTATTTTTTTTTTAAGATTTTTTGCAAGGCAGTGGGGTTAAGTGGCTTGCCCAAGGCCACACAGCTAGGTAATTATTAAGTGTCTGAGGCTGGATTTGAACTCAGGTACTCCTGACTCCAGGGCCGATGCTCTATTCATTGTGCCACCTAGCCACCCCTCCTTTCAAGGATTATTGAAAGCTTTCAGGTTCTGCATTTCTTCTGTCTTTGGTTACTGAGAGAAACCACTGACCATCATTTATTGATTGTTAGGTACTCTATTTAATAAATTGATTATTAATTACCCAGATACTCTCTCTCTCTGATTTTTCATTTGTTACAGTACTCTTGAGTAGATGAGAGCAATGGTGAGGATCAGAGTTAAGCAATGCATAGATTAGCATTTGGGGGGGCATTTAACTAAGGTATAATTAGACTCTAACAACTATTGAGAACTAAACTTTATTTATATGGGAATTTGAAATTAAACTGAGAAGGACTGTGCCCGAAAGCCATCATTTTTCAGGATCTGTGATTTTTATCTATCAGCAAACTCCATCAATACTGAGCAGCAACTGTCATGGTTATTTGTTATACACTGAGACATTTTCACCATTTTTATATCATGAACTCCTTTGCTAGTTTGGTGACTGATTGCCTGTGGACCCCTTTTCAGAGTAATGCATAATATAGAGTATACTGTATTACAAATTATATTAAAAATATATGGGAGTATCGTAATTATAATTTAAAAATTAACATCTTCCTGAGGCTTACAATGTGCTAGATACTATGCTAAACACTTTACAATTATTATCTCATCTGATTCTCACAATAACCCTGGGAGATAGATGGTAATATTAACTTCATTTTTATAGACGAGGAAACTGAGAAAAACAGAAGTTTAAGTGACCTAGTAAATATCTAAAACTGAATTTTAATTTAAATCTTCTTGCTGCAGGCTGGCACTCCATCCACTGTACCATCTATCTGTACTCGAAATTCAAGTTATCAAAACATATTTTAAAAAAAGCAAATTCATGGGAATCAGGTTAAGAATCTGGGGTCACTTAGAGATTAAGTTACTTGCCCATAGTGACCCCTTAGTAAGAAGAATTTAGAAGTGGAAAACTTATACTAATTCAAAAATTTGACAACTACATAGACACGGTTATGTTGACATCATAGTCATTAGGATGCAGTTTTTCAAATCAATAAATTACATTAATAAAGAAGCAATTTTGAAAGGCAGGCTGTCTTTGGTCTACTACTAAGGGAAGTGGGAAACATTTTTCAGACTTTTAAGGATTTTAGAAACCCTAACTTTCATTCAAACAATGTCTGTGTTATATTAATTATCACTTATCATCTGATTCCCTCAGAAATTCTTTAGTACAGTATTTTTAGACTTCTTGATCTGATTTGAAGTTCTCTTGGCAGGGATTGATACTGGAATGGTTTGACATTTCCTTCTCCAGTCTACTTTTTCAGATAAGGAACTGAGGCAAACAATTAAGTGACTTGTCTAGGGTCACCTAGCTAGCAAATGTCTGAGGCTTGATTTGAACTCAGGAAGATGACTTTTCTTTACTTGAGGCCATATACTTTATCTGCTGTCCCATTTAGTGAAACTTAACTGCCCCTATCCTATTATGCTATATTTTATTTAATTTAGCTGAATTAATTAATTCCCAGGATGCACTTAAAAGTGACTTAACCCAAAAAAAGTTCCATAATTTCACCAATGCTTTAGAAGCAATGACCTTTTACTAGCATTCATCACGCATTTTATGTCTCAGAATGTTTGCCTGGCATCAATTACTTGGCTGTTTATTTGTGATGATGAAAGGGTGACTTAGGCATTCTTTAGATATTTAGGTAGATTTGGTTGTATAATTTTTATAACAACATTTATTAGTGCATACATGTAATTATCTCTTTTGATCATAGCAATAACTCTGCAATCCTTATTTTACAGATGAGGAAATTAAGGATGAAAACAACTAAATGACTTGCTCAAGGTCACACACTTAGTATGTTCCTTTTTTTTTTTTTTTTTGCCAGGCAATGGGGTTGAGTGGCTTGCCCAAGGCCACACAGCTAGGTAATTATTAAGTGTCTGAGATTGGATTTGAACTCAGGTACTTCTGACTCCAGGGCTGGTGCTCTATCCACTGTGCCACCTAACTGCCCCACTTAGTATGTTTCTTAGTTGAATTTGAGCTCATGTCTTCTTGTCTAGCACTCAAATAAACACTAAATTTGGAATAGGGATCAAGAGACTTGGATTCAGATCTTGACTGTGACAATAGCAATGTGACCACAGGCAAGTCATTAATTTCTCTGAATTTCTATGTTCCTTTATTTTTAAGATAGACTTAATAAGCTATTTCATTGGGTTGTTGTGAGAAAAGTGCTTTGTTAACCTTAAATCATCATATATTTGTAAACTTTTATTATTAACAAGTAGAATTTCACCTCTTCCCATATAACTTGATATACTTTTATTTTCTAAGAGTGCTTACCTTGATTACCAGCAAAATCATATTCTTCAGAAATGTAATGAAAAAAACAGGTAAAATAATAGGTGAACCCTGGTTTTTTAAGCAGTAAGTGTGTTTAAAGGTTTTTTTTTCTATATTAGAAATATCCCCTTTTGCTGGAAAAGGAAGGATGCTTGAGATGTGATTAAGATGAAAAATCATTATTGATAGACTGATAAGGTGGTATTTATTTCCTAATTCACACTATTAGGAGATATCTGCCCCACTGATTATTTGGGGCACTAAGAGAATCTCATATATTAAGCATTTCAGATTTTCAATTTTCCAAGGAATTTTATATTCCTACAGTAGGTCTTGTGGCTCCACATTTAGTATATTGTGATACCTCTTAGTACATGATAAATTTTTTTTTAATAGAAGCATACTATCATTTTTGTGTCCCAACATTCTCTATTTTGCTCTTTGGGTTATTTATTACAGAATAATATTAGGACAGTATTTAAGTCAGAAATCTTTGAATGAGACATTCTCACCCTTCTTTCTAATGTTTTACCCTAAAATCTTTTTATATCACCTTTATTGACAACTAACCGGTTTTAAAGGAATATCTGATTGATTTTGTAAATACTTCCTCCTGAAGTGATTTAAATAGAGATCTGAATGGAAGGAAGAAATTTTTGGTAATTTCAATTAAATAGTAATATATCTTGAGTTCATCTTTAGCTAATTTAGAAGGCATTCCTGAAGAAGAAATGATTGGATTTGGAAAAATAACTTCTCAGGATTCCCCAGAGGTTAGTGTCTTGCTTATTGAATCAGATTCAGCCGATTTTACAATCCTATTGGTAGGATAAATGAGTTTATAAATCAATTTGGAGAGATCTAGAAAAATGTCTAGCTATTTGATGCCCTACTACTTTTCACTGTGTAACTTTAAGAAAAGTCCCCCCCCCCCCATTTTTTTGTCTTGTTCTTGAGCCTTGTAAATTATACCTTGAAAATGGCTCATGTAGAGAAATTTACAAAGGAAACTCAATGACTTTTGGATGTCTTTCTCAACAGAGATGCTTAGAATTAGAATTATTTAACTAATAAGTATATTCTCTAGCAGGCCTATACACAAAATGCAAATTGCAGCATTTTCTTCCTCAATTGCTTACTTAAATGCTACTTTTTAAAGTTGAAATTACAATTTCATCTGTGATCTACTTTTTTTTTAAAGGTTTTTGCAAGGCAAACGGGGTTAAGTGGCTTTCCCAAGGCCACACAGCTAAGTAATTATTAAGTGTCTGAGACCGGATTTGAACCCAGGTACTCCTGACTCCAGGGCCTGTGTTTTATCCACTACGCCACCTAGCCGGCCCTGTGATCTACTTTCAACAGCAAAACAAAAAAGTTGCAAATTTCAAATGACTCTAAGACTTTGTAGGATTGTAGATATCAAACTGAAGAAACCTCAGAGCTATCAAGTCCCTTCTATCCAAGCCACTCCCCCTTCCCTCCCAACATGCTTTTTAGTTGAGGAAATTGAAGTCAAGGGAGGTTAAGCAATTTACTCGTGATGGAAAAAATTACCTTAACTAAAGTTCCTCCATGTTGCTGAAATAAGATCCTCTGTGACATGAATTCTTTATATGGAACCATTCATACAATCCTAGGATTTTAGAACTAAATGTTTACCATATCATTTCTTTGTTGTTTTCCTATCTAACCAGTTTCTTTCCTGATCTTGGGTCTCACACCATGGACTCTGTATTGGACATTTCTTAGTGGATGTATCATTAGCAACTTAAATTCAATATGTATGTCCAAAATAGAACTCTTTGTTTCTCCCCAAAAACCTTCCCTCTCAGCCAAACTGGTCTTTTTGCTGTTTTTCATGTAGAACATACCATTTCTCATTTCTGTGCCTTTTCACTGATGATCCACTAAACCTGGAACATACCCTAACCCTCAGCTCTGCCACTTAAATTCCTGAATTCCTTCAAGACTCAATACAAGCACCCTCTTTTATTCTGCATTAAGGATATCCTGGGTCACCCCAGATGTTAGGGCCTTCTCCCAAGGGTATCTTGTATATTTTATCTTATATGTTTGTATTAAATATATAAATATGTACATATAGATTCATATTTGTGTATCTGGATATATGTATATGTATACACACAGTGGTTATACATTATATATGAAAATGTACACACACATAATATGTGCATGCACACACACACACATTCTCTCCCATGCCCCAAACCCCAGTAATGTCCTGGAGTAGTGTTTTATGGTGCTTATTTCTATCAGTACTCTTTCCATGATTAATGTTTTTTCAACTAATAAGAATTAACACTAGGTTTCCCCTGAAGTCTTGTCATTCACTTTTATCTCTCTCTTTTCAGTTAGTTATAATCATAGTCATAGTCACTAAACATTTATTAAGTGTCTTCTGTATATCAGGTCCAATGCTGAGCACTAAGGCTAGCAATGGGAAAAAGAAAAATAGCTCCTTTCTTCAAGGAGCTTACAATCTAAAAGGGGAATACCATATACAAAATGGAAAAGCAAAATGGGGATATCTTAGATGTAGGGGGTGGGGGGATGAGTGGAAAAGAAGATAAAAAAATCCAAAATGAGGGCAGCCAAGTTGGAAGTGAGATTTCTTTTTAAAGAGAAAAATCTCTTTAAATATGTGATTGCTTGAAAACGGTGAAAGATATCTGGACATTTTTCTAGATATCTTCATTTTTTTTTTTTAGGTTTTTGCAAGGCAAATGGGGTTAAGTGTCTTGCCTGAGGCCACACAGCTAGGTAATTGAGTGTCTGAGACCGGATTTGAACCCAGGTACTCCTGACTCCAGGGCCAGTGCTTTATCCACTACACCACCTAACCGCCCCTATACATATCTTCAAATCAATTATAAACTCATTTATCCTTAACAATAGGTCTTGTAAGATGAATAGGTAAATGGTTTTGGTTAAAGGAAAGGGGGAAAAGGCATATTGCTCATGGCTTAGTATGTTGAATCTGGAATAAGGAAAATCTGAATTCAAATCCAATTTGTGTATGTGACTCTAGTTGTTCAACCTCTTTATGCTTTAGTTTCTTCATCTATATAATGTGGATAATAATGGTATGAACCTCTCAGATTGTGAGGATAAAATGAGGTTATATTTATAAAATATTTTGCAAATCTTAAAATTCTCTATGGATATTAGCTATTGTTTTTCAAGGATTTTCTCATCTCAGTGGGGAGACTATACATATATAAAAATAGAGCTAGCTACACAAAGTAGTATGTGTTAAGTACCAGATAATTACTGCAGCATAAAATATAGAAAAAACTTAGAACTCCTCTAGTCCAGGGTTTCTTAACCTGGCATATTTGAATTTATTTTTAAAAAGAAATATTTTAATAGCCATTTCAGTATAATTGGTTTCCTGGATAATCCTATGTATTTCATATCATTTTATTTTATTTTTGAAATTTAATTTAATTTAATCTTATGTCCAGAAAAGGAGTTCATAGGTTTCTAAACTACTGAACTACTGAAGAAGACAGACAGAAACATGCAAACATGTGTATATACACACACAGACACACACACACACACACACACATGCTCTAGTCCAAATTCTTCATGATACACATGGGAAAGTGAGAATGTAAGGTGATATAATTTATCAGAGTCGCATCTTTGTCTTCTAATCTAGCACCCTCTTCTCCCCACCCTTTGTCTTTTATTGACCAATATACAGTAAGAGCCACAGGAATCAAGAACAGGAGAAGATGGACTAAGAGTCCTTACAGAAAAGCTTTATAGAGGAGTTGGGACTTGAATTGGACCTTGAGAATTAGTAGGATTCAATTGTGAAGAAGGAAAGACAATGTCCTAAGGCAAGGGAACAAGTTATGGTTTTATAGAATATTTAATTTTAGAGCTAGAAGTGATTTTAGAAATAAGATGGGGGGGGTTGTCACGGACTGCTTTGACAGACAACTAGGTGGTACACATTTTCTTAGTTTTCCATCAAACTTTTCATGATAGTTTGAAAACCTTAGATGAATAAAATTCTGACTACCTCTAAAGTATCCTTAATGTTCTCTACCCTTTAACCATTTACCCTCCTCCAATAATTACCATTCTGTGGTCACACATTATATAATCCTTGGACTCTTTTTGATTTTTGCAAGGCAGTAGGCTTAAGTGACTTGCTTGAAGTCACACAACTAGGTAATTATTAAGTGTCTGAAACTGGATTTGAACTCAGGTTCTCCTGACTCCAAGACCAGTGTTCTATCCACTCTGCCCATATCCTTGGACTCTTATGAACTGGTCTTCCCAGTATGACTTAACTACATCTTGCTGTTGTTTAATCGTGTCTAACTCTGGGATCCTGTGGAATATGGAGTCCTTGGGTTTTCTTAGATTCTGGAGTAGTTTGCCATTTCCTTCTCCATTTGAAGCAAATGGAGGTTAAATGATTTACACAGGATTGCACAGCTATGTGAATGAAGTCAAATTTTAACTGAGACCTTCCTGATTCCAAGCTTGGCACTCTATCCACTGACCCCTCCGGCTACTCCTTAGCTACACCTGGAAAAAAAGTGAAAGAAAAGAAAAGGAAGGTAGTAAGAGTAGACTATGCATTTAAGTTATTTGGCTTCTAAGGGGAGAAAGGAGATCAGTAGAATTGAATGCAACATGTTTTCTGAGATATTTTGGATATTAGGGAAACTGGCACTTTGAATAATTGCAAACCTTATGTCTTATTTAATCATCTGAAAGTTTAAGTTTTAATCTTAAATTTATTTTCACTGCTATTGAGATCAGAACTATATTTAAGATCATCTTTTTAGTGCTTAAACAGAAAATAATAGAAATGTTGATATTCTCTTTTTTTGGTCATTTCTTTTCTGTAATGTATGTATTACAAATGCATTTTTCTTTTACAAAGTAATGAACTTTATTTTTTAAAATGGAAATGGTCTTTTTTTTTATTAAATCACAGAATCATGAAATTCTAGCATTGAAAAGGACTTTAGAGATGTAGTCAGCTCCTACTGTTATTAATTTTGGAAGGTCCAGATCAAGGGCAATAAATACATGAATTCTAAGGTCAGTTTTAGAGTAAGTCAA
This sequence comes from Macrotis lagotis, assembly GCF_037893015.1. NCBI lineage: Eukaryota > Metazoa > Chordata > Mammalia > Peramelemorphia > Peramelidae > Macrotis > Macrotis lagotis. The sequence goes on from NC_133658.1 coordinate 542,553,480, forward strand.
AGAAATCCTTTCATTTAAGTAACAGAACATTCTATTGAGAAGAAACTTGTTCATGCTTTTTCCTGTTTGTTTAGTCTCCTCCCAAAGAGGATGTATACTTCTTTCAGTTGCTTTCAGTCAGTTAAAAGTACTTTTAGTAGTTTAAGCTTATATATGCACTGACTAAGGATTTCTCTTTTTTGGTAAAAACAGGTATAAATCAAGCCTGACCCCAAAGAAGACAAATGAGAACGCACATGTCTTTTTTTCTTTTTTTTTGGCAGAAATGTGAGGTCTGTGGTTGTAGAACACATTAGACTTGATTGATATGTTCATTGATTTTGTTGAAGAATTTCTTTTCAGTTTTTAAAATTCTTTGTTTTAAAGCATGGGATTATTGGTAGGAAAGAGTATGTGTGTGTGTGTGTATGAAATACATGTATAGGTATGTACATTTATTATTATTGTTGTGTGTTTGAAATATATACAATTGAAAATATATTATTATCCTTAATAGGTAATAATAACAAGTTGCCAAGATAGTAAATGGAAGAGTTAGGGTTTGATTTTGGTGTTTATCTCCTCAATTCCAGTTCTTTCTAACATGCCAATGGCTTTCTGTTGTTTCTTCTTTTAATTTTTCCTGGTGATCTCTCCTTTAGGTCATGATTGCCAAATTTTACCCTGCATTGACTTGACCCTCTTTGTGAAAGCTTTCAGAGTAGAATACTAGAGGAGCTAAAAATAAATCCCATTGGTATGGGTGATAATTCATGGAGTGTCTATTGAGAATATACCTATGCTACTTCTTCACTTTTAAAAACACTAACTGTAGGCTAGGAATAAGAAAAATTGTGGGTGTTTGTGTTTCTCAGGGATGGAACATGCAGCTTGCTGAGCAAATAACATCGATGTGTTGTCAAACACTGCAATGGCTCATCTTCAAAGTCCATCCTTTATTCTACAGTAGGAAGCTCATTTCTGGCACCTATAAATAGCCTGCATGCTTTAACATTTCTTTTGTTTAAAATATGTATTTAAGTGCGATTAAACTCCTGGTAACTATGACATGGCTTCTAGGATTCTGGAATTTTTTTCTTTTTCTCTATGGATCTCTCTTCCTACTATATATGTTATATCTCCATGTTCATTTTGGGTTTCACATGTGATATAAATTTGCTCCTTCTTAAGAAATTGTGGGTGTAGAGTAGCTTGTGATTAGTTTGGCATAAGTTCAGGAGGATGTGTAATCACATTGACCTGCCTTTGTCAGCATCCTGGTCTCGTCAAAATGCAGAACCAGTAGCCAGAATTAAAACTGATACACTCGTCTCTTGGAGCAGGAATTCATTACATTGGAAAGAGTTATGTCATTCATGCACTGACCTTTCTACCCTGCAAGTAGTGGTTTCTTCATTTCAGTACCAAAAGCAAAAATTATTTCTGGTATTTATTAAAATCATGTGATGATTATCTATACTGCATGAGATATTGCCAGCTAGAAACTAGAATTCAAAGAATTAGGAATAAAGCAGATACATAGTCTGTTAAACAACATGCAAAGTTTTTTTTTTAATCATTTGAAAACACTGAAGGAAAAGGCATATTTATTATTTAATTAATATTCCTTATATCTTTTCTCCTTCAGAAAGGATTAAATAGTATAATTATCACTTTGAGGGGTTTGGGGTTTTTTGATTTGTTAGGTTTTGGTCTAGACCTTTGATTTTACCTTTGTAGTGTGGAAATTCCCTTTCTTGGTGCCAATTGGAAACTCATCTGTAACTTAGAAACTAGGAGAGTCACTGGGGCACCAGGAAGTTGAATGACTTGCCCAAAGTCACCTAGCTAACATGTGCAGGTGTAAACCTTATTATCTGGCTTTTCTGACTCAAAGACATCCCTTTATCCTCAATTATTATGTTGCTTAGCCTGCATTCTTCTTAATCAGATCCAAATCATATCTGTTGCACTCTGACCATTTTCCTAATAATCCCCCACCTCCATGAGAACTCAGACTCTGCCCCTGAGACCTTGCCCCAAAACCCTCTTTCTCATTTCTTTACCTGAAATCAGAAACCCAGCTTGGACCCTCATCTCTCATTGGTGAACTTTCATCTTACCTTGCCAGGGCTCTGACATATGGACTTCTTTTCATCTTTTCTAGCTTCCTTTGTCCATTAGTGTGTAAGCTCCTGGACATGAAGTACTATCTTGTTGGTGTGATTATATCCCCAGCAGTGAGTGCTTATAAGCTACTTTAATACATTCATTCCTTCCTTGTTGTAATTTTTTTAAAAAGGACTGATAAGGATTTAAAAATAAAGGAAGGGAATATCTTGAAACTAGGGCAAAGCCTTATTATGTAATAAGTAGGTTATATTCCAGCCTGGTGATTAATGTGTGTGTATAGGATTAATCAAGAGCCACAGTCCATTAGTATACCTGTCAGTTTATTCTTTTTCCCTTCCTTGCCAAGTCAAGTGGTGGTTTGTCATTTGGTCTGCAGACAGTGTAGACAAATGTAAGCAGATGTTCAGTGTGATTCTTACTTGTAGGACATGGAGGAAGAAAGAAGACGCTGGTTAAGACATTTTGGACCTTCCTTTATAGGACTAAGTGTCTCTAACTAGATTCATTCCTTTTGTTAGTTTCCTGGAAAGTGAGGAAGGATGTTTTCTGGGAGACTTCTCATAAAATGCCTGTTTGTATGTCATCTTTTCAAGTCATAGAAACTTTTGATCCAAGGAAGAGATAACTGGGGCAAAATGAGAGACCCCTCCCTGCTAATCCATTTTGCCAGGAGAGATTTAAAGCTGGGTGGTCTCCATTAGAATACCCAGGTCTCCTTTTCAGTTTGTTTTCTCTGAAGGCTTGCCATCCTCCTTCCTACTGTCTGTGAGTAACTTGGGTGGCACTATATTTCTAACTCCTCCTCCCTTTTAAAATTAATATTTATTTCCACCTGAGTCAAATGAAACCAGACTTGGGCCAGGAAAGGACTAGGGGAAGGTAAGTAGAAGTTTTCCCATATTGCTTTTATTCTAAATTCTGGGAGAGGAAGAGACTTGGACTGTCTTTGAAGACATTTATGAATTTATTTAGCATTCTGTGAGATAACACTCATTTTTTTTTAAACTTTAAGATGGAATAGATGAAGGGAATAATAATGCTCTGCTCTCCCTGGATGCTTTGGCAGATGACCTAAAGGCAAGACAGCTAGTGTGGTTAGCAGAGTGTCTGGACACCGTAGATGTTTAAGAAATGTTTGTTGAGTGATTGATTGATGGAGTGGAGAAGCAGTGTAGCGTATGGGACATGGGTAGAGTTTTGTTAATTCCCCATTGCCACTGAGAAAGACCTGACAGGCAGGATGTACAGTTGATAAAGGACTTTCTGGCCTTGAGTAGAAATGGGAAAAGAACATTGGGTATAGACTTAGAAGACTTAGCTAGAGATCCTACCTCAGGTACTTGCTAATAAGTTTGTGATCTTTCTGAGACTCATTTTATAACATATTTGTAAAATGGTATAAGTCTTTTCATTTGTTTGTTCATTCATTTGTCAAATGTGATATCTCAGAAATTACATAAAACTCCCAATGAGAGATCTCTCTGTACTCTCTCTGCAATTTAAATAGTTTTTAAGAATTGTATGGGGTTGGGGCAGCTAGGTGGCACAGTGGATAGAGCACCGGCCCTGGAGTCAGGAGTCCCTGAGTTCAAATTTAGCCTCAAACACTTAATAATTACCTAGCTGTGTGGCCTTGGGCAACCCACTTAACTCCATTGCCTTGCAAAAACTTTTAAAAAAAAGTTGTTTGGGGGTGGGGTGGGGGTGGGGTCATGGTGGTTGCTTGGCAGGATGTATCAGAGGAAGAACTAGACATAGATTTTCCTGGCTCCACGGCTGGTTTTCTATCCACTGCAACATGTTGCTTCTAGGACCAATAACACTTGAAGTACCTGCTTCAAAGAGGTCTTGTGAAGAAAGTCCTCTGTAAACCCTGCTGCATGACCCTGGGCCAGTCACTTAACCTCTGTTACCTTCAGTTTCCTCTTCTGTAAAACAGGGATTACAAAGTTGTGAAGATCAGATGAGATGTAATTGTAAAGTACCCAGACCTAGGATCACATAGTAGGTGAAAAATGTTAGCTATTGTAATTGGCTATTATGAAAACTATGAATATTAGCTATTAATAGAACTAAGGGCAAGTGGTTTTTTATCAGAGTAACATTTTCCCCAGATTTTTTTGGTTCATATTTATTCACTGTTGAACAATCATTGAACAGTCTATGTAGTACTATCTGAGTGATGACAGAAGATAGGTATGTATTTGCTTTTATTTTATTTTATATTTTTTTGGGGGGGTTGATAAGACAATGGGGTTAAGTAACTTAGCCAAGGTCACACAGCTAGGTAATTATTAAAGTCTGAGGCTGGATTTAAATATATATTGCTTTCAAATGTCCATGTTTTATGTCTATGGAGAGAGACAAAAGTGTACAATTATTACAGAAATACAAATTTTAGAGTTAGCATGCCAGGGGTCAACAGGCCTAACATGTACCCAAAAAAGTATATTCTGTATAACATGATTCTATAGTTGTTGGCAAGTGATTGTCTTGCTTCTTTCTGCTTGAATACCTTGAATGGGAGGGAACTCACTACCACTGAGGGCAGCCCATTAAGTGTCTGTGGCTTTGAACTCGGGTCCTCCTGACTTCCGGGCTGGTGCTGTATCCACTGTGCCACCTGGCTGCCCCCCCAACATTCATCTTTTTTGTAAGGTTTTGAGTTCCACATTTTTCTTCCTCCCTTCCCTCCCCCCTCTCCTTGACAGCAAATAATCTAATATTGGTCATACATGTACAACTATGTTAAACATATTTCCATATTAATCACAATGTGAAAGAAGAATCAGAACAAATAATGCAGTATAATTCACAAGTACATCAGAGATGTAAATAAATATTAGGGGAAATCTAAATAGGGCAAGGTCATAACCAACTAGGAGATGCTAGTAAAAGCTTACTAGAGGATCTAACATTTGAGTTGTGCTATAGAGGTGAGGGGTAGTTAGATGGGCCATGATACACAGAGCACCAGGCCCGGAGTCAAAAAGATTCATTTTCATGAGTTCAAATAAAGTCTTAGACCTTGGACTGTGTGACCCTGGGCAAGTCACTTAATCCTGTTTGCCTCAGTTTTCTCATCTGTAAAATGAACTGGAGAAGGGAATGGCAAACCACTCCTATATCTTTACCAACAAGACCCCATGGATAATGTCCATGGGGTCAGGTAGAACTGGGACATGACTAAAAAACAACTAATAACAAAAGAGGTGAGCATTGAGAGAGATCATTTTCTTCCTAGAGAACAACAAATGGAATAGACTGTTTCAGTGGTAGTGAGTTCTCCACCATTCAGGGTATACAAGTATAGAAATATGATAGCAAGTTAGTTTCATAATATGTGGACACCTCTGTTTCTCCTTAGACATAAAACATGGAAATTTAAAAGGGAATCATGATACACAGTAACATTAATAACTCAGAAATTTGAATTTTATCAGAGAAATAGATTTGGGGATAGGAAATCTGGATTGGGGTCCCATTTTTGCTGCTTAGTGGTTGTGTGATCATCTCCCAGATTTTCAATTTCCTTTGTAAAACTGAAGCTAGTAATCCTTGTACTACTTACTTATAATATTAGCCCATTGTAGACATACCTGGGCCATGTAAATGTGAGTTGTTGTTATTTAAGAGTTTTGAACAGACATCCCTATGACTGACTGAGGTGTATAAATAATGATGCTGGGAAGAGCAAGAGTGGAAGTGGGACCTTTTAGGAGGCCATTAGCAAGTCCAGTCTTGTATTAGGGTGGTGACAATGAAAGCAAAGAGGGAGGGGATGAATGCCAGAGAGGTTATGAAAGAAGAACTGGTAGGATTGCATACTGATTTATTTTAATTGTGAAGAAACCAGAAGAGTCAAGATAAAATAAAGTTGTGAACCTAACAGATGGACTAAATGAGATATGGGATTGCAATAAATGGTAATACGACATCAGAGAAAGCAGATTGGGGGAAGAAAACAATAAACTCATTTTTACACATTAAGATTGGGAAATTGATAGGAAGCAAAGTTAGAGGGTGTCCTGTAGACACTAGATCCCAAATAGAGCTTGTAGAAGAGCCAAGGGCTAGCAATGGGGAATTGGCAGCTACCTGTGTTAAAGTCTTGGTGATGAATGAAATCGCCAAATTGAGGTTTAATAGAGAGGAGAGGAGAGGAGAGGAAGGGGCTGGGACATAACTTGGGGGTGGGAAGCCACTTTAAAAATTGAAGAGGCTGAAAAGCCAGTGCTGGAAAAGGAGAATCAGTTAGAAAGATAGGAATGATTGGTGTCTCTAAAGTCAACGATGAAACAATTATCCAAAACAAAATTTATCAGAAATGTCAGCTGCTGCAAAAGTTGAGGATAAGAATTGAAGAAAAGATAATTGAATTAGGAATTCATCCCTGATTTTCTGAGAAAGTGCTTATTCAGAAACAGGTAATGAGAGGTTTCAGTTTTGCCAGAAACTGAGAAAATAAATATGGAGAAAGTGGAAACAGGTGTAGACGTATAATACCCCAAAATATTTTGGAGAGACAAGACAATGTGTTTTTTTGTTTTTTTTTTTTTTTAGTGGGGGCCAGTGCTTAGTGTACAGATGGAAAGGAGTCATAGAAGAGGTGGAGATTAAAGATGTTCAGGTGTAAATCTTTGTGTTTCACTGTCTGTGCCCTCACATTCGAGGTGAAGTAAGATATGAAGCAGCAGGAGCGGCTAGGTGGCGCAGTGAATAGAGCACCGACCTTGGAGTCAGGAATACCTGGGTTCAAATCCGACCTCAGACACTTAATAATTACCTAGCCGTGTGGCCTTGGGCAAGCCACTTAACCCCATTGCCTTGGAAAAAAAATCTAAAAAAAAAGGGTATGAAGCAGTGGTTTAAAACTTGAACTTTTATGTATTTCTCAGGAGAAGTGTGTGAACATGGTAAACATATCTTAAGGGTCCCTTATTTTGTTAGATTAATGAGCTGAGATATCTTTAATGTAAAAAAACCTTATTTTGTCTTCATAGAAGCACAAACTGCTAAAAGATGGTATGCTCTTCCAGGACAAAAGTGTCTATTTATCTTACCTTTGTATGCACCTAACCCCTACACTGTGCATAGGAAGTTCTTTTGTTAATATTTATTTATTTTTAACTTAAAAAAAATGAGTTCCAAGTCTTCTCCCTTCCTCTAGACCCTCCCCTACTGAATGAGAAATTATGCAGTATGAAGTTGATTATACTTACGTAATTATGCAAAACATTTCCATATTAGCCTTATTACAAAAACAAGCAAGAAAAATAAAGATAGAAAATTAAATTTCAATTTGTTCTCAAGAGTTCATCATTTCTTTCTGGAGATGGATGGATAGCATTTTTCTCATGAGTTCTTCCTAATTATCCTGTATCATTGAATTGATCAGAGTAGCTAAGTCTTTTACAGTTGATCATCATTACAATATTGCTGTTAGTATATACGATGATTTCTTGATTCTGCTCACTTTACTTTGCATCAATTCATATATTTCTTCCAAGATTCTGAAACCATTCTCCTAATTTCTTATAATACAATAATATTCCTTAGCAATCATATATTACAACTTGCTCAACTATTCCTCAGTTGACAGGCATTTCATCATTTTCAATTCTTTGCAACAACAAAAAGAGCTACTCTAAATATTTTTGTATAATTAGCTCCTTTCCCCTTTTATTTGCTCTCTTTGGAGCACATTCCCCTTTTATTTGCTCTCTTTGGAGCACAGATCAAAGTAAATTCTTATTATTAAATACTTCTGAATTGAATTGCAGAAAAATCATACAAAAAGTATAATCTGAGAATTTATTCTTTTAAGATCAGCTGGCAGATAAGAGCCCAAAGCATTGCAAATTTAAATTTAAATTAAAAAATCATTCCTTGAGGGCCAGATAATGGCTGCACAATTTAATATTATATTTTTGCCTTTGCTTTTACTCTGCCTGATGAATTAGGGCTAGAAACATGTAGGTTTTTTTAGTCACAATAACACTTATGCTGTTAGAACAAAATGGAACTTTCAAGGATTCTCTTGCAGATAATATTTTATAAGATGACCCTAAGGCCAGCCTTTTTCTAGATTTAACCTTCTGACAAACTTAGATCAAAATCTTTCTTCTCACACCACTCCAGAACTAGATAAGGATTTTAGTATATTTTTTCAGTAGTGGTTAAGGGTAGAATTCAGTAGTACTTGCAGGGGTAGAAGTTAGTGGGGTTTTGTTTTTTTTTTTAGATTTTTGCAAGGCAAACGGGGTTAAGTGGCTTGCCCAAGGCCACATGGCTAGGTAATTATTAAGTGTCTGAGACCGTATTTGAACTCAGGAACTCCTGACTCCAGGGCTGGTGCTTTATCCACTACGCCACTTAGCTACCCCTGTTTCATTTTTTTTTAAACTCAAACTCAGAAAGCCTCCTAGCCCCAAATCAAAATGTCACCATGTAAAATGTATGGGATAGTTGGTAAAGTATTTTTAAAAATTCATGAAAGGTTGAAAATTTGAATTACCTACTTTCTATAATTTATTCAGATTTAATGTCCGTTTTTACCCTTAGAGGACAAGGACATTTTTCTGATTTAAAATGGGGTTACAAATCATTATCATTTAAAAACTCTGGTCCTGGTTTCATGAGTGACACATTAATTTTGTTTCCTCTCTTCCTTCATTCCTGGGTTTTCTTTGTGCAGAGATTTTTATACAGCTAGTGAGAAGATTTATCACTTGCTGGCTGAGCTTTTGGTGTAGGCTGTGAGTGTTATTATACTATCTCCCTTGTATCCATAGAAACTGTGGTTGGAAATTAAGTAAGAATCTTGGTAAAAAGTTGGTAGCCACAAAAAGGCCCTCACTTTCCTGTCTTCATTTTTATGAATAAAATAAACCTGTTTGCATAGCAGCATTCTTTGGCAAGGAACTATTTAGTATTTAGCATTCTTTGTAACAGTAACAATTGGTAATAAAAGAATTAACTTTTAAATTTAAAAAGGAAAATTAACTCAAAATAAGCCAACATATTTTTATATAATATAGTAATTAGAGATGTGAAGAGACTCTGGAGCATAGTGGATAGAGAACAAGCTTCAGTCAGAAAGACATGTTCAAATACTGCCTCTGATACTATAGGTTGGGCAAATTCCTTAATTGATCAGGGTTTTAGGCAGCTCCCTGTCTAAATTTTATGAATTAATACTAATTTACATTCCTAAAGGGAGTTTCCTCACTGGAAGTCCTCTAATCTCTTGCAGTACATACTGAACCAGATTAAAATGTAAGAAATGTTTAACAAAATAAAATAAAAATACAGATCAACATAGTGCCTGGATCATACTGTTACTGCTATTGCATCATTTCAGTCATTTTCCCCTCACTGTGACCTCATTTGGGGTTTCTTGGCAAAGATAGGGAAGTGGTTGGTCATTTCCTTCTCCAGTTCATTCTACAGATTAGTTAATTGAGGCAGTGTTAAGTGACTTGTCCAGGGTCACACAGCTAGTAAGTGTCTGGGGCTATAGTCAAACTCAGATCTTCCTGATTCCAGACTACACAAAGCTGCCTGTTGAACATAGTAGGAACTTAACAAATTATTATTGATTGATTGGTTTTCAATATGCAACTGCCTATTGAGTTTGACTACTATTTTACATTATCAAAAATCATAATCTAACTTAAAAAAAGATAGTGAAATGGAATCAAAGTAACAATTTAGGAGTTGAGAATTTAATACCGGTTTAACTCTTTTAAATAAAAAAATTAATCTTTAATTCATTTTAGATATGAAATTGTACCCATTTCCTCTCAAATGGTTTATTTAGCTGGGCAGTTAGTATTAATAATGTATATTGAAGAAGAAAAGGAATAAATAATCTCAAATACCAATATGAGATATCATTTATTTTAAAATTTAGGTTCTTGCTCAGTTCTTTGTCATTATAATTCAGAAATTGGTATATAATGTGTCAAATAGTAATTTTAAAATTTATATTAAGAATTAGGAATTTTTACTATTTTTATTTAATTCATAATCCTGTTGTCATTTTCTGGGTTAATTGAGTTAGTTTTATTAAATAAATTTTTCTGTCTGTTTCAGACGGTTGGGAAGAAGTTACCTCCAACAGCAGCAACTCAGGAGCCAGCAAAAATAGAAATGGAAAACAGAACAAAGAGTAAGTTTTCATATTTAGTCCCTTTATACCTTAAGGCTGCTAAACCTCTTTGAATGTATGGAATTGCTTTTTCTTGATGACATTTTCAAGGATGAACAAAGAGAGACAGACAGACAGACAGACAGGAGAGGAGAGGGGAACAGTTAGAGGACCAACTCTGCCTATAGATAGAGACCCTTCTCTCTTCTTTAAGGTTTATTTCAAATGCTATGTTAGTGATGAAATCCTATTTATTTCCTTGTCCCTCGAACACACATGCAAAATCACTGTACCAATATTATCCATAACACTTTATACTTCTCTTATGCCACATATCATATTTGCTATATATTGTACTTATTTGTGAATGTTGTTCTATTTCCTTATTCTTTGAATAAAATCTTTTAGAAAAATTTCTTACTCATCCTTATGATTCTCCAAAGACCTGGCACATTGAGGTAACATCTTTGAGAACAACTATATTTTCTTTTTTGTTGAATTCATGTTTAGAAACAGACACACTGACTTAGAAGCATATTTTTCTGATCCTGTACATTACAGGTTCTTATAGGAGACTGCACATCTTCTGAAATTTTGTAATTCATGGCTTTTTTCTTTTATTTTTTCCTTTATTTTTAGGCTTTTGCAAGGCAAATGGGGTTAAGTGGCTTGCCCAAGACCACACAGCTAGGTAATTATTAAGTGTCTGAGACCAGATTTGAACCCAGGTACTCCTGACTCCAGGACTGGTGCTCTTTCCACTGCACCACCTAGTTGCCCCAACTGTGCCACCTAGCTGCCCCTACTTTTTTTTCTTTAATTAAAGATTTTATTTATTTTGAGTTTTACATTTTTTCCTCTAATCTTACTTCCCTCCTCCCACCCCCCACACAGAAGGCAATTTGTCAATCTTTACATTGTTTCCATGGTATACATTTGATCCAAATTGAGTGTGGTGAGAGAGAAATCATATTAAGGAAGAAACATAAAGTATAAGAGATAGCAAGATCAGACAATAAGATATCAGTCTTTTTTTTTTTTTTCTAAATTTAAGGTAATAGTCCTTGGTCTTTTTTCAAACTTCACAGTTGTTTCTGGTTACAGATGGTATTTTCCATTGCATGCAGCCCCAAATTATCCCTGATTGTTGCACTGATGGAATGAGCGAGTCCATCAAGGTTGATTATCATCCCCATGTTGCTGTTAGGGTATACAATGTTTTTCTGGTTCTGCTCATCTCACTCAGCATCAGTTCTTGCAAATCCCTCCAGACTTCCCTGAATTCCCATCCCTCCTGGTTTCTAATAGAACAGTAGTGTTCCATGACATACATATACCACAGTTTGCTAAGCCGTTCCCCAGTTGAAGGACATTTACTTGATTTCCAATTCTTTGCCACCAAAAACAGGGCTGCTATGAATATTTTTGTACAAGTAATGTATTTACCCTTTTTCATCATCTCTTCAGGGTATAGATGCAGTAGTGGTATTGCTGGATGAAAGGGTATGCACATTTTTGTTGCCCTTTGGGCATAGTTCCAAATTTTTTTCCAGAAAGGTTGGATGAGTTCACAGCTCCACCAACAATGTAATAGTGTCCCAGATTTCCCACAACCCTTCCAACAATGGTCATTATCCTTTCTGGTCATATAATTCATGGCTTTTTAAAAATTATTTTTATTATTTTAAACTTAACAACCACGCATGCAGTATGGACATTTCCTTTTACAAAAGAGACCATAGAAAGGATACCATGTGACACTGTGCTTCTCTATACAACTTGCTTCAAAAAAAAAGGAATAAGCTCAACATTTCAAAGTTGTTCTACTTGTCTCTTTCCTTCTACTTTTTTTGGTATAATTGTTTCAGTGACCTTTTTTTTTCTTTTTTTTTTTTGTTCACATTATCTCTAAATCTCCAAATTCTCTCCTAAATCTCACCTCCAATAGGTGAGGAAAAAAAGAAAAATACAAGCCTTGATATAAATAATCATAATGAGCCAATATAAATTTACCATTATCCTAAAAGTCTTTCATTTACTTCTTCGGAGATGGGTAGCAGGCAATGGGTAGTATTGATTCTTTGAAGTCATAATTGGTCCTTACATTGGTCAGGAACTCATGTCTTCTTTGTGAGACCTATTTTCAGGAGTAAAGATTCATGAAGGACTTTGAAAATAGATTAGAGCCCAAGTTAAAAATGAGACTGCTTTTAATCTGAAAATACAGTAAAAACAACTTATTTGTTTTAAGAGTTTACCTATTTATCCTTCATTCATTATATGAAACATACAAATACAGTGTTAAAATATTGTAAGTAATTAGAACTCTCAGAAAGGCTGCTTGGAAACATCTTTGACTGTGAGAATTGGCATATAAAACCTAAAGGTATATTCATACCTAAAGCAAATGGAACCAAAAATATTTTGGCCAGTCAAACTTGATTAACAGGATTGCTCAAGAGTAGTGCTTTGCATTTTAAGAGAGGATAAGGATCATATTGGGTATTAGTCTGCTGTCAGTAAACAAATCATTAAGTCTGATTCCACAACCTTATAATTAGGCTCCTGTCACAAAGACACACACACACACACAAACACACCTTCTTTCCTTTTGTATTATTTGACACCTGCAAACAAATGACTTATAAAGGAACATAGACCAGTTGCTTTATCCCAGAGAGCTTTCAATATGGGCCTCCTGGAAGCTAAAGCATAGTCAGGTACACAGCCCTAAATCTTTTGGCATATGGGGAAAGTCTCTGTTTTAATCCCATTCATTAGGAGTTTTTCACTTGATTCTACAAATATTTATTAAATGTGCAGCTTGGTTGGCACAGTGAATGAGACTATTGGTCCAGGAGTCATGAAGACATACCTTCTTGTATTCAAATCTGGCCTTAGACACTTACTAGCTCTGTGACCCTGGGCATGTTACTTATCCCAACTTGCCTTTGTTTTCTCACCTCTCAATGACCTGGAAAAGGTAATGGCAAACCGCTATGGTATTTCTGCCAAAAAAAATCCCAAATGATGTCACGAAGAGTCAGACATGACTGAAATGCAACTATGACCTGACATGGTAGGAGGGAAGAGTGAAGAGGAGGACTGAGACCCAAGAAGATAAATGAGATGCCCAGAAATGTCAAACTTAGAATGTGTACCCAGACTCTCTGACTTCAGAGCCAATGCTCTTTCCTTTGTCCCATCTATCTTGTCTCAGTTGCTAATTAATGATGTGAATTTAGGCATGTTTACCAAATAACAAGCATTCATTAAGAAAGAATTGCCAGACCCTGGCTAATAAAACAAAGACAATAGTGTTACAGTCCTGCTTTCTAAGAACTTTGATTCTGTTGAATGAGACAAGGCAACTTGTACACATGTGAAAACTTCATGTCAGTTCCTCTGAGATTCATTTTCCTCACCTGTAAAATAAAGTTTTTTGCACTAGATGATCTCTGAGGTCTTTTCCCCAGTTCTGACACTGACTGATTCAGTTTTGGAAGCACTGAGACTTGGATTGAAATTGATGTCTTCAAGGAACTTATGGTGTTAATGGAGTGACATTTATACCCTTGAAACAGAGCAAATATTCTTAGCCTTTCTGTTATCATAGACCCCTTCAACTGTTGAAGCCTGTTGACCAATTTTCAGAATTCATAACTGAAGGAGAGGCTGTAATTTCAGTTAGAGATTAGAGAAAATAAGAACTTTTTTTTACATATCCAATTTCATGAGAGCCCTTAGACCCCAGGTTTAGAACCCACGAATTAGCGAATACTCAAATACCCAGATCCTAAATTATATGGATATATTTGGTCAAGTCGATTGGTTCTTGTCCTTCATTATCAAAGAGGACCAAAATTACATCACTATGTTAGAGACACATTACAGTGTATCCAACTGTGACCGATCAGACCAGGACAACTTTGGAATGCTCTAACACAGGTTAGGCAAAAATAGCCCATGTGAACACCTGGGGTGAGTTCTTTAAACTTGTACATCTCTTCCTCTGAACTGCTCCCATTCTGCCTTGCTCATAGAGCACGACACCCTCTCGGATGAGGACACTTAGTGCATGATCAAATGTTGATCAGAAAGGTAATTTGAAACTTTTTAGTTAAATGCTTGAATATGGTTAGAGGTAGAGGAGTGGAGAAGAGACTGGAAATTTTATTCTTACCCTTGAACAAAATTAACAAATATTAATTAGATGACTACTGCATCTCAGGCCCATTTTCATACACTTTCAGCCTTCTCTTGGCTTTTAATATATGTGTTCATATTTTCAGATGTTCCCTTCCTTATGGGTCCATGTATATGCTTGTACCACAAGGGACCCCAAACCCACCAAAAAGCTTCTCCTTGCCTTAAATAGCTACTTAAGACTCATGATTCTATATCCCTTGGTCTTTCTCTCCCTCTCCTCCTTCCTCTTCTCCCATTCACTCTATCTTTCCTCCTCTACCCTTACCTCATACACACACTCCATCTCAACAAGGTTGTTTACAACAAAGATCAGCTGAAATAAAGAATATGAAAGCCCTTGAAAAGTATAAAATACTACTTTTTAGTTATATCTGGGGGCAATCAGTAAATAGTTTTTTAAATTTAAATTTTATTTTTTTCAATTCCTTATAAAGATAGTTTTCAGCATTCATTTTCTGTAAGATTTTGAGTTCCATAGTTTTTTACCTCCCTTCTTTTCTTTCCTCCTCCCCAGGGCAGCAGATAATCTGATATAGGTCTTTTATATAAAATCTGTTAAATATATTTTCAGATTAGTCATATTGTGAAAGGAGAATCAGAACAAAAGGAAAAAACCCATGAGAAAGAAAAAACATAAAACTAATTTTTAAAAAGCGAAAATACTATGCTTTGGTCTGCATTCAGATTCCATAGTTCTTTCTCTGAATGTGGATGGCATTTTTTCCAACACAAGTCTTTGAGAATAGTCATAAAGGTATCTTTTGATGAAGATATCATTAGACAACAAGTTGACATAATAGAATTTTGGGCTTGTAGTCAGGAAGACCTGAGTACTAATCCAGACATGTAAAGTTTTGTGACGAGTCCCAGCCTCAGTTTCCTCATTTTTTACATGGGGATAATAATGGTACCAACCTCAAGGGGTTGGTGTGAGGATTACAGGAGGTAAACATGTGTAAAGGGCTTTACAAATCTTAAAACCCTTTATAGATGTTAGTTGTTGTTCTGTACCTCTGAGCCACAGAGACACCAAAGGTGACCATATAGATAGATTAGAGCCAGTCACCATCACAGCATTGATCAACAACACACAGGATTGAAGCCACTCCATGTCTGACTTTTGAGGATGCTGCAGTGTAGAAATCTCTTTCAGACTAGAGAGTTATGATTTTAAACACTGATAATATGAATTTGTACATCTGAGTGAAAATGAAACCCAACTGATCAGGATTTATTCTGATGTCCTACATCATCCCACCCCCCTCAAAAAAAAATCCTTTATAATAATGACATTCATCTGGAATATGTACTTATGAACAAATTGCTGCAATCTGTAAAACAAGAGGAGAATTGTCTAAATATTCATAATGAAATGCCCCTGAGGATTCTTCCTACTTTCCACATCTGGAATTTTCTTCATTTTGTAACGATGATGCAGATTCCTATGGTTCATCAAAAAAGAACAATAGTTTGAAGAGAAGACTCAATTAGCATCTTTCTGAACTAATATTTTAGTCTTGCAGAGTCAGTGAAGCAGCTGAGTATGTGATTTAGTAGAAATCTGCTCAATTTATGCACAAGTGTCTCAGGCCTCCCAAATCATTTGTGACTATTGTGTCAAAGTGTTGCACTTTCCCTGATTAGCCCCGCCCCCCTCCTTAGGTCCCCTCAACACTTTGCTACTCATTTTATACAATATTATCTTTCATCAGTTCTTATGTGTCTTTATAATTGTTCTCAAGTTGTTTTTTATATGTATTCTATTTCTAAGTAGTCTAGAAATCTTCAAATATCAGCCACATTTTGTTCCTTGTTGATATCAGTGTGGCGGGCTCCTTGTTTTGTTTTGTTTTTAAAATTTTGCTGCCTATCATCTCCTTATTGACTTCTGATTCCTGCAAAAAAGGAAAGAAACAAAATAAAATGGGGGTGACTGGGGGAGTAGGAGGAGAACAAATTGAAAGAATTAAAGTAGGTCAGCTTTGTCACATTTTTTTCACCTTTTAACCAAAAAGAAATAGCTTAATGTAGTTGTTAAGAGCACTGGATATGAAAGTGAAAAGGTTGGACTAGTCCCTTACTAGTGACCCTGGACAAGTCACTTAACCTCTGTGTGCCCCTGTTTTCTAATCTGTAAAATAAGGGAGTTGAGCTACTCCTCCTCCTATTTTGTAGGCTATTCTGCTTTCTTTCAATGCCCTAATCAAATTGAATTGTTTAACCTTTCCCAAATATGTCCCATGTTTTCCTACAGGTCATGGTATTCTTTTTTTGTTTTTGTTTTTTGTTTCTGGTTTTTGTTTTTGTAAAGCAATAGGGTTGTGACTTACCACTGAATTCAGGCTTTAGACCTTGTTTCCTAATCTGGTCTAAAATATATGTTGGTTGCTTTGCCTGTGCGTAGGATGTATCCATGTCCTGTTTCAGTCATCAGATCATTCTTGAAGCTAGATGCCTGGGTTTAGACATGTTTATGTACCCACACTCCACTCACTTATAGCCTTTGGCACATTCACACCCACATATATACACATACATGTATGTACCACATATATAATCTTATTTCCTGTATACAGTATATACATATACACATGTGCATAGGAAGATATCATTTATACACATTTAGATTTACATACCTTCATATCTATGCATGTATACACTTGAATATATGTATACACACACACACACACACACACACACATATATATATATATATATATATATATATAATGTATGACTATCTGCAGTCAGTAGGGAAGATGCATTTTATTTTATTTTTTTAAACAAGATAGAAATGACAACCACTCTGTTCACCTGATCCTGTTGAGTGACAGAACAGGGATCTGGCTTCCATGCTCATTATATCTTTTTTGCACATGGCCTAACCACTAGGCCTTTGTGCTAAGGAATTGCTTTGTTCTTTGTGGTTACTCAAATTACCATCCTTTCATCTATCAGCTCTGCCTGTCTCCATGGATCATCACCAATTAGTTCTCATTAGTGGATTTGTTCAGTCAGATCAATTCCTGACTCTCGACCTCCTAGCCAAAACCTTTCCTCTTTTTTGACCTTATTTGTATTTGTGAGCCCCCATCTTGGGACTAGAACAGACTTAACTCTTCCTCAGAGGTGAATAAACATGCTTGACTATTGCATTTACTTGTTAGCACAGAACTGATAAACAAGTTATACATAATAACTAGCACATAATGCATAATAAAACAATACAACATTTATTAAACTAAAGTAAATACCCTGGTCTTCTCATTCCAGAATTCCTTTAGTAAAGACTGTTTGATCCTAGAATTTTAGAAAATCCTTAGTTTGAGTTTATTTAGTTTCCCCTAATGCTCCCCTCTAAATGGTCAAATGAATATATGTTGTATCTTGATTTATAAATCCAGCAGGACTAGTTTTTATTATTTTTTTCAAAACAAAGACTTTTAAAATTTATATAACCTTCCATGCATAAACTAGGGTATACTCTCAAGGAAACATGTGTGTTCTTTTTTTAAATTATTTTTCCAATTAGATGTAAGGTTAGTTTTCAACATTCATTTTTGTAAATTTTTCTTCCTCCTGTCTATCCCTTTCCCTGTCCCAAGGTGGCAAGTAATCTAATATAGGTTATATATGCACAATCATGTTACACGTATTTCTATATTAGTTATGCCATGAAAGAAGAATCAGAACAAAAGGGGAAAACCATGATAATGAAAAAACTAAAAACAAATTTTAATAAGTAAAAATAGAATGTTTGATCTGCATTCAGCTTCTATAGTTCTTTCTCTGGTTGTGAATGACATTCTCCATCACAAGTTTTTCAGAATTGACTTTGACCAGTGTATTACTGAGAAGACCTCAGTCTGATCATCACACAATGTTGCTGTTACTTGTACAATATTCTCCTGGTTCTACTCAAATCATTCAGCATCAGTTTGTGTAAGTCAGGCTTTTCTGAAATTCTACTGCTCATCATTTCTTATCAAACAATAATATTCCATTACATACAAATATCATATCTTGTTCAGCCATTCCCCAGTTGATGGAGATTCCCTCAATTTCCAATTCTTTGTCACCACAAAAAAGTTACTATAAATATTTTTGTACATCAGAGTCTTTTCCCCTTTATTATGATCTCTTTGGGATACAGAAGTAATAGTGGTATTATTGTATCAAATAATATACAAATTTTATAGCCCCTTGAGTACAATTCCTAATTGCTCTCCAGAATGGTTGGATCAGTTCACAACTCTACCAACAATGCATTAGTAGGAACAGTTTTTAGATAACCTAGACTATTTGGGGAACTCTGCACTTGCCTATCAGGGCATTAGAATGGAGTCAAAGTCTAAGTGGAATTTGAAGAAAATTGAACTTTCTGATGTTTTTGTTGCTATTATCTTATTCTATCAGGAACTTCCCATATCTTCTACCCACAGCTATGACTACTGAGGTCTGGGTGAATGTACTCAACAAACCAATCCCAGCAAAGAGAAACCTGCAGATCTCCTTGGCAGTTCTGGTGTCTGCTATTAATAGACCCCTTCTTCCACAATTCTTGTAGCCACTTTCTGGGAGTACTTCTTTCATTGCCTAGCTTATAACCCAAGCTGTTCTTTCAGAGTAGGGTTATGAGGCAGCTGGAGAGCAAGAGCCGTGATATCTTGATATAGAATTTAGAGGTAGAAGGAACCTTAGTGATGATTATCTTCTGCAGTCCCTCATTTTAAAGATAAGGAAACTTCCAAGAGTTAGAGGTTAAGAGAGTTGCCCAATTAGAATATTTGAATCCAGGGTCTTTGAACTTCAGATCCAATATTCCTTCTTCTTAAGAAACTTCCTTCTGTATCTTACTCTACATTTCATGGCAGTTCCTATCTCTGCTGTTTTTGCTGATTCTGGAGTAGAGAAGTAGAACAAAGGACAGTAGCTTTGAAAAATAAAATTGGAAAATTCAGAAAATTGAGGGATCATTTCTGTCATTTTTCTTTGTTTTTGAAAATTCATATTTTTAAAGCATGAGTATCTGTCAGCTCATAATACACGTTTTAGAAAGAACTAAAAAAGCATGCTCACAGTATAGAAAAAGGCTAAAAAAACTTGACTATCATCAATTTAAACAAAAGAAATTAAGAATCCTGTTAACAGATGTCAGATGGGATTGGGTAGTTTAATATAATTTTTCTGTATGATATCTAACATAATTTGTGTTTTACATCTAGTCTCTTGCCTCAGCCTCATTCCTCTGAGGCCTTTTACCATCTGCCTCCAACATTTCTTCCTCTGTAAGCTGATCTACCTTCCCCTACATTGTGCCCTATATTCAGCCAAACTGACCTTTCCAGACTTCCCCTAAATTTCTTCTTTGTTTTCCTGCTGCCATATTCTTTGGTCATAGAGTTCTCATCCCAGCATCTCTACCTATCCTTGAAGGTCTAATTTACTTGCTATGTCCTCCATGATGCTTTTCCTAATGATATGATTCCACAGCTGCCTAGAAAGCAATTTCTCTTCTCCTCTGAACTTGCATAGTGTTTTGTCTCATCACATACTGTCTTTCATTTTAATTATTTCTGTACTTGTCTTCTGCTCATTTGCAAGATATGATTTCATCTTTTTACTCCTCTCAACTCTTAGCACATTACCTTGCACCCTTAGATATGTTATAAATACCTTTCAGTTGATTGAATGTCTTTAGAAGCAGTTTCTGGGTAGTTGATTGGTTGGTATCAAGCATCTTGGTGAAAATAAATGTCACAAAGGGGGCAGCTAGGTGGCGTAGTGGATAAAGCACCGGTCCTGGAGTCAAGAGTACCTGGGTTCAAATGCGGTCTCAGACACTTAATAATTTCCTAGCTGTGTGGCCTTGGGCAAGCCACTTAACCCCATTGCATTGCAAAAATAAATAAATAAACAAATAAATAAATGAATGAATGAATGAATGAATAAATGTCACTGAGGCAGATCTCTATTCCAAGAACCTAGGGCATTCACAGAAAAAAGAGAGCCTTCCAAAACAAAATTCCTATGATCAAATAAAATTTCCTTTTTGAAAAGCACTTGATATTTTCATGAAAGAAAATGTGTGATTTTTAATTTGATCCTCAGGGTAACTTTGTGAGGTAAACAAGGCAAATAAAATTATCATCCTTTCACAGATGGACAAAATGAAGTTAATAAAGAAATTAAATTACTTTCTAAAAATCACATCATAAACAATTGAACAAAGACCTGAACCAAGTCTTCTGATATTCAAGCCATTCTCCTGGACTCAGGCTGTTAGTGGAGGTTGTTCTCTCCTAGTATAGAGGGACCACAGTTCTCTTATTTCTCCTTAAACTCATGAAGAACTTCTTTATTCAGGATTGTTCATAACATGTGGGGTTTAATTGTTTAGGTTAAAAAATAGATCCACTGATTTAATTTTTTTTAATTTCATTGCTGATTTTCAATTTCTGCATTGTGGAATGTCTGGAAATAGATTTTAAAATGAAAGCATGAAGATTTGTTTGTGCGCTGATTTTGAAGCATCAGAAAAACCTGAACTACTTTATTTATTGATGTGTTTTAGTACTTTTAGTACTTTAAATGGTCTGGTTTCAAATGTCATGGTTAACTTTTGGGAGGTAGCATGTTATAGTGGAGAGAATGTGGAATGTAGAATCAAGAAGACTTAAGTACACATCCTCCTTTTGGTGCTGAATGAGCCATATGATCATGGGCAGATCACTTTACCTCTCTCAAGGTCATTTTCTTCATAACTAAAATGCACATAAGAATCCCTGTAGACTACCTATATCACAGAACTGTTGGGAAGCTCACATGAGACAAAGAACTTTGCAAAGTTTAATGGGTTTTATATACATATATATATATATATATATATATATATATATATATATGTTGTTATCACTGTGACCTTTTGAAGAGTGCAGATAATGTATTTTGTTATGAAGAGATGTGTAGTATTCATTTGTTTTTAATAACTAGGCTCTATTATGCATTTTAAAAAATTTAATTTTTAAAATTAAATTTTTAGTTCTTAATTCTCTCTTTCCCCTTTAACCCTCCCCACTCATTGAAAAGGAAATAAATATGATGCCCCATTATACATATGAAGTCATGCAAAACATATTTCTACATTATACCTTATTTTGATTTAACTTTCTTTTTTTTCTAAGAAAAAAATCTACTTATCTGCTTAGGGTTTATTACAAATTAATATGGCTTTAGACATTTCTGTAGAAAACCAAAGATGTCCTCTTACATTTTTATAGCTCTCTTTTTTTCCACATCCCTTACTTTTCTTGCTATAACTCAATTCCTCTTGGTAAAGTCATCCCTTGAAACAAAGAATGCTGAAGAATTCCAAAGCAGAGAGGATGATACAGGAGCATATCCATAGTAGGGTGGGCAAAGAAATCAACTAAGGTCCGTTGTAGAGTTGAGAGGAGGAAGGTTACCTGGAAAAAGATGGCGAGAAAGGAATAGCCACAATGGAAGAAGAAAAACCATGATGATGTGGTGTCACAGAAGCCCTAGAAAGGAGTAAATTTCAATCAGGAGGTGGTTGTTGGTGTCAGATTCTATAGAGGCATCAAGGAGAACAAAGGCCTAGACCATGAGGACCTTGGAAAGAATAGTTCCATTCAAATGGCAGGTGAAAGTCAGATTATAATGATTTGGAACAGGAGTCTGAGTTGGTAGTATCTAAGTGGAGGTGATGAGTGTTTGTATATAGTATGGAATAAACATTTACAAAGCATCTATTATCTTCAAGGCATTGTGAAAAGTGCTGGGAATACAAAGAGAGGCAAAAAAGTAATCCTTGCTCTCAAGGAATTCAAAGTCTAATGGGGGAGGCAACGTGTCAATAGGTATGTATGAACAAGATACATACAGGAGAAATTAGATCTAGTCTACAGAGGAAGATGTTAGCATAAAGGGAAAATGGGAAAAGTTTCCTGTGGGAGGTAAAATTTTAGTTGGGACTTGAAGGAAGTCAGGAGACAGAGTCAGGGAGAGGGAGAAATCCAGGCAGGGGGTACAGCCAGTGAAATGTTCTGAGTTCGGAAATGGAGTGTGTCATTCTAGAAAATGCAGTGAGGTTAATCTAACAGTGTCACATTCAAATGCTGTCTCTACTACTTACATATTTAGGTGTACAGGTGTTCAAGGGAGAGTAGTACCTTTAGTATGACACCTGCTGAGCCATTTTTAGGAATGCTTTGTAACTTTGGAGTCTAACCTGTGGCCATGAAGCACACACTATGGCCACATCTTGGTAAATTGTTTCAGCAGACAAGGTAAATAAATTGCAGCTAAGTGATGGGTCTTTGTGAGTTAAGGTGCTGTCTACCCTAAGCATGTGCCTGTCCAGAGTAGACAGATGGAAAAAGTTGGTTCCAATGGGCCATGATGGTGGTGAAAGCAGGTGCTGTGGAGCTCTTATTACCTTTTTAGGTATCAAAGATGTCAAGGTCATACCCTGTACTTGAGCCATTGCCGGTCCTGATTCTGTCTTGTCACTGTACTTTGATGACTCTGGAAGAGAAAGTGAGGCTGATGACTGCCCAAGTCTGCCTCATTCAAATCCAATTGGTGTGCTAATCAAATGACATTATTCATACCATTTTAGTATTTTTACTTACCTCAAAGTCCTATGGCAATGGGCAGGTGAGAAAGCAACAGGTGAGGCTGTACCAGGAACACATGGTAGCCTAGGTCATCTTTTCACTGGACTGAAACAATAGTAAGATTCGGCAGCTCTCTGAGTGTGTTACCAACCTTTTTTATCTTAAAATTATATAAACATTTTATTTGTTTTTCCAATTACATATAATGGTAGTTTTTATCAATAATTTTTTCTCTTTCCTTCCTTCCCTCTCCCTGACAGAAAATAATCTGATATAGGTTTTACATTTGTAACCACACTAAGCATAGATCAAAATTGAAGTTGTTGTGATAGAAGAATCAGAACCAAAAGGAAGAAAGAAAACATTACACATAGCATAATTATATATTTACATAAGACAGCTTTTAAAAATTGGAGATAATAAGCTTTGGTCATTTAAACTCCACTGTTTCCTCTCAGATGGTATTTTCCATCTCAAGTCCCATAAAACTGTCTTTGATTATTATGCTGCTGTCCATCATAGTTGATCATTACCCTATGTTGTTGTTAGTGTGAATAATGTTCTTCTCTTACCAGCCTTTTTAAAGGACCACACAACTTACCCCTTAGCATGAGGAAGGGCCTGGAAAAGGGACCCTAAAAATTATTTGCTTCATCTGACCCTGGCTTACTTACTACAAGAGATGGGGATCCTACCCTGTAGTTGAAACACAAAAAAGTGTACAAAATTTTTTTGCATAGATGATTCCATTCTTCATTGCTCCATGGAATGTGGGCACACCTATAGACAATACAAAGTCTGGTAGAACTGAAATATAAATAGCTCTTGTTGTGAGATATCACATCTGATTATCAACCCTAAGTGAAGCAAGGTTGGCAAATTAAGGGCAGCTAACCAAAGTCAAAACTGAATACATGTTTTTCTAGAGTGGCCTGAGTCATAGGGAGCACTGCGAAGCCAGTGCCATAACTTTCTCAAAACTAATCAACAAGGCTTATGACAAAGGGATTGCCACTTAAAGGAAAGTGCCAAGTCACTGTCATCAGTGTGCATGCATCCTCCATGTCTTCATGAGGTCAAAGAAAAATTTTATGAAGACCTGAAGACCCTCATCATCATTATGCTGCAAGAGAACAAGCTTGGAATTCTGGATGACTTTAACATTAGAGAAGGCATAGATCATGAGACATGGTAGAGGATCCTTGGGAGGAATAGGGTTGGAAAGAACAACAGCAACAGTCACTACTGAAGACTTGTGTGTCTTATGACCTTATCACTAATAAAATACATTAAAACTTCATGTATGTACCTTCATAGCAAACACTGACATTTAAAAGACTATATAGGGGCGTCTAGGTAGCGTAGTGGATAAAGCACCGGCCTTGGAGTCAGGAGTACCTGGGTTCAAATCCGGTCTCAGACCTAGCTGTGTGGCCTTGGGCAAGCCACTTAACCCCATTTGCCTTGCTAAAAACAAAAAAAGTAAACCTAAAAAAATAAAAGACTATATATCATTATAAGGAGAAGAAAGAGTGTGAGAGAAATAAAGACGATGTGTAGTACAGAATGCTGAACTGATCATAGACTCATTCTCTCCAAATTAAACATTTGCAGTGGCCCCCAGGCAAGATTCCTACCAAAAGACTTAATAGATTAGACCACTTTTCTAAACCTGAGCTGTTTGTTGCTGTCTTGGAGGGGAAAACGGAGCCAAGGCACAGTTGGCAACAGTAGAATAGAAAAGTGAGTACAACAGCATTTTTACTCATCTGGGCCAGAGTACTTAAAAACTTCAAGACTGTTTAAAAAAAATGATAGGTAAATTCAGAAGCTGTTTAACAAAAAATGAGAACTCGCAGGGTTTTATCAGCTGGATAGTTAATTGTTTCTAAGAAGGCAGCATTCACCTCCATCAAAAGTAAAGTACAAGCAAAACTTAGAGATATGCAGAATTCTTGGTTCATTAGAAGGCAAATGAAATTTAGATTTATGCTAATATTAAAAGTTTGAAGCATTTTTATGATTCTCTAAAGGCTTTTTATAGGTCAAAGATCTATAGTGCATTTAAGCTATTCAGTGCTGTTGAAGCCACATTGATTGGTGATAAGGACATAATCCTGGAGAGATGGGCTAAACATTTCTCAACACATTGTCATCAGCCAGTGCTGAAGCCACTGACCATATACCTCAGGTGGAAGTCTGTCCCTCTCTAGCTGGACTTCGGAACAAAGAAGATGGTTTGAATTTGGTTCCTCTTGAGTAGCAAAATACTTGGTGCAGATTCCATTCCAGCTGAGATTTACAAGGCAAGATTGTCCACTGCGTATACAAAGACTGACTGGAATCTCTCAGGCTATGTGGTAAGAGGAAGTTATCCCCCAAAAGTTCAAGTTCATTTCTCATTTCTAGAAAAGAAAATGAAATAAGCTTGTCCTGTGACAATCACGGTGAAAGGAGTTGTTTCTCTTTTTCTCTTCTTTGATTTTTATGAGGTAATGGGTTTAAGTGACTTGCCCAAGATCACACAGCTATTAAATATCTAGAGCCTGAGAATGGATTTGAACTCAAGTCTCCTGACATCAGGGCTGGTGCTCTATTCACTGTACTACCTACCTTTGTCTCTTTTTTTTAGTCATTGATCCTTCACCAAGAACCAATGTGGCTTTAGAAATTGCCTAAGAACAGTCTATATGACATTTACTGTCTGACCACCGCAAGGGTTGCCAGGAGAGATGCCAAGAGCACAATAGAGGTCTTTATACAGTATTTGTCAGATCGACAGAGGCCTTCAATACTGTCAATCATGAGGACTTGAGGAAGATTATGTTGAAATTTGGTTGCGCAGAGAAATTCGTCAGTATTATATATCGATTTCATGATAACATGTGTGTACAGGTTAATGTACACACATGGATAATGAATGATGCTCCCAAATTTTCCCAGTGTCCAGTGGGGTGAAGCAGGGCAGTGCTTGCTCCCATGTGCTTTTTTTTTAGTGTAATGCTTTCTGTGATGCTGTAAAGACATGGCATCAAGGTCATCTACTACACCAATGGTAAATTATTTAGCTTGAAAAGGCGACATGTTTTTTGTTTTCAGATGATCGTGTATTCA
This sequence comes from Macrotis lagotis, assembly GCF_037893015.1. Lineage (NCBI taxonomy): Eukaryota > Metazoa > Chordata > Mammalia > Peramelemorphia > Peramelidae > Macrotis > Macrotis lagotis. Next base: position 542,579,706 of record NC_133658.1, read on the forward strand.
GTGCAGCCTCTGAGGCTGAGCTGCAACAGAATATGAATTGATTGTCTGCTATTTGTGCTAATTTTGGCCTAATACCCAGAAAACAGAAGTTCACTATCAGCCAGCATCACACCATCCATATGTAGAACCATTGGTTATAGCAAATGGAGAAATTGTGAATGCTGTGGATGGGTTCACTTCCCTTGACAGTATACTTTTCAAGGATACTCACCTACAACTCATTGCCAGAGCTCGCTCAGTGTTTAAGAGGTTCCGAAGGAAAGTATGGGAGAGAAGAGGTATTAGACTACCTATCAAACTGAAGGTCCACAAAGGATTGTGCTCTTTGTTATATGCCTGTGAAACCTGGACAGTATACTAGTGCCATGCCGAGAAACTGAATTGCTTCTGGCTGAATTATTTTAGGACGTTTCTGAAGATCACCTGGTAGGATAAGGCAACCTGAACTGTCATACATTCAAACACTACAACTGAAAGTGTAGTTGTTCCAATGTCAGATGTACACTTGTCTAAAAGACTATTTTACAGAGAATTCATATGTGACAAATGCTCACATGGAAGTCACATGAAGTGATACAAAGATATTCTCAAGGTCTCTCTAAAGAACTTTATAATTCTTTGTGAGACATGGGAGACACAGGCTTAGGACTGCCTGGCATGGTGTGCCTTTATCAAAGAAAGCATTATGCAAAGCAGAATTGCAGTAACTCAAAAGAAACATGAGATGTACAAATATAGAGACGTCTCCACTCCAAATGTTCATATAGACTGTGCTATATCTGTGGTGGAACCTTCCAAGCCTGAATTGATGTGATCATCCAGAAGGACATACTGTACCTTGCCTTCAACATAGGTGTTTTGGTTCTCTTCATGATCAAAGGACAGTAACCAAACAACCAGCATGTTTGACCTTTTCCACATCTGGAAAAGAAAGGGATTATGTTAGGTAGCTTTCACTACCCCTTCCAGCTTTTTATATCTACCATCCCAAATGATTCTCCTAAGAAATTTGGCTGATATGAGAGTCACTCAAGGAGACAATATGGGCTCAAGGAAAATTGGAGACTTGAGCAAGTTTTTATTAAAGGGATCCCTGAAAAAGTAGAGGTCAGAGGGGTCATCTTTGGAAAAGAAAGAAGGAACAAAAGAAGATAGACATTTGAAGGCAGAGAACATTTTGAGATGAAGAGGAGGGAAGATGAGGGAACTAGTGCTGGAAAGGAAGGGGAGTCATTTGCTATTGTGAAGTTCTTAGAAATTGTTAAATGGCAAGCAATGAGGAAATTGTGATATATGTGCATGTTTGTATTTATAGATGTACATAGGGACATATTACATAATATCCTCTTCTACAATTTAATGTATCCCAACTTTACTTCATAGTTGTGTGATATTGGGGAAGGCATTTAATTTTTCTGGGCCTTTGTAAATTCCTCATCTAAGATGAAGTAATTAGATTAGATGATGTCTGAAGTTCTTTCTAGTTCTAAATTTATGATTCCTTTGAGATACATGCATACACACATATTAGGCAAAGTGCCAGGCTTCTCATTAGTAGAGACTGATAATTGCAGAAGCACTAATGTCCCTCCTGGATCATTCTTTGTCTAGAAATTTACTTGGAAGATAATCTTACAGACAGAAATATGGTATGTTGTAATAGGAAAATATACTGGTCCAGGATTTAGGACACTTCTGTTTTAGTCCTTGTTCTGCCACTAATTCTGTGACTTTGAGCAAGTCATTTAGTCTCTGTGTGTTTCCTTTGGAAAAGCTGTATGGTGGTAAGGGATAGAAAGCTGATCTGGGAGCCAGAAGAACTAGGTTCATGTCCTGCCCTTGACCCAAACTGGCTGTTTGATTCTAGGCAAGTCGCTTAACTTCTTTAAGCTCTTAATAACTCACCAAAACTATAAGTTGCAGAGAAGTTGCTGGTCTGTGATAGAAGACATAAGGTGTTTCCTTACCTGGAAGGATCCCTTTTAACAAAAATCTGTACAGATTAGTTGGGGCAGCTAGGCGGCTCAGATCAGGCCCTGAAGTCAATATGACTCATCTTCCTGAGTTCAAACCCAACCTTAAACATTTATGTACTAGCTATGAGAGCCCAAGCAAGTCTTAGTTCACTCACTTGAAAAATGAGCTGGAGAAAGAAATGGCAAACTATTCGTGAAAACTCTATCAAGAAAACCCAAAAGGGGCCATGAAGAGTCGAACATCACTAAAAATGACTGAAGTGATAATATTTACTACTTTGGTTTAATAATTCTTCAGATAAGCTATCAGAACAATTTTTGCACCTGGACTTCCTTTATTAATTTATTTAATTGCTGAGATTAGGCATAGGCTTTGTGGAGTTCCCAGTATTTTTTTTATCATTGATGTATCAGTGCTCTAAAATGATCACACAACCACATAGTCTGATTCAGAATGTCTCAATGACATAAAAAGTATGAATTATTTGAAAGCCATGGGACTTATTTTGTTATAAATAATGCTTTCCAGGTCTACATAGAACACTTTTTTTTAGTGGTTGGGATTTTGATATTAGCTGGTCATAGACCACCATTATAATTAACAGGGAAATAATGGATGGATAACTGAATGAGTGAATGATAGTTTTCTCTCATGGAAAGTTTACCTTATGAATTTTTAGTTTTTCAAAACTTTTTTCAGTTGGAACAATAGATTATTCAGAAGTGGTAGAGTTTAATTTTAATAACATAATAAAATTTTAAAGAGGCCTTTATTTAGCAACATGTACAATAGGGAATATTTGAGGATTTTGATATTAATAGGACAGATAATGATGATAATAAGGCTGTTAGCTGGTACAGTGGTTAGAGCACAGGCTCTGGAATCAGAAAGGCTTAAATTCAAATCCATCCTCAGACACTTAATAGTTGTGTGACCTTGGGCAAATCATATAACCTCTATTTCCCTCAGTAACCTTGTTTGTTGGAAAGGATATGTATATATTACCTTGAAGTCAGTGGAGTTGTGGGATAGGGTTAATAATTTATAACTGTGTTACAGGTACCATGCAGAAACTAATGTATGTATACAGAAAAGTTTAGAACCATTTGAAAATTTTAGGATTGTTCATTTTTTATATATCCTAAATAAAATCTCCCTCAAGTGACCTCCTAGTGATCTGTCTTTCTGCCTAAATACCTTCTAAGAGATTTCATTGTCTGCAACTTTTGTGCCCATGAAAAGTGTACATAACTATTTTCATACATAATCCACTTGGTATTTTAAGTTTTGAGAATTTTTGAGTTGCTGTTTTTCTTCGTTTGGAGAAGCTGTATGGTGTAAGGGATAGAAAGCTGGTCTGGGAGCCAGATGTTGCTGAGATGAAAATAGGTAATTGTATCTAAAAATTGGCAGGGTTTCTTATTTTAACTATAATATGTGTATAGATGTGATCTCATAGATACATAGTTTTTGTTTGTTTTTATTTTATTTTTTGAGATAGTAGGGTTAAATGGGAAAACTTGTTCAAGGTCACATAGCTAGCAATTGTCTGAGGTTGGATTTGATCTCAGGTCCTTCTGACTTTAAGGTCATTAATCTGTCTACCTAGCTGCCCCTATTGGTATATTTTTGTATGTAACTGTGCATATTATAGACCATCTAGTCAATATCATTGAAGGTTTCTAGTTACCTAATTTATATAAACAAAATTTATGTATGTCCATGCAAATATTTCAACTTAGTATAGTGTTCTTAAAGGAAACTGTAGAGTTTTCTTCTTGCACATTAATTTTATCAATTTATATAATTGGTTCTCCTGTGTAACAGGTGAACTTTGGAAATATGTGGGCACAAGACTCCTTGTTGATCTAAGGGTATATGGGAAAATCTGGTGAACAAAATTGTTTGAATTTGTTACTAACAAGTTATATGTTATTTATTTGTTAAAAAGAATTTCATTGAGATGTAGAATTATTTTCTTACTTCATTGTTCTATAAAGTTAAGTAATTTGTAGCATTTCTTAATCTCAAATTGCCCTTGAAGAGAAGGAAAAAGTATTAATCTTAACTATTATTCATTTATGCTTTATTGCATAACATTCCTCTATTTTCATGTATTAGTTCTATGTTCTAGGTGGTGTTTATTCCTAGGTATATGGTAACATTTTATATTGAGGCAGCTAGTTGATTATAGCTCTATTAAAAATGTACTTTTTTTTTAAACAGGCAAGGATTATTGCAAAGTCATATTTCCCTATGAAGCACAGAATGAGGATGAACTGACAATCAGAGAAGGCGACATAGTCACCCTTGTCAATAAGGTAACCTTAACATTTTATCTTCAGTTATAGACATGTTGTCTATATCAGACTAATTTGTTGATATTAGACACATGAAATTAATTGGTGTTAGCTGTTACACAGATAACTTTCTTAGCAAGGAATTAAAGTTTAGGGCTATCTTGAGGTTTTCCACCTTTTTTCTTCATAATTCTTCTCTCTCTTAATTCTAGTGCTTTCTCTCTGCTAATTATTTCCCCCTCATTCTACATAAAGCTTATTATATATATGTTTGTAGTGTTTATATATGTTTGTCTTTCACATTAGTTTATAAGCTCCTCAAGGGCAGGGATCCTCTTGGCACTTTTGCCAATGCCTGGTGGTGCTTAATAAATGTTAATTGATTATTATCGATTGATTTAGAAAGTTTAGTAACTGTAATTACTCAATGACTGAATAGATTCTCCTCGTTCTAGTACCCGTTCCAGATTTGCAAAATTTAGTGGGATTTTTTTGTTTCTAGATGTGAGAAGCCTGAATATATTAGTTCTTTAGTCACAGTGGCAGAAAGATTTTTTCATGCTCCTGAATGTGATTTTTTTAAATGTAAGACCTGAAAGAGCAGTTTGACAAAGGGCTTATAGTTTCATTAAAAGCATGAAAAAAAGGTTTAAAAAAAGGAAGAAAAAAGATGTCATTTGTCATTTAGATCTCTCATACCACCTGAGAAAAGTATGTTCCTGCTATTTGGACTATGACAGTAAGAAGAATTAAATTTTATTCCAGAACTAATACTGTAAATGTATCCAAATCAGAAAAATAAGTGAAATGTATTTTACACTGTCATTAAACTTTGTACAATCTCATTGGAGAGTGTTGAACAAATGAATGAATAAGCATTTATGAAAGATTTTATTATGTGTAAAGATCTAATGCTAAACACTGTTACAAATAGAAGATCGAGTCCCTCCTTTTAAAAACTCATTCCTGTAGAGGTAACATGAGGGAAAGAGATAATGAAAAATTCCAGACTTTCCTTAGATAGTGGAATAGATGAGTTTTATTTGAACAATTTCAATTTTTCAAGGTGAATAGTGGAAGGAAAGGAAATAATTTGATTACTGCCAAAAGCAATCTTACATTTGCCAAGTGACTGGTGGGTAAACCTCCCCTTTTTTGGTATTTTTTTTTTACAAATAAAGGAAATGGTTCTTAATGCAATTATATTAAGAAAGGATGAGAAGAAATACTATTAGTCCCTGAAATTACAAACACTGACCGAGTTTGACTTGCACAGGTCAGCCAGATCTATGTGAGAAGTTTAGGTGTATGTTATGTATTTACCACTGACATAGGATTTATCACAACTTGAATCTAAAGTGTCCACAGAAATTTAGATGACCTGAAAGCCATCCATTCTATATTCAAAGTCTGATTTCTTTAACAACTACAGAGTAGTAAAGTACTTTTTTTGAAATAATATTCCAATCTTCCCCTCCCAAATTATTATGATATTTGACAGATTCCCAGAGCACTCTACCATTTCAAAATGCTTTCCACATATATTATTTCACTGGATCCTTGAAAACACGTAAGACTAATACTGTTATCCTCATTTTCCAGTATAAGAAACTGAAGCTTAGGTTAAGTAGGTGATTTCTTTATTATAGCACAGCTATTTAGTAGCAGAGCCAGAAATCAAATCCAGGTATTCTTTACTCCAGTCTGGTTTTCTTCTCCTATATCCCATGACTTTTAATGTTTCAACTGTTTTAAAAAATATATTATCACCTTATTGTACAGGGTGAGGGCAATTATATTTCCCTATAATTCCTCAGTACAAGTAAGAAAAAATTTCCCCCTTTTCTTTGGTTATATAAAATCCCTTAGTCTATTGATTCTTCAAACTGAAAGCTTATAAATTTATTTAATGTTTATATAACTGATATAGCCTATATAGCTTTTATTGCCTGTGTAACTTAGATAATCTGTACCTGGGAAATAGAATAACTCAGGAAGTTATTAAGTGTGATTGAAGCATGAAAGCTATTATCCTACTTGGGAGATCTTTTTTTTTTTTTTGCTATAAATTTTAGAAGTAATGAATGAGAAGGGATTCTTCCTTGTATAGGTGAAAATCCATTCCTTGAACTTAGGTCTACATTTCATCTAAAATTTATTCTTTTAAAAGCAAGTCAACTTCCTAGTTATAAAGAATGACATCTCTATTCAATAAATAGAACAAGATGAATAATTTGTAGGTATATCTTCTTTTAAAAAATTATCTTTTTATTTACAACTTTTTTTTCTATCATTTGAGAGTGATGAAAGTAGTGTGGTATAAGCATTGGCTCTAAAGTTCAATGAGCTGGATTCAAATCCCATCTGTGATACTACTACTTGTATAATTTGGGCAAGTTACTTAATCTCCCTGGGCTTCGGTTTCCTCATCTGTAAAATGAGAAAAATTGAATTATGTGTTCTCTGAGGTCCCCTTCAGCCCATGATCCTGAACTGAATCTATTTCAAGTTTACTCAAAAATACTTTTATGGTTTCTGGGTTGTTGCCAACTATTTCTCTGGAATCTTGACTTAAACTCAGATTATATTTGAAAAGGGACATGGAAGCTAGAAGCTAATTTTTGCATTGTCTGACTATCAAGTTGAAAAGTTTTATGGGAGGAGAAAGGGAAGAGTGACTAATAAATAAGCAAATTTTCAACCTCTTTTCAATCTAATTTTCATGATGGTCTTGGAGAAGAAGGACTCTGAGGCCAAATTTTCAAATAGTCTTTATCCTAACTCCTCTTTGGCATCCACAATGAACACATACTGAGAATCAACTCCTCAAACTGATGATAACCTCCTAGAGAATAACTTTTTGGGGACTGATTTGGGTTTTCATTGACATATAGAGTTCCCTGCGGGGGAGATAATTCCTTTTACCAAGGTAGATCAGCAACTTTCCTGAGTCTTATAGTCTTAAAAAGTTGCCGGGTTCACAAAGTCATTAAATGTCCAAGGGACATTGAATTCAGGTTGTCTTTATTATCCTGGTTTTGAGGCTTTCTTTGTTTCTTTGTTTCTTCCTTTCTCTCTCTCTCTCTCTCTCTCTCTCTCTCTCTCTCTCTCTCTCTCTCTCTCTCTCTCTCTCTCTCTCTCTCTCCCTCTCCCTCCCTCCCTCTCTCTCTCTCTCTCTGTCCTTTTACAATTTTCTCCCTTCCCCCCCCATAGAAAGCATCTAATATCACACACACACACACACACAAATACACACACACGCACATATTCACACAAAACTGTTTGAGGCCTAACCCTTCATTCAGAATAAAAAAATAGAAAGCAGGCCTCAAACAGTTTTGTGTGAGTGTGTGTGTGTGTGTGTGTGTGTGTGTCCAACACTTTTTTAATTTCTTTTTTTATATTTTATTTTTCAAATTATATGCATTGCATGGTTTGTAAACAATCATTTTTGCAAGATTTTGAGTTTTAGATCTTTATCCCTCTCTCCTTTCCCTACCCCTCCTTCTTACAAAAAGCAATCTAATATAGACTATACATGTATAACCATTTGAGGTCTACTTTCTACCCCTTATATTTTCTCTTGAACCTTGGTATTGTGCTTATATAGCATCTACATCGCCTTAAATATACTCCCTCAAAGGTAAAGAATAAGGCTTGTTTGAATTCTTATGTATCTTTTTTATTCTCCATGAACCTAGCAGAGCACTAAAACGTAGTGAAACTAGGTATATTTTAAAGTTGAAATTAATTGAGGTAACAAGTGACTCCTAAATTCAATAGATTATTCATATTCTTTGGTAGCTTACATTAAGATTGGAAAAATACATAGGTACAGTGGAAAGAGCCACAAATTTGCAGTCAGAGGACCTGGAATCATATTCCAATTCTTCCATGAAATATAGCTTGCATTCCAAAAATTATTGATTATTATTGTATTGGGAATTTGTGACCTTAAGAATCAATATGCTTGCTCCATTGGAGCAAATGATTTTGTCAAATTTTCATCAATCAAATTCAGCTGGGTTTTTTTTTAATGTTTCTTGCAGTCTGTTGCATCCCCTAAGGAACTAGATAAGGCATCACAGTTCTTGGTTTCTGCAGCATCAATTTATAGTTTGCTGACAGCTTCTGAAAAAGGAAACACAAAAATAGGCTTAGCCCAGTGTGAGTTTGTTGTATTTCATTTTTGTTTGTTTCTTTCTTAGGTTTTCCTGCCCCTTCTTTATTCTCATTTCTTGGACATTTTGGTTTCCTTTTCTTCCTCATTGCTGCCTTTTTTTTTTTTTTAGGTTTTTGCAAGGCAAATGGGGTTACATGGCTTGCCCAAGGCCACACACCTAGGTAATTATTAAGTGTCTGAGACTGGATTTGAACCCAGGTACTCCTGACTCCAGGGCCGGTGCCTTATCCACTGTGCCATCATTGCTGCCTTTTGCAAACTGTCTCTTTTAGTGGAAATAACCCCGAATTTGGAGCCAGAGAACCTTCCTTTGAATCTCAGTCTGCCACTAACAAGCTATTGGGAAAGTTACTTAATTTTTCTGAAATGTAATTTCTTTTTCTATCCATTGAATTTATGACCTCTAAAGTCTCTCCTCCTGAAATCTAAAGTTCTAAAAACTATTTCCTCTTTAAAAAATAAAGAAGGCCTTTTAAGAACTAAGGAAGAATGGGGGTGGAGCCAAGATGGTGACAAGAAGGGATGGAGTCTTAGGTGCTCTCTGATAAAACTTGAAACTAAGGACTCTAACTAAACTTTCATGACACAGAACCCACAAAGGGACCTAGTGAGGCAGTTCTCTCCTACTCAAGGTAACCTGGAAAAGAGCAGAAAGGCTCTGCTCCCCGGGTCGGAGGGGTGGCCCGCCAGAGCAAAAGAACTTCAGCCTCCCGGAGGCAGCCCCAAGGCACTGGGAGCCACATCTCACAGCAGCGGGGGAGTCTCCTGAGCTGCACCCCGAGGAGCACTGGGCACAAAGTGGGGGAACAGCGGGGGACCTCTGCCAGAGCAAGCACATGGAGCCCAGCCCTCAGGGCACACAGCCAGCAGCTTGGTCTTTCTGCAGCCCAGATCAGGAAACAGAAGCAGGAGGAGCCTGTAAGCAGGAGCTCCCAGGGCATGAGCCCATTGAGCTGAGGGAGGGGAGTGAAGAGAGAGAGAGACTGCAGAGCTCTGTCCTCTGCCCTTGGAACAGGACTCTGGGGCTCTGACCACATTCAGATCCTGATCACAGTCTAGGCCCCTCATAGAACAACAGGGCCCCCCCCACCTCAGCCCCGTGGCAGAGGGGGCCGCTTATGGTCATTCACAGACCAGGAGGGAGGACAGAGCCTCACACACTGAGACCCTTGTGGGAGTGTTCCAAAAGCTCAGGAAGTACCCCAAAACCAGGCCCAGGCTGGGAAAATGAGCAAGCAGAGAAACAAGAGGAAGACCATTGAGAAATACTTTGCAAATGAGCCCAAGAAGGATCAAAAATACTCAGTCTGAAGATGAGGAAGCACAAGCTCCTGCATCTAAAAACTCCAAGCAAAACAGAAATTGGGCTCAGGCTATGACAGAGCTCAAAAAAGACTTTGAAAATCAAATGAGGGAGTTGGTAGAAAAACTGGGAAAAGAAAGGAGAGAGAGATGCAGGAAAAACATGAAAATGAAGTCAGCAGCTTAGCCAAGGAAATCCAAAAAAATGCTGAAGAAAATAACATGCAGGGGCAGCTAGGTGGCTCAGTGGATAAAGCACCAGCCCTGGAGTCAGGAGTACCTGGGTTCAAATCTGGTCTCAAACACTTAATAATTACTTAGCTGTGTGGCCTTGGGCAAGCCACTTAAACCCATTTCCTTGCAAAAAAAAACCTAAAAAAAAAAAAAGAAAATAGCATGCTAAAAACCAGCTTAGGTCAAATGGATAAAACAGTTCAAAAAAGTTATTGAGGAGAAGAATGCCTTAAAAAGCAAAATTGGCCAGATAGAAAAAGAGATAAGAAAACTCTCTGAGGAGAACAAACCCTTCAGACAAAGAATAGAATTCAGGGAGATTGATGAATTTACCAGAAATCAGGAATCAATACTTCAAAACCAAAAAAAATGAAAAATTAGAAGAAAATGTGAAATACCTCATTGAAAAAGCAACTGATATGGAATACCTGAAAGTCATGATCAGGAAAAGAGCCTTGATATCATTTTCAAAGAATTACTATGGGAAAATTGCCCTGATATTCTAGAAGCAGAGGGCAAAATAGAAATGGAGAGAATCCACCGATCCCCCCGAGAAAGAGATCCCAAAAAACCAACCCCCAGGAATATTATAGCCAAGTTCCAGAACTCCCAAGTCAAAGAGAAAATATTACAAGCAGCCAGAAGGACACAGTTCAAATATCGTGGAGCTGCAGTCAGGATCACACAGGACTTAGCAGCAGCTACATTGGAAGCTCATAGGGCTTGGAATACAATATACCAGAAGGCAAGAGAGCTTAGAATGCAGCCAAGAATGAACTACCCAGCAAGGCTGAATGTCCTCTTCCAGGGAAAAAGATGGACTTTCAATGAACCAGGGGAATTTCAAATATTCCTTTTGGAATGGCCAGAGCTGAACAGAAGGTTTGATCTTCAGATACAGGACTCAGGTGAAGCATGGAGATTGGAGGAAAGGGGGGAAATATGAGGGACTCAATGATGACGAACTGCATGTATTCCTGCATAGAAAAATAACACTGATAATACTCATATGAACCTTCTCAGTTAATAGAGCAGGTAGAGAGAGCTTTTATAGTTGAAGCACAGGAGAAAGCTGAATTTGAAGATAAAATATGGTGCAAAAATGGAGTCAATAGAAAAAAATGGAAATGTAATGGGAGAAAGAAAAAGGAGAAGGGAATAGGCCAAGATATTTCATATAAGAAGATTTTTTTTTATTACAGTGAGCTATTGCAATGATATGGAAGCGGGGAGGCAAGGGGGAATGAGGGAACCTTTGCTCTTATCAGAGGTGGCTAGGAGAGGAAACAGTATATATCAATGGGGTATAGGCATCTGGAGTAAGAAGGAGGGGGGAGCAGGGGGAAGGGGTGGGGATGTGAATAAAGGAAGAGAGGATGGACCATGGGGGGAGAGTAGTCAGATATAACACATTTTCTTTTTTACTTCTTGCAGGGGGCTGGGATTGGAAGGCCTGTCCAGGACCATAGGGCCAGGTGGATGCTGGGCCTAAGGGGTGGTATGGGGGCTCAGGGCTTCTTGGCCCCAGGACCAGGGATCTGTCTGCTGCTCCACTCAGCAACCCTACAGCAAAGTCACAGTAAAAGGAGAGAGAAAATATAGTACATGGTAGTGGAGAAATAAGAAAGGAGGGAGTTGCGATCAGCAATGGCAAAGTTGGAAAAATATGGAAGTAACTTTTGCAGTGCACTTACCATAAAGAATGTGATCCACACATGACAGAGTTGTTGGTGTTGGAACAAAGACTGAAGCACATTTATTATTATTATTATTATTATTATTATTATTATTATTATTATTATTATTATTGGGAGGGAGCAGGGCAAATGGGGCTGGGTGGCCTGCCTGGGGCCACATAGCATGGTGGTCTTTGGGAGTCTGGGGCCAGGTTTGGACCCGGGTGCTCCTGGCTCAAGGGCCATTGCTCTGTCTGCCACCCAGCCACCCCTACTGTTATTACTATTTTATTTTATTTTGAGTCTTTTTTTTCCTTCTTTTTGGTTTTTGCAGGGCAGTGGGGATTGGGTGGCTTGCATGTCACACAGCTGGGTTATTGTTGGGTCTACGGGGCTGGATGTGGGCTTGGGTGCTCGTGGCTCCAGGGCTGGTGCTCTGTCCATTGTGCCACCTGGCCATACTTACAATTATTACTATTTTTTTAATTTTAATTTTTTTCTCTCCCCTTTACTTTATCGCCCAAGCAAGTCTATATTCATGGTGGGGAGGGGTATTTTGTCTACTCTTAAACAAGAATATTTTATTAATGTAAAAAAATACATTTGTACAAAATGAGAATTAAAAAATTAAATTAAATTAAAAAATTAAAAAAAAAAGAACTAAGGGAGAGGGGCATCTAGGTGGTGCTGTGGATAGAGCACCAGCCTTGGAGTTGGGAGTACCTGGGTTCCAATCCGACCTCAGACACTTAATAACTACCTAGCTGTGTGGCCTTGGGGAAGCCACTTAACCCCATTGCCTTAAAAAATCTAAAAAAAAAGAACTAAGGAAGAGGGGTAGCTAGGTGATGCAGTGGATAGAGCACCAGCCATGCAGTCAGGAGAACCTGAGTTCAAATTCAGACTCAGTTGCTTAATAATTGCCTTGCTATATGAACTTGGACAAGTAATTTAACCCCATTGCCTTAAATAAATAAAATTTAAAAAAAAGAGAGAACTAAGGAAGAACAATAATAGCCTTAATATTAAGGTGTTCATGCCTGTGTGCATGTGTGTCTATATGTATAGTAATGGTCATGGTAGGGAAATGTTTCTTATTAATAAGAGGGTATTAAGCATGATTTGATTACTTAGAAACTAACCATTAGAATACACAGTTAGGTATAACTATATCTCAGTAGCTAGAACACTTGGTTTAATTTACCCTCAAGAGTCATTTAAGTTTTGACTGCTTCATTTTCTCAAATGTTAAAAAAAAGTGACAAAAATAGCACCTAGTTCCCAGGGTTGTTATGAGGATCAATAAGATAATATTTATTAAAATACTTAGTACAATGCTTGGGAAAAAAATAAAGAAGGAACATGGTGGGGAAGAAACTAATTCATCTACTTATTTAGTAAAATCATCACTTTTTCAGTAAAGATTTATTAATCATTTATTATCGCTATACTAAGGGCTTGGAATTAAAAAAAAAAGAGCCAAAAGAAATAGTCCCTGTCTTTAAGAAGTTTACAGTCTAATGGAGACTACCTGCAAATATTTACAAAGCAAGCTTTATGTAGAGTTGATAGTAAATTTGCTAGCAAAGGAGTGACCCACCTGAGGAGGCTGGCTTGGAGGACCTTCTGTACACAAAGGCCCCCTGTAGCCTTTCCAGAAGAGTTCACCATTTTTACACTTGATTGCCTCCTGTCCCCAAGGGTGGTAAGATTACTACTTAGGAAAAGACCTGGCCTTGTGGAATGGGGCTGAGTTGACCAGAGGTAAGAAACCAACCTTACCTTGGTTTCAGGAAGATTTCTTCTTGCTGTGGTCTGGTGATAAAGTGGGAGTGAATTTCCTCTCCCCTTTTCTTTCCAAAGCTTTTAGCAAAGCTAAAATTCCTTAACATTGAAAATCATTTCAAAGGTGAGAAGGAAATTAGCTGGTGTCATTGGAAAGAGCTACCATGCTGACAGATCCAGTGGAAAGGCAAGTTTTTGCAACTGAATAAAAAGGTTAAATATAGTTCTAGGATCATGACTTTTTTTTAACACATTCTAAAAATTTTAATGTGTAATGAATGAGCAAGTCATTTGTGTCATAGAATGTCAAAATATGGGCTGTCATCTTCTGCCCCTACTGACATAATTTCACCCATGGATGAAATCACAATATAACAAAACACTGCAAAGTCAAGAGAATAAAAGTTTGAGATTGATTTGACCCCTTGTCATCAGGAAACCTAGAAATGGTGATGAATAGAAATAATGAGGATAGTTTTTAAAAACAGGTTTTGGTGAAGATCATTCTTCTTTTGGACATATTTGCTGTCAAAACACTAAGATTTTTAATGGGCTAAAGTGTTAAGGATTGGTATGTGAAACAAAATTATATTTTGATTTACTGGTAAACAGTCAGATATTCCTTCTGGCCATTCAGCTGTTCACTGTTGGAAATTTTTCTATTGCTAATAGTTTATTAATGCACAGGGTCCGCCACTTTTATCTCTTGACTTCATCTTTTGGTCTAAGTTCAGTAGTAATCTTCAAGGAATTCCTGCGGCTTTTTCTTGTTTGATCCTAATCTAAGAAATTTCTCCACTTTGGTTGCAGTAGAAGTGATTATTATAGTCTCTGTGATGCTTTCTTCAGTAAAGTGATCTGGGAAACTTCTTTTAACATGAGAGTTGCTCAGAAACTGGAGATGTTGACTTTTTCCCATCTATCTCCATTCTTTGTTTGAACCAAGAAGTCTCAAACTTTGTTTTGTTTGTTGATGATTAAGAAATGATCGTTTCCAACTAGAATGTTCTTTCCTCTAATTTGGGGTCATCCCATCTCCTGCCAATTCTAATTGTTTTTCAGCTTGACTTCTTTCAGTTAATTGTATTTGCCTAATCTTAATTCTTCTAAATATCTGAAAGCTCTTTTATATTCATAATCATATTTTACAATTTTAGAGCCGACTGATGATACAGAAATTGGTTTTTTAAAGAAAGGGAAAGCATTTAAAAAAATTTTTTTTAGGTTTTTATAAGGCAAATGGCGTTAAGTGGCTTGCCCAAGGCCACACAGCTAGGTGATTATTAAGTGTCTGAGACCGAATTTGAACCCAGGTACTCCTGACTCCAGGGCCGGTGCTTTATCCATTGCGCCACCTGGACGCCCCTAAAAATCTTTTTTTTTTAAACTTAGTTCTGTACAAATAATAATGACCCTTTTCAACAGGATGAATTCCTTCCCTTTTCAAAATAACTTCTTCTGTGAACTTGTTCTAAGATATTTCTTATTTTATTTAAGAACTGAGCAGGGGAAGAATTGCATTGTACCAATACCTTACTGTTGACAACCTTCATGAGTTTGACCTTAAAAAATTAATTAATTTAAACATAGTGTTAACCTCCAGAGTTTGTCCTAATAAAGGACAAATGTTAGTCTCTAAGTTTGATCTTAAGAAAGAATAAAACAGAATTAGATTAACATACACATTTATTAATATTTCTCTAAGCTCAATGATTACATAGACATGTGGTAGGGAATGGGCTAGAAAATCAGACCCTCAAATGCAGTTTTGGAGAGGGATTCTTATACAATTTCACTATCAGAAGGCAGGATCTTAAAAAGGTGAGAATCCTTTGGATATAGATGTTTGGGTTTAAGAAAAAAAAGTGTTCATGCTATTTAATAATTACATCCTATGTAAATCAAATCTCTTTGAGATAGCCTTCATGTATTACCACAGACAATGCAGCCTTGAAGACTGGAAGGAAAAAGATGTGACCTCCCTTAAAGCATTGCTGAGAAGATGAATTATATTTCCTCCAAGTTCCCCAACTATAGAAAGGAAATAGGCTAGAAGAAACAGGACAGATACTCAAAAATAAGATAAATGTTTTCTTAAAGCTTTACTTCATGACATTGAGATCAATTATAGAGAGTTTGAGAAACTATTAACAAAGCTTACAGCTTTACTTTAAAATAGTCTCCCCCCCATTCTTTTTTTTATTTTTTTTATCCCCCCCCCCATTCTTGCCCTCAGCCAACCCTCTCATCCCCTCCAGTCCCATTTTCATTCTCTGTTGCAAAAACCCACAGGGTCTTGTTCTCCACCTGGCCCTCCTGGTTGTATTTTGTCCATTTCTCCTTGGAGTCTGGAGCCAAAGGAGGATTGAAAAGTCTCTGATTCACTCAATGACCTGAAAATTTGTTTCACTTAATTAGTAAAAGAGCAAGTTTTGGGGGTATTACCCAATTTAATTAAAAACCTATTTCTTTCCTGGTGTGAGTTAAGTATCATTCCTCCTCTAGATGTAACTTCCTTGATTTCTTCCATTTAGATTCCAGGGCCTGCTCTGGTTAATTAATAGCTCAGTTAAAACCTCAAGCAACAGAAGTACAATATGCTGAGGCATCCCTTTTTTTCCTGCTCCCTGTGAGCTGGGAACTAACTTTTCCTCTTATAAGGGAAACTTCTTTACTCTTAGCTTCTCTTGGAAACTTTCCACAAGATTTGGTGGTCAGAATTGAAGACACTTAAAGGATAATTATGAGAGTGATGTTAAAACTTCTTGTAGCTCATTCTTCTGTCTCCAGGAAGGATTTCCAACTAAATCATCTGATTTAATAAATGGAACCAGAGAATTCCTAGATAACTACTTCTGATTCTTTAGTGAGGTCCTGCTGTGGTCAAACTGACTCTAGGTTGGAAGGACCAAGGGAGTTAATAGCAGGGATTTGAGTAAGAATAAATAATATAGGGATTGGCAGAAGAATAGGGGAACTAGGAGATAAATGGGTTTACAAAATTTGACCAAATGGCAAAGGAGAAACATAACAGAAATAAAAAGCATCGCTGTTGGGAAGGAATTTTGTTCTAGTTTTTAACTGTTTTACGTTAAAGTTCAGAGAAATGAGTGAGGATACAGAAAGAAACTGACTTTTTGTGTAATTTACAAATTTGTAAAATAGAAATGAACCTTCTCAGTCACCAGGGGATTCTTACTCCAGATGTTAGATATGCATATATAGCTATTACATACACATACCATATTTCTTATATTTTTATGTATTTATGACACATGCATGCCTGCATTATACATCTTTATATATATATATGTATATATAAACATATACACATAAATATTTCTACCAAAGGTTGAAGCCAAAAGACTTAGAACCCAGGAAAAAACAGAATTTAAAAGAGTATTTAAAAAATAATTAACATTCATAAGATGCCTTCAGTATTGCAAGGGATGCTATTTCCCTCTGATAGGCTGGAAGCTGTGTCCAAGTGATGAGAAAATACCCAAGGGGAGAGCAAGTTGACAGTTGAGATAAGCAGGCTTGAGAATCTTTGAGCTGGGTGAAGTAGGTGTTTAATTCTAGGTCATTCTGTTATTTTGAGATGTGCTTTACCAGGACCATTGCTTTGAGTATTAATTAAAATATGTATTTTGAGGTTTTGTTTTTGTAGAAAATGCACTTCATGTGACCCCTGATGAGCCCCAAAGTTGGGCCTATAAATAAATTGGCCTTGCTGCTCACCTGGTGGCTGTTATCTGAAATGCTTAGAGGAATTAATCAGGTTTCAATAAGAAATGACTGATGTGTACTCCAAACTTTAAAGCAAAAATGACTGTCACATTTCTTCATTGATAATAATTCACTAAAAGCATTAAATGCCTGTGGAATGAATGAGTGGAGTGAATGAGATAAAAGAACCAGAAGAACAATTGTAACAATTGACATTCAATCATATAGAGCTGAGGGCAGGCAGGTATATATTTGTGAACTCTTGACGTGAGTATCCATTAGCAATATGTGCCATATTTTTTTTAAAATGATAGAATGTTGGATAATGTAGATAAGGTTATACCTAAGAATCATTATTTCTCCCACAGTTTGATTTGGTCCTTAACTCTAGGTTCGGTTCTGAGATTCCAGGAATGAAAAGAACTGGAGGAAGTCCGTAAAAACAACCATAAAGATGATTAAAAGTTGGAAAATGTGCAGTTTAAAAATTTAATGGCAGTTATTCAGCTTGATGGAGAAAATATATCAGGGAGAGAATGGACATGATTTTTTAAATTCCTTTTAGGGTTATGGCATATGTTTAAAGATATAGTCTCTGTTTTCTTAAAAGGATGAAACGAGAGGAAATGGATTAAATAGATTTAGGTGAGATATAAAGAAAAACTTCTTGTCAGCAAAGAGTTTAAATTTTGGAGTGGGTTTTTAGAATGTGGTACTGATATATCTTTCCAATGAGATTCCTGGAGGTAAGATTAAATGAGTTAACTTTCAAGGATGCTTTAAGAACACGTCTGAACACAGATGAATGAATAATGAATGATATTTTGACTATATAGATTTTCAAGGCTGTAAGGGAAAGTTGTGGGATTTTTTTTTGGTTTGTTTTTTATAGAATGACTGTATTGATGTGGAAGAATACTGTGTCTGTGAAATAATTTCTATCTAAATGGAGGAGCTGAGCGATTTGCACTGTGAAAATGAATCAATAGGGGAATGGGTACTCTTAGTTTATATGCCATCTTTATATTTCTCAAAATACTATCTCATTTTAGTATTATTTTGGTTCATATTCTCAAAGGATGCTTTTTCAACAGTTTAGAAATGAAAAGCAAAATCTCCCACTCCAACTCATTCCTTTTACAGTTGAGGATTCTGAAGTTCAGATAGTAACATGACTTTCCCAAGATTCCCGGGACCTTTGCATTCAAATCTTCTAGGTTTTGTGGGTTTTTTGTTTATATGTCTGTGACCAGAAGAGGTCTATAGTGATCCCCATCCCCCTTTAAAAGGCACACTATTAGCCTTACATACTCTCTTAGACACTCGTTTTCCTCTTTCTGTGTGTGTGTGTGTGTCTGTTCACTTTGCACAGCCCCCCCCCTTAAATCCAATTTACTTGTGTGTCATGGCATGACCTTCCTGATGTCATGGACCTTTTTGAGAATGAAGGACAATATGCAGCTAGGTGGCGCAGTAGATAGAGTACTGGCCCTGGAGTCAGTAGGACCTGAGCTATTTATTATTATAATTATTTGGGGAGGAGGTTTGGCAAAGCAATGGGGTTAAGTGATTTGCCCATGGTTACACAGTTAAGTAATTATTAAGGTCTGAGGTCATATTTGAACTTGGGTCCTGTTGACTCCAGGGCCAGTGCTCTATTCACTGTGCCACCTACTTACCCACATTGTTTCTATTTTGGCTAGAAACTGATGTCATGATCTTCTTTGAGATCAAAGAACAAACAACAACAGCTTGTATTAATAATGTGTGTAATAGTTATATATATATATATATATATCTTATACATATATGTTAAATATAATATATAGTAATTATGTATAAACAATATATAATATGATATAAGTATATAATATGTAAATGAATAAAAAACTGGTAGGTGCTTAGGAGGATTCAAATAAATATGGTGTTTGCAAATGAATATTGTAAGTCTAGAGTAGCACTAAGGCTTCCCTTACTTGTGGACCCCTAGGAAACTAAGTCAGCATGTGCTCGAAGTCCTGCTATTTGAGACCCTGCTTAAGTATTTGTTTTACTGGACCAACTGGAGTACTTAGTTCAAAGTAAAAGATATTTAATCAACTAATCTAAAAGGACACTGCCCCAGAGCTTACCATCCCACAAGTAGGAAAGGGTGCAATGTAGTAAATATGCATGAAGGGAAGATTTATGGCCAAGACAACTCATGTTGCCAATGCTACAGAGCTATTGGTGTCCTTTTCTACTATCTTTGTACTACTTTATTAGTGTCTCCACTGGGCTATTCTTTACTATGTCTGGCTAGGATAGACTTACCTTGATGAATTCCTCTGGAAGCTTGCTGGTGGTATCTTGTTTCTGAAAAACACACATCCTTAAGCAGTTTTAGTTCTTTTGAAATGCTGAGCTTAGCCAGTCACATAGTTAACTAGCTAGAAAAGCTGTTAGACATTTAAGTCTAAGTCTCTCTTTAAAAAAAAAAACTCACAGTTCTTTTCTGCTGCCATCTATACTCTCAACATCTCATCTGAGTTATGGTCAAAAAATTCCTTTTAATTCCTATCATATCCTAGTCCCTGCAGGAATTTCACTCAACAAAATTGCAATGGAGCTGGATAAAGCTTTGGTGAGGACCCTCTCCCCTCCATCATCTTCCTACAAAACTTTCAGCATTCCTACAAATCATGGTGGCTTGACTGGGTGGGGGAAAATCAAAGGTTATGATCTTTATCCTTTTCTGAAACTCCATCCTTCTACCCCCTCAAACAAATAGAATCAATCTCTCTCCCCCCCAACTTTTATAATAATAACTGATCTCTCTCTCAAGCTCTAATATAAGAACTGGTTTCTTTATAATAACTGATCTCTTCATCTTATAATAATAATAATTCATCTCTCTTATAACTGATCTCTTTTATAGCAACAACTGATCTCTCTGTCTTATGATAACTGATAATCTCTTTTATAATAATAACTGATCTCTTTGATAATAACTGATCTTTTTCTATCTCTTCTCCCCTCTCCCTTCCCCCTTTTGCTTCCCTTCCTGAAATTCATCACCATTCTTCTTGACAAGATTTTAGAATCTAATGTTATTTACCCATATTTTTCTGTATATGTCTTCTCTCCCTTGATAGATTATAACTCTTTATGATCTTGAATCTGCCATTTGTGTCTTGATATCTCCCAGAAGCCTCATCCAGTACTGTGTACATAATAACAATTCTGTCATTGAACTAATAACTGAACTACATTGGACCAGGAGCCTACATTCCTCCCTTTTTTTATTCATTCTTGATATTTCTCTTATTTGGGACCATGAGTCTTTAAATTATGAAGCCTCTCTGAAATGAGATGTAGATTAGTAATCACTGATTTATTCATTAAGTCCAGGGCCAAAACAAAAACCTGATGAACCAGATTGTTGTTTCATTGTTTTCAGTTGTGTTCTCTTTGTTATCTATTTTGGGGTTTTCTTGGCAGATACCGAGTGGTTTGCCATTTGCCATTTTCTTCTCCAACTAATTTTACAAATGGGCAAATTGAGGCTCATTGATTTGCCTAGGATCAACCCTTCTAGTAAGTGTCTAAATCTGGATTTGAACTTGTTTTCCTGTCTCCAGGTCTGATGTTTTAACCACTGTGCCACCTAGCTGCAACAACTCCAAAATTTTCCAACGTGGTAATAAAGGATTCTCTAAAACCCAAGAAAATACTATGTAAATTGTAATATTTTTTATCATCAAGTCAAAATACACTAGCATCTTTTTTTTTTTTTACTAAAGGAGGCCATTTGCTGGATATAACCCAATATAATCCAATTTACTCATGACATCACCTTCCTGATGTCATGGACCTTTATGAGAATGAAGGACAAGGAGTGGCTAGGTGGCACAGTAGATAGAGTGCTGGCCCTGGAGTCAGGAGGACCTGAGCTATTTATTATTATAATTAATTGGGGAGGGGCTTTGGCAAAACAATGGGGTTAAGTGATTTGCCCATGTCACATGGTAATTATTAAGGTCTGAGGTCAAAGCAGAAACATGAATGTAAATGAAAATATCATGCATTGAAATATCAATGAACTATGACACAGGTCTGCTGTTGGTGGTGGGGAAGGGGGGAGATATGGAGAATCAGTTTAGACCACAGTCTTATAACCATGAAGATAAACTTTTTGAGTCTGGTGAGTAAATTTTTCTAATGAAGAGATTCACTGATAGACTCACAGATTTCTCTGCTGAAGGACAGAGCCCAAGATTACAACCCTGGGCATTTAACTTTAACCATACTGCTGACTTTCAGCATCACTTTGGCTAGGAACATCAACTCCCTGCTTTCTATATCTTGTCTGTGAAAGAAAGATAACAATTTTTTTTCTTTTTTTTCTTTAAAAAAATTCCAAAATCCCCCAAAGATGTGTGGAAGTTTCCTTTAAAACTTAATAAGATACTTTGTAAATATTGATATTTTTTTCATCAAGGCAAAATATGTCTATCATCCTTTAAACTAATGGAAGCCATTTGCTAGAGGTAAAGCTGTAGTCAAATGCATAAATGTGAATGTAAATGAAAATATCATGCATTGAAATGCCAATGAGCTATGCCCTAGGTCTGCTGCTAGCAGGGGGAAAAAAGTTAGCATAAAGAATACAAGAGGCTCCATCTTACAATAACTTAAATAATAATTCAAGATAGGGGCAGCTAGGTGGTGCAGTGGATCGAGCACCAGCTCTGAAGTCAGGAGGACCTGAGTTCAAATGTGAACTCAGATACTTAATAATTATCTAGCTATGTGACCTTGGGTAAGTCACTTGGCCCCATTGTCTTGCCAAAAAAAACCAACTTAAATAATTCAAGATAGTTTGTAACCATCATTTGCCAAATATATCACAAAGATGCTAGTGCAATAAAAGTTTCCAAGAAGTTGCTTCAGGCAGAAATAATCAGGGAAGCCATTTTTGAGGTAAGATTTTAATGGAAATTTAAAGAATGGGTAAGAAATGAATGGAGTGAGATTTGAAAGAAGAGAACAAGTGAGTGGAAAAGATTAAGTAGAAGTCCAGAGATGAGAAAATTCCAGTAGTGTTAGGGGACAGTAAATAACTAAGTTTGTATGAAGTGGAAAGTTTGAGAAGATGAGCAGTTGGAGCTGTGGATGGAAAGTCAGCTTGTATCCAGATTGAGAAGGAATTTGAATGTGGCCTTAAGGAGTTTGGACTTGATCCTGTAGACTGAAAGATGCTTCTAAAACTTCTTGAGCAGGTTAAATGTCTTAGGGTTTTAATAGCCCCAAATTTTTGTAATTAACTGGGGGTTTTTTGTGTTTTTTGTTTGTTTTTTTCTTAGTCTGGTAGCAGTGTGCAAGAAGGATTGTAGAAGGAAAAGCTGATGGCTGTGGGGCTAGTTAAGAAGTTATTAAAACATTGGGGATTTTTCTTTTTTTTAGGACTCAGGACCTTTCTTCCTGTATTTTTGGTTAACTAAGAGTTTATTTTAATATTATCCTCACCTGAATCCCTTGGCAAATAGAAATTTACTTAAGATCCTTGAGTATTCCTTAGATAAGAGGTAAGGGGAGAATCTTAGCTGTTCCTGACTCCTTGTTGAGGTGTAAATCCTCCTCAATCAACCTACTGTGAATCTGCTAGTTTAATCTATAACCTGATTTAGTTTACCTGTTGTTTGATAATGCTTGTTTCCTTGGGGGATTATGGATCTGTTTAACTAAGTTTGTTCAACATTTATGACATTAAAGAAAGAATGGAATTGTGGCTCTACCTTCTCCTTCACTTTTATGACCTAAGAGAAATGTACAAGATTGCAAAATCTAAATGAATTATTTCTCTTGTCACTTGGGCATAATTTTTCCTATTTAAAAACCTTCTTAGAATTCTAATGATTGTTCCGGTTTTCTCTGAGCTCTGAATTTATGCCTGAGCATAATAATAAAATCTAGGTTTTTACCTCCCTATTTCTGTGTTTTTGTAAATATGGATTTGGCATCAGTCAGCCAACACATGAATGCAGAGAGGGAGACTATTTCTCCCATAACAATACTAAGCATGAGATAGTAAGGCTTTGACATAGAATGATGGCCATGTGAATGGAAAGGACTAATATTTACTGCTTTCTAATGGGAGGTTTTCTAAAAAGACAAGATATGGACTTAAGGGAGTAAAAGGCAAAACATGTAAAGATAGAGGCTCTGAAGGCAACTTTTACCTTTTTTTCTCACCTTTACCTAGGATCGACTTAATTCCAGACTTTTATTGGAATTGTTACAGACTGGCCATGGTGGTGGTTCTTCAGTTGTGTCCAATTCATTGTGAACCCCATATGCAGTTTTTTTTAACAAAGATACTGGAGTGGTTTGCAATTTCTTTCTCTAGCTCATTTTACAGATGAGGTAACTGAGGCAATCAGGGTTAAGTAATTTGCCCAGGGTCAGACAGGCAGTAAGTATCTTAGGCACTAGATATATTAACCTGATCAATGTTGAAATGAATATACAAGGGCCCCAGCCTTTCAGAATGCCCCCCCTTTAAATGTCTGGTCAGTCATCAGAACAGCATGACTGGATTCACCAAGTCTGAGAGATGCAGACTCTAGGAGGCAGGGACCTTTATGTTCTCAAACCAGAAAGCTGCATTAGGGAAAAGCTAGAGCCAATCAGTTGCATGGGGATGGAGGAATGGAAAAGGCACATCAGGGAAGCTGTAGGAAAAACCTGGTCTCAGCACACCACATGCCTCCTTGTTCTGAGGGTGGTGGATGGTGATCCACAGAATTGGAACTGTGGGACTGTGAACTGTAGGTTTCGTATACGTTTATACCCACCCTATGTTGATAGTACTAATATAGTTGATAATACTTCTCTGTTAATATTTAGCTAGTTCATTTGACAGCTGATAAATTATGCCATACCTTCACCTTTGTTCCCAAAAAACAGTTGTGGATTTTTCCTTTAAACCTTCCTTTCGCCAGTTAAATCTCTAAATTGGGTGCCATACTTCAGTTAAATCAACTTCATTTTTTAATTTTTAAATCAGGCTCAATGAGATGAGAATAACAGTCATTAGCTGCTGCTTTTTTAGCAGGTGTTAGGAGTTTTTTGAGTATTTTGTGAATATGTGTGTTTAGATTTGATTTTTCTCCTCGGTTCAGCAAATGTAATGAGGTGTGAATTTCTGGTATTTTTTTTTTTATTTTGCAAAGTGTAGGGGTACCTTGTACAAATTAAAAGGTAGGAAGGTATTGGCTGCACAAACAAATTAGCCAGAGCCCAGGGATTTTAAATAGTTTAGCCCTAGGAAGTTCCAAGGAAGTCTAGCATCTGATAGTTTTGTGTGGGAGACTTTGGAGGATGGGGAGGAGGAAGCAGCAACTCACCCTGTGAGATGTATCTCAATCAACCATTATCACTTTGAGAGAACTAACAACACCAGGGAAGCAGAGAGATATATATTCCAGAGAGACACAGATATAGAAAAGTTATGTCTCTTGGAAAGAATCCACTTTAAGGCATGGGACCCCTAGTAGTAGTAGTAAAGAAAGCAAGAGAGAGGAGTCCATCCTGGTAACTCCAGCCAGCAAAAATAATTTACCCCAAGGGAACTGAGTGAGAAGTCTACTTCCAGGTCTTGAGGTCAAGTTAAACTTGCAATCTGTTTATCTTATACATATTCCTCACTGCCATTATACTCCTCTAGGAGCTTACACTCTTTCATGGATATAGACAAATATATACATACAAGTTATACACAGGCTAAATAAATAATTAGCATAAAGAAGACAATAGAATTAAGAGAGATTGAGGATGGTTTTCAGTAAAAGGTGGGATTTTAATTGGAACTTGAAGGTAAGGTCAGTTGGAAGAATTGCCACTGGTTCATTAACAGGTGAGCCTCAAAGCCCCCCCCCCTCCCCCTCCCTCCCCCAGCAGTTACTATTTCCCTATTGTTCTCTGATGCCCTGATCCAGGGGAACAATCTGGTAGAGGTCCTATATGATATACTATCCACCTTCTGGAAATGGGCTTGAGGTTACAAATAGCAGGGTGAAACAAAAATTAGAAGAGAGTTATGATTCTGAGGAGATTCAAGGTTTAGAATTGGGGAAATAGGAATTTGGGGATGGATGACCTGTATTTCCTAGGCAAATTAGTCTTCCACTTGCATAGAAAAGAGGTTTAGACTCAGTTGCAGTAGAGAGTTAGACTATCCCTAAGAGAAAATTAAAAGTTGCAATGAAAAACAGAACATTTTGCATGAATTCACACGTATAATCTGTTTCAAATTGTTTGTCTTCTCAAGCAGTAGAGGCAGAGAGAAGAAAGGGAAGAATATGGAAGTCAAATTTTTTTTTCAAAAGTGTTAAAAAAATTTTGTTTACAAAATTGAGAAAAAAATAAAAGAAAAATTAAATGAAGCACTAAGACGCTGTTTGAGACCAGATGCTATATATTGTAAAGGATCCTGTCGGCATAGCGGTATGAACTTTCTCTCAAAATGTTCAGCAGTATGTGAATAGAAGTAGAGTAAGGTGGAGTTAATTCAGAGTTAATTCAGAAGTGGGTTTTGGGAAGGCATACTATAGTGAAGGGGTCCAAAAATTTGTGAGTAGAGAGTAATGTCAATTGCTACTGCAAAATTGAGGTCAAGATTTTAAAAGGATGAAAGTAAGGCCAGAGGGGCTATCATAGACTGGGAAAGGAGGGTAGAAGTGTTAGAAGATATAATGGTGATGGAGACAAAGAATAGGTTTAGAAGGGGTGAGGAGGAAGGAGAGATAGAAGAACAAAAGAGAATGATTCTTTTGAAATATTAAAGGAAAATAATTATCTAAATTTCCTGCTATGTTGAACTATCTCTGAAACAACTCAGGGCCCAAAAATATTTGAGGAAAACTTGTATCTATGCTCCTGTTATAGAGGGTGAGATGCCAACTGATAATAATAATAATACCAATAATTATTGTTATTTCAGGCACCATCTTGTAGTAGAAAGAGAGAAGGACTTCAATTAAGCATTTATAAAACACTACTTTTTGGGCCAGAAACCATTCTAGACAATGAAAATACAAGGATAGAGAATGAAATGATCTCTCATATCAAGGAACAATTGCTCTACTGAGGGAGACACCAAGTGCCTATAAAAATATATACAACCAAGATATAAAGCACGTAAATATAAATGTAGAAAGTAGTTAAAATACAGAAGGTAGTTTTGGAAAGACTTGCATTCAAATTCTGGCATTGATGCAAGTCTTGCATCTTTTTTTTTTTTTTTTTAGATTTTTCAAGGCAATGGGGTTAAGTGGCTTGCCCAAAGCCATACGGCTAGGTAATTATTAAGTGTCTGAGACCGGATTTGAACCCAGGTACTCCTGACTCCAAGGCCAGTGCTGTATTCACTGCGCCACCTAGCTGCCCTGTCTTGTATCTTTCATCTGTAAATGGAAGTACTAATAATAATTTCTGCCTTATCGGCCTTCTAGGTTGTTGTGAAGATAAAAATGAGATAATGCTTGCTAAGTGTTTTGCAAACCATAAAAATGTTTAAATATTTTTATTATCCTTACTATAATACAATTATTTTCACTTCTTGTATTCGTAAATACTCTTGGGAGAGGATAAACTGGCTGGGGTTAGCCAACTCCATTGTTATAGTGCCTTCCTTAATTCTGGGTGCCATGAATCCTGGCATATTATATTCTGCTTATTCATTGTTTGGGACTAAAGGCTCATGTGTTCTTCAGGAATACAAATTCTTAGCTATGAAATTGTTACTTGTGTTAGTATTTCGTGTCTAAAAAGGTGTTGTTGTTCAGGCATGTCCAAATCTGTAAGCTTGTGGACCAAGTATCCATGGGGTTTTCTTGACAAAGATCTTGGAATGGTTTGCCTTTTTCTTTTCAGCTTCTATTCAGGTGGTGGCTAAGTGACTTGCCCAAGGTCACACAACCAGTAAGTGTCTGAGGTCACATTGGAACTCTGATGTTTTTAACTTCTGGTCAGCATTCTATCCACTGTACCACCTAGCTGCCTCTAAAAAGATGGTAGAACAAACCTAATAAAAAACTGGTTCTGACCCTAATTCACTATTTTCTGACATTTTCCCCCCAATATTGCCACAAATAGTCTAGTTGCCCCTTTTAGATTCTTGTCTTTGGGTTCATTTTTATGCCTCATTTTGTTATACATCTTTCTCTTTTACTCACTTGTCATATTAGTAAGGATATCTTTGTATCCTAATAGTACCTAATAATAATTAATAATGATAATAATAATAATTAGTAACAATAGTTAACATTTATGTTTGTACCTGCTGTGTACCAGCCACTATACTAAATACTTTATAATTATTACCTCATTTTCTCCTTACCAGAACCCTGGAAGTTAGGTGCTAATATCACTCTCATTTTATAGATGGAGAAACTGAGGCAGATGGGTTAAGTGAATTGCTGAGTAGCAAAGTACATTATCTGGGTAGATGTGAATGAATGAATGGGTGAATTTTTTTAAATGAAAATCCACATTTGTGGATAAACTTAGAGTTTATTTGCTAAATTCAAATGACTCTTCAATTTTCTCACA
Source organism: Macrotis lagotis (assembly GCF_037893015.1). Taxonomy (NCBI): domain Eukaryota; kingdom Metazoa; phylum Chordata; class Mammalia; order Peramelemorphia; family Peramelidae; genus Macrotis; species Macrotis lagotis. The sequence goes on from NC_133658.1 coordinate 542,607,485, forward strand.
TTCAAATGTTCAGGAGAGTTCATAGGATTTAGAACTAAGAGTCCTTAGAGATACGACAGGGTAAATAAATTCTTATGAAGCACCTATTTTCAGGGACTGTACAAGTATTTTACAAATATTATTTCATTTAATCTACATAACAACCCTACAAAGTAGGTGCTGTCATTTTATTGATGAGAAAATTGGCCAGAAAGAGGTTAAGTGACTTGGCCAGGGTCATCCAGCTAATGATCTTCTAAGACCAGATCTGGTGCCAATCTTATTTTCTCTCTCTTTTTTTTTTTTTTGCAAATGAGGAGACAACTGGCTAAGGGGCAAATGTTTCCAGTATTTATGAGTAAGCTAGGACCTTGAGTTAGAACTTGGAGTCAGGCCTCCTACCCCCAATCCAATGCTTAGCCTACTATATAGCATGTTATCTCTAATGATGCACAGAATTAATTATATTGCTAGCTTCTTGCTTATTCTTGTGATGTTACCTTATGTGACTTTGGTGTAAATAGCATATTAAAAATCACATATTGATTTTTTCTTAGACATTAAACAACTTGCCCTTGATTCCTGTCCATCACTCTACAAACCCAAGGACTTACTGGATCTCTGAGAGATGAGATCTTATTTAAGCCTTCTTTAATTTGTAACTGGTTTGTGAGATACAGTCTCCCAGGTTACTTAAGGAATGTATTTAATTATAGCTTTTCTGTGTAGAGGTGTTGAACAATGATTTTGTTTTACCTTGAGGAATACCCTCTCTAGTTATGAAGGTTATATGAATAGTAAAGAAAGCTCTCTTGCAATTAAAAAGCTCATTTTTAATCTTTCAATTCAGAAGTGTTTTTTCTTTAAACACATATTGCCTTATATTGGAAATAGAAACACTAGGCTTTTCAATACAATATATAGGATTTAGATCCAGACAATAGGTATAGACATTATACAGGATTTAGAGCTCAGAGGAACCCCCAATATTATCCAGTACTTTGCCTTCATTCTGTCGAGGAGGAAGCTAGAACTCAGGACTAGTGACTTATCCATGTAATAGGTAACAGCTGGAATTCAAAATCAGATACTGTACTTATTTGGAAAAGGCCAAGTTAAGCATATATTTCATAGCTTGTAAAAGTCTTAGTAATAATGATAATATTAATAATAAAGATTATTTCAGGTGCTAGAAAAAGATTATCCCCCTAAATGTGGGTTTCCTCCAGGACTCTACTATTTCACTTGGTGATCTCATCAGCTCCCATGAATTCTGTTATCATCTCTATTCTGATGCTTCTCCAATCTACTTCTCCAGTCAGCACCAACCTCTAATGCTGATGTCTAATCTTGCATCTCCAGATTCTTTTGGATATCTCAACTTGTATGTCCTGTAAACATGAAAAACTCAACATGTCCAAAATTGAATACATCTTCTCATTCCCCCAAACTCCTCTCTCTCTCTCTGTTGTGAGTACCATCATTCTCCTAGTCACCAAGGATCATAACCTTGTTGTCATCAGTTCCTCCTTCTCTCTCTTACCTTCCCAATCTTGCCAATTTTCCTTTCATAATATTTCTCATTATATGCCACTTTTTTCCCTCTGTTCGTGCTGCCACCATGGTACAGGCCCCTATCATATCCCATCTGGATGATTACAAAGCTTTCTGGTTCATTCTCTCTCTCTCTCTCTCTCTCTCTCTCCCTATCTATCTCTATCTCTGTGCATTACCTTAGAAATAAATACTAAAATATATAATCTAAAATGATGATATAATACTATTTGCAGTGTGAGGTAGTGGCTGGAGACCAAAGATTCAGTAGGCAATTAGTCCTTAAGCATTTTTTTATTTTAGGTTTTTTGGGGTTTTTTTGCAAAGCAAATGGGGTTAAGTGGCTTGCCCAAGACCACACAGCTAGGGAATTATTAAATGTCTGAGACCGGATCTGAACCCAGGTACTCCTGACTCCAAGGCTGGTGCTTTATCCACTACGCCACCTAGCCACCCCCAAGTCCATAAGCATTTAATCAATTGCCTACCTTTGCTCATGTCCCACACTTACTAGCAGTGTGACCTCAGGCAAGTCCCTTTTCACAGTACCTCTAGCAACTCTCTTAAGACTAAGTCTAATTGGGCTATGAGCTCCTAGAGGGCAAGGACTGATTTTTTTTTTGTTTGTTTTTTTGCCTTTTACTCTATCACCTGACTTAGCACAGTGTCTGTATATAGTAGGTTTTTAATAAATATTTATTGACTGTTGGCATTGGTTAGGAATTTTTTTGCACTAAGACTAGAAAAATTGGAAAAATGTAGATGCAATTCACTAGAGTTCATTACAGAAACCATTATAAGAATTTCTTTTATAAAGTAGTGAACCTTAGTCTTGTGATGAAATATTTATCAATTTATTTACAAGAATATTCAATATTTTTATGAACTTAGAAATTCTGTTCTTAGTATTTTAATTCTCACAATGCAATTGTTTTCATATTCTTCTTGAAACACATTCTTAAATTCCTTATACTTACCACTCTAATTAGGGTGAATATATCCTATGGAAAAAAAAAGTCACAGTAAATCTACAACTTGTGATCTGTACAATGTATATGTCTTTTGAATTGTGTTTTTTTTATTGCATATTTAAAAGGCTTTCTGGTAAAACAGAACCAGATAATTTTGTAAAATTCATTGTGAATAGCCATTTGCCTAGAAGATAGTAAATCTAGTTTTAGTATCCATGATTTATGACTTTCATTGGCAAATGAGAAAGTAAAATCAGTACTTCATTAATCATTCACAAACACATTTAAAATTAGTAGTAATTTATTGCTAGAACAAGCTGGATACATATGATGGAATTTGGTGCCACCAAAAATGTCTTCCCTAAAAGCTCCACTTACTGATGATTCTTTATAATAATGCTATTGATAAGATCACCATTTATTCTGACAGAATTAAGTTAAACAACCCAGAGAAAAACCAAAATGACTCACATAGGAAACACAAACATTAGTCAAATAATGCCCCAAGCAATATTCTTACAGGAAGTTAATTTTCAAGGATTCACTTTTCATTTTTCAAAATTATTTTAATATAGTTTGTGTTTAGTGCCAAACTTGTCCTTATAGTTTTATAGCTTATAGTTGGTCCATTAAAGATCTGAGAACAAATATTTGTCATTTGTTAAATATTCTATTATTTGTCAAAAAATAGTATTTAAAGTCAGTCAAGCAATAAATATTTATTAAACATGGTACCAGACATTGTGCTAGATGAGCTAAAAATATAAAGAAAGGGGAAAAAAACAAGCCTGTTCTTGTTCCCATGGAGCTCATAATCCAGTGAGAAGAAAACATATAAAAAGAACATAAAAAGGAAACAAGAATGTACCCAGCTCAATGGTGGTTTGAGGATGTGATGAAGACCTTAGGAGTGTAGCTGGTGAAAAATGTTGAGATGGTTGCCTTAGGCATCTCCCTTAAGTGGAAGAAGATCTTGGGAGAAGCTCTCCAGGGTTCTCCATCTCCAAAATGAAGGGGCTAAGACTACTGAGAAAATGATATTGTAAAATGTATATATTATTCTACAACTATAAATTAGTATCTTAGCATCCTAACATTGATTCTTTCAAATACTGATTTCTTTTTTTTACTCTAGTGTTCAGAATTGTTTCCAATCCAGAAAGAGTAAATTCACCCACTCTTTTCATTCATTCACCAACCTTTAAAATTTTTAAATTTAATTTATTTTTCCAATTACATACAAAGATAGTTTTCAGCATTCATTTTTTTTGTAAAGTTTTGAGTTCCATGTTTTTCCTCCTTCCGTCCCTTCCCTCCACCCTCCCCTTGTCAGAGAGTAATATAATATACATGTTATATTATACCCAGACCGAAAGGCCAAATCTCAGGGGCCTTTATACAGTTTTTACATTTTTAAATACAATTTTTTATTTAAAAAAAAAAAGCTGACAGGCTATAGGGAGGCTAATTTGCCTACTCTTGCACCATTGTATCTATGTTACCATAAATTCTCCAACATTTATTATTCTCACCTTTTTAATCCTGTAAAAGCTATTTTATGTTGGTAAAAAAGATATTTTGTCTTTTTTTCAATCTTTGCAAATTTGAAAGTTATGAGATGAGACCTCAGAAGCTAATATTTTATGATTCTTAATCACTCTTTACTATTGGAGGGTTTTGAACAGAGGATTGGATATCTAAATAGATAATTTTTAAGAAAGACATTGGTGCAGAGAATACTTCCCTGTATGAATAAATGAATGAATGGATAATAAAAACATTTATTAAATTTTTTCTGTGTTCTATTCTGATCTTAGGTAGCTTACATTCTAAAGAGAGAAGACAACATGTTTAGGGGAATGAAAAAGTAAGGGGAGGTATGTTATAGAGGCATGATTTGGAAATACTAGGGAAATGAGTTTCTAATCTTGGCTGTGATCAAGATAAGGTGAACACTCCCCTTTCAGAGAGCAGGGTAGTCCCAGAGTTAATATGTGACATTCTGTTGAAAGGGAGAATGAGGGAGTTGATTGTAAGTAATTTGGGGAGTCACTATTGTGACATTTTAAAAATGACCATTTACCCTGGCCCTGTATTTCCTGAGTGAACTTCTGCTAACTATAGTCTGTTAATACTTTTTTTCCTGTTGCCTTTCAAACTATAATATTGATGAGTTCACCGTAGTAACCAGCTTATGGGAACATTGGGAAAAATTGAGCTGATACACAAGCTGTGCAGAATAATTACATCTCTTGGGGAACTGGGAGGGGGGAAATGGTAACAAGCTGATTCTGAGAGTTCTCACATAGATGGAGCTGTCTTCCTAGAGTCCCTTGAGGTTTTCTGCAGAAAGATTTCATTAAAAATATTGAAAGATGCTTCCTTTTAACATGGGTGGAAAGCTAGGGGGTGTTAAAGCTTGAAGGCCTTGGGGTTCACTTAGAAACTTATTCATATTCCACATGGGTAACCTTTATGGTACTCATTTTCCACATTTATGCCTCTGCACAAGTGGCCTTCTCAAATCTGGTAGCTTTTGATAACTTGGAAATCATTTACCAATATGTGTGTGAGAACTAACCACCAAAGGAGAAACTATGGGGGCAAAGTGGAACCAAACTTTCACTTGGGTCAGGTGTTAAAATAATTCTCCCCCCCCACTGTGGGTACAAATGTGATATTTCCATTTTGTGTAATGCTCATCTATACTCAAAATCAGATACTTTCTGAGAAAACCAGGACTTCCCTTTTAACAGACTTAGGGACTGAAATTCTTCCAGACTGTTATATCACACATACAATTGGATATCCTGCAGTTCCCCTAATACAGTGGTTGCATTGGCTAATGTTCGAATTTTTTTGTAACAACTCAGAAAAAAAATCAAAATGTGGGTCTTTATTTTAGTTTTGTTAAAACCAAGCTTATAGTTTCTAATTCACTTGGAATCCTTGGAAATGAGTGAGCCAACGTGCAAAGTTACTAGTCTTTATTCAAGGGCATCTTGAAAGCTCTGTCTAATTGTCAAGGCCCTATAATATCACTTGTGAAAAATGAAAGTTGAAAAAAGAACCATAGAAAGTTAGAGCTAAGGGGCGACTAGGTGGTGTAGTGGATAAAGCACCGGCCTTGGAGTCAGGAGTACCTGGGTCCAAATCTGGTCTCAGACACTAATTACCTAGCTGTGTGGCCTTGGGCAAGCCACTTAACCCCATTTGCCTTGCAAAAAAACCCTTAAAAAAACCTAAAAAAAAAGAAAGTTAGAGCTGGATGAGACTTAGCAATCATTTTTTTTACAGATGAAGAAATAGCCCTAGAAGATTGGGTCACAGGATTGTACCTTTAACATCGGAAGTGGCCTAAATTTCAGCCTTTTCACTTTATAGATGAGTGAAATGAAGCCCTCAGTGGTTAATTGACTTGTTGAAGGTCACACAGGTGATGGTGACTTCCTTTTTTCTCTATGCTAGACTCCTAAAATCTCTTATCCCTTAGAAGTTAGGAGAGGGATTCTCTTTAGAAGCAGTGACAGACTAAGAAATGCATGCAGGTTTCTACTACAACTACGTTCCTTTCTCCTCTATCTCTTCAGTATTTATTTCTAATTAAATTGAAAGAGAGGAACAGAAGAGTATTCTCCACCTTCAGAGTAGAAGAGCCAGAATTCAAATCCAGGACTTCTGCCTCCAAATCTAGACATCTTCCACAACCACATGCTTCCCCTCAGTGAATTGCCCAAAGAAATTCTAAAACTGATTCCCTAAGACATAAGAAAAGTGCTTTTTAAGTCTTTGAACCCTATAGAAATACAATTACAGTTACTGTCCTTTTTGTTATGATTGAAAAGACCTAAAAAGATGATGTGACTTTGATAAAGCTGACACATAGCTTGTGAACATCTGAGCCAGAACTAAAACCTAAGTATTCTCCTTCATTCAAATATTTTTTTTTCTATTCCATCATCATCCCTTCTCTGAATATCTTTGTCCAGTTTGCCTAGGTTCCTGTGGCATGGTAGGTCGGAGGGATATTGCAGTCTGGACCACTGCTCCAGCTCAGATATTTTGTCTCTTCTCTTTTCCTGGGATGCTTCTAAAGTAAGGATTTTACTTTTCCTATCCACTTCCTTCTCAGTACTTTAATTTTTAATCCTTATGTATGTCTACTACAAAACTGAGGGCTATTTGGTTCCTGTAGCACCTCCATCTCTCTACTAAATCACTCTCTGTTCATCATCTTAGCTGCTTGTATATTTCAGTTTCTGGTTTTGTATGAGAAAACGTCATCATCATTTTCACTTTTCATTTTGAAGTCAAAATAATCCTTCTGGTTTTGCCTTAAATTAGCCTCAGTTGTTGGGGAAATTTCTCAAGTTTTCTATAGACTGCCATCTCTTGTCAGATAGCCTGATATTAATTGCCATTTTCCTTCTTCTCTATCAACAGACTTCATTTTTTAGTTCTCTTAAACCAATCATCTTGGCAGATTCCACTCCATGTATTTATCTTCAGTATGATTCTTGTATTCATTCCTAGCAATCAGGACAAGCAGCCATATGTGTTCCTTGATCTCTTATTATTTTAACCTTCTTTGATCATAAGCAACTTATATTTCATATCTTTTTAAGGTCCATGATATGTTTTCCTCATAACAGTTGTTTGAGGTATTAAGATACAAGTATCATTATGACCCTATTACAGATTAGGAAACTGAGGCACAGTCAAATTCATGCTGTTATTTTCAGTAGAGTTAGGATAAATACTAAAATAGTTGACCAGGTCAACTAACATTAAAAAATAAATAAGCAAGTAAATGAAAAAACAAGATACACTAAAGTAGTATTTTTGTTGGGTTTTTTGCAAGGCAATGGGGTTAAGTGACTCACCCAGCTAAGCAAGTATTAAGCTTGTGACAATAGATTTGAACTCAGGTCCTCCTCACTCTAGGGCTGGTGCTCTATCCACTGAGCCACATAGCTGCCCCTGTAGTACTTTTTTAATGCAAGTTCTGGAAATTGGCCACATAGTCTTGTGTTATTTATTGGATGGAAATTGCTTCATTAATTTTGTAATAAAAAGGGAAATAGCTACATTCTTGTAATTTTTCTTTTATTGTTAGGGTTGGATCTAAGTGAAACATTAAATGCTCATTCAGGAATAATAGGAAAACTAGAAAGAAAGATTTCAGAAATTAATCACTGTAAATCAATTATGAGGCATCATGGTCCTAAGTAGATTGAAAAGAAATATGAAACCACTTGCATGATCTTTTAACCACTGCCCACAACTAAAGTGATGGAAAAACATTTAAAAAATCACTGTGTCTTCAATGGCCAGTAAATTAGTATGAATATGTTAGTCCAAATGGAAGACAGCAGAGTAGACATTGTGTGGTATTCATTGATCTGTTTGAAGTTGCCAGTATTAGAGCTAGCTTTTGAGTAAGGGAGAAGGTACTTCACTGAGAGAGGAGCAGGGAGGATATTGCAAGAGGCCAGATTAAAGGCTAAATTAGAGAAGAGGAACTTGGAGATTTTTGTTAGGCTCCTGTGCAAAAAAATTCTACCTGCAAACTTTCCCTTAATTAAAAAACAAATCTTAACTAACACTGTGGATACTCAAGAATTACATCAAATTTCTCTGTCAGAGGAGCTGAGATAATATAATGCCAATGCAAATGAAGGAAAAAAAATGTTTCAAAGTTTGTTGGTTATAATTATCCCAAAAGGATACCCAACTTCATCTTCATAGAAATTCAAATTTTGTTATATTCAATCTAGTTAATTCTGAACTTAGATGCAAATCTTGTCCCTGTTAATTGTTAATTCCAAATTATTGAATTTTTCTTTACTAAGATCAAATTTAAGGGTATTTTCACTACGTTGTCAGAGGGAAGAAGAGGAAGATAAGCAATTATATAACAGCAACTACATGCAAATATTATTTAGTCCTCACAATAAGACATGCAAAAGAGATGTTATTATCATCTCCATTTTATAGTTGGGAAAACTAAGGCAGAGAGCAAGTGCCTTGCCCAGGGTCACATAGCTCTTAAGTGTCTCTGCTAGATTTGAACTCAAGTCTTCCAGACCCAGTTCTCTATCCACACACCACCAGTTAGGATTCCTGAATTAAGATTCAGTTTCCAAGGTATTCCCCTCCACTCCAAGAGAGATCAGTTTATCTTGTAACAATTAGGGTGGACCCATGATGGAAGAATCTTATACTTGGCTCAGTCAAGAAAGATTTTATTATTTATGTAGCTCAAGAGACACATTTATAGGTATCAAGGTACATTTATAGGCGTTCCACATAAGAAGTCATAATATCATTAAAAACAGATAAAGTAACTCTGAGTACCTGGTTTCCAAGCAAAAACAATGAATTTGAACTGAGGGTTTTGCTCTTCCACTTCTATCTGTGGACCTGGAAAAGTACTTAACCTCTCTTGGCTACAACTGTTTCACCTGCAACAACGATGAAATTACTGCCTAATGGGCATTTGGATTACTGGGATTATTTGCTTGGGTAATTATGTTATTGTTGTTATTGTTGTTCACTTATGACGATAGCATGGAATTTTCTTGGCAAATATATTGAAATGTTTTTTTCATTTCCTTCCCCAGTGTGAAACAGAGGTTAAGTGACTTTCTCAAGGTCACCAAGCTAGGAAGTTTCTCAGCTGGATTTGAACTCAGGTTTTCCTGACTCTAAGTCTTGTGCTCTGTCCGCCCTGCCAACTACCTGCCTCTAATGACTTTATTCAAAAGTATTTTATTTATATATATAATATAATATATTTATATGTATATTTATATATAATATATTATAACAATGTATTGTATATTATATATTTATATGTAATATAAATAAAACAAATATATATTTATATATAACAAATATTATGTATAAGTATATACACATATATGCATTCACAGATGTGCATATCATATGTGTGTGTGTGTGTGTGTATTTCCTTGATTTACATTTACAGAAAAAAATGTGGAAAGCTAGAATTTTATTACTCTACTGTATGGTTGTATACTTAGTCATAAAAATGAAGAGTAGCATATTCCTTTAGAATTGGTAGGAATATTGTATTCTTTCTCCCTTGCTTATAGTTATCAAATACATGGCCTATGAATTGCCAAAGTAGATTGTAATTGGAAAATATATAACAAAAAATAAATATACAGTAAAACATAGATAAAGGTGATTTGTGATTTTCTAAATCTATATGCTGCCTACAAGATCTTTGTGTATGATTTTGGGCAACTAGGTGGCACAGTGGATAGAGCTGACCTTGGAATCAGGAGGTGGAATTCGAATCCAGCCTCAGACATTTACTAGCTGTGTGATCTTAGGCAAGTCACTTAACCCTAATTGCCTCACTTCCAGGTTTCTCCAGTCGTGCTGATTCATATCTGGCCAATTGACCCAGATGGCTCCGGAGGAGAAAGTGAGACTGGTGACTTAGCACAGCATCCCTTCACTCAAATCCAATTCATGTGCTAGTCATGACATCACCTCCCTGATGTCATGGTCTTCTTTAAGAATGAAGGACATGGGGCGGCTAGGTGGCGCAGTGGATAAAGCACTGGCCCTGGAGTCAGGAGTATTTGGGTTCAAATCCAGTCTCAGACACTTAATAATTACCTAGATGTGTGGCCTTGGACAAGACACTTAACCCCATTTGCCTTGCAAAAAAAAAGAATGAAGGACAAACATTATTATTATTATCATCATCATCATCATCATCATCTTTGTATGTGGTTTAATGGTTGTTTTTTCTTTGGGCTTATTACCATCACTCAAGTCCAGCCTCTCACCTAATACAGAATTATTCTCTATGATATCCCAAGCAGTTAGCTAGGTGGCCTCTCTTTAAACAGAACATAATAGGAACATGCTGGATCTGAAGTCAAGGGACTTGAGTTTGAATCTTTCTACTTATTCCATTGGGGGAAAGTTCCCGAACTTCTCTCTGGGCTCAGTTTTCTCCTCTCTAAAATGACAGGAATTGGATTAGAAGCCAAATAATAACCCATGCATAAAGATTCCCTGCAGGCTGCATATTGACTTAGTTTTAATTGTATCATTATCTGTACTTTATTGTAATTTTATTTTCTTAAATATTTCCCAATTACATTTTCATTTGGTTCAAGTTGCCCTCTAGAATATTGTGGGATATGTATTTGATGCCTTTGCTATAAAACTATGATGGAACTAAGAACTCATTATCTTCAGAACTTCCATTCCATTCTTGGGTAGTCCTGATTTTTTAAAGACATTTTGAGCCTAAATTGACCTTCCAGTCTTCTTCTTCTGCCTTTCCTCTATATTCTCTGCAAATCAGTGGCACTGACCTCTCTATTCCAAGGAAAGAATAGTCTACATTCTGATCTGGGGCATTTTCCCTGTCTGGCATTTTTTTTCTCCTCATCTCTGCTATGTGGTTTCCTCTGGCTTCCTTCAAGTGTCAGATAAAATCCCACCTTCTATGACAAGCCTTTCCCTTAATTTTAGTGTTGTCCCCTTAAGATTATCTTATATCTAGTATGTGGTTTTTTGCATTTGATCCTTGTGATGTATGGGAGATCCTTGAGAGAAGACACTTTTTTATTTTTGGCTTTTTTTTCATTATATTTCCAGCACCTTGTACTTAGTAGACTCATTTTTTTTTTTACAATGGGTTGTGACTTGCCCAAGGTTACACAGCTAGGTAATTATTAAGTGTCTGAGACTGGATTTGAACTCAGGTCCTCCTGACTGCAGGGCTGGTTCTCTGTCTTCTGCATTTCCTAGCTGCCCCTTAGGAGACTCTTAATAAATGATTGTTGATTGACCAACTGTCATCAGGATCCATTTAGAATACCTAATATCCCTTTCATAGAAATTTGGTTCCTTCTATGTTCGTTGTATATTCCAAAAGTCTTAGTGTGAGAGAGAGAGAGAGAGAGAGAGAGAGAAAATGAATAAATAAATAAATATATTCAGTATGTGTCCTAATTTGCACTTCCTGCCTTTATTTACTTTAGGATTGCATTGATGTAGGCTGGTGGGAAGGAGAACTGAACGGGAGACGAGGAGTGTTTCCAGATAATTTTGTGAAGCTTCTTCCACCGGACTTTGAAAAGGAGGGGAATGTAAGTATTCCTTTTGTTTTTGTTTTTGCTTATAGGCTCTCACTATTTGGGATTTCTCTTCTTCTCTAGGATTCCCACTTGGCAAGCTCCCTAATAATAGGTCTTTGTCCTTTGTACTGGTTGGTGCCCATGTGGACAGATTGTCTCTGAAGACCATTCTGTGTCTTGCTGTTCTTTCACAGGGTTCATATGTAATCTATTCAGTCTTTTCTTTGTGGGCCCCTTTTTTGTTTTCATCTTTTCCTATTAGATTTTTGTACTGAAAGATGTTTTGATTCCATTGAGCTGTCCTTTCTTGGATAGGTTGAACACTGGGTAGATATCTTTTCTGCAGTTACTTTCATCATGAAATGAAAGAATAGATTTGAAAAGTTAAAATTGCCATTTCTAAAGATGTGAGGTCATGGTGGTATAATTACAATAATTGTACAGTTATGAATCCAAGGTCATTTCTTCTTCTTCTTGCCCTGCCTGATCTTTCATCTGTATTTGCTCAGCATGGAGGATCTGTTTCTGTTCCAAGCTGACCTTCAGTATTGGTCATCCTTGCAGTGAGTTGTAGATGCAGGGTGGGGAACTTGTCACCCATCAAAACTAGTTATAGTGATTTTTCATACCATTTGTAGCGAATCAATAAGAACAACATTATGTGATGATCAACTATGATAGACTCAGCTCTTCTAAGCAATATAGTGATCAAAGACAGTTCCTAAAGACTTGTGATTGAAAATACTATCAATATCCAGAGAAAGAACCTTGGAGTCAAATGCAGATCAAAACATAGTATTTTCACTTTTTTAAATGATGTTTTTCTTTCTCGTGATTTTTTTCTCTTTTATTCTTATTCTTCCTTCATAACATATCAAATATGGAAATATGTTTAACCTGATTATACCTGTATGACCTGTATCAGGATACTTGCCATCTTGGGGAGGGGAAGGGAAGGAGAGATTAAAATGTAAAACTCAAACTCTTACAAAAAAAATCAATGTTGAAAATTATCTTTACATCAAAAAGGGAAAAAAATTAAATATCAGTTTAGGTCTTAAAAAACCCCAAACCTTTGTAGTGAGTATGCATATATGAAGCTATCTCCAGCATCTGACTATTATCTGTGCTGGCTAACACAATAAATGATCTTGTATACTGTTACAATGTCCTGGTGCCCCAAAACTGAAGGTTAACCAATCAATTAACAGGCATTTATTAAGTATTTACTGTGTACCAGACAATTCTAGTTTCAGTAGACTAATTGTAAGAGTTGGAGAGTTGATCAGACTTTTCTAATCATTCCCAAATATTTTGTAAGGCTTGTCTAAATGTAGGGTTGTGGATAGAGCACTGGCCTTGGAGTTAGGAGTTCGAACTCAGCCTCAGACATTTGACTCTTAGTAGCTATATGACCTTGGGCAAGTCACTTAACCCTGATTGCCTCTCGTCCAGGACCATCTTCAGTTGTCCTGATTTATATCTGGCCACTGGACCCAGTTGACTCTGGAGGAGAAAGTGAGGCTGGTGACTTAACACAACACACCTCATTCAAATCCATTTCACATGCTTGTCATGGCATCACCCTGATGTCATAGTCTTCTTTGAGAATGAGGGACAAACAACATCATCATCATCATCATCATTATTAATTGTTATTATTGTTATTATTACCTCCCTGCAACCAAAAGATGAGAGGAAAACTAATATACAATCCATTATAGTTCAGCATGGTTTAGTAAAGCATATTGGATCTGGATGAATTTATAGTGAGAACAGGGAATGTGAAAACTGCCAGGTCCCTCTTGGTCCTTCCAGGTGAAGGACATTTTCCTTCAGACTTGTGAAGGACATTTTCCTTCAGACTTGAAGAGTTCCTGGTCCTTAATCTGTGTAAGATAAGTAGGGCATTGTCTTCAACAGCAATGCAATTTTGAGGCTAGATTAATCTAATTTACACAGAAAAGAAAATGATGCTTCTGATGTAATTTCTTATTGTGTTCCTTTTTTTTTTTGGAGCTGGTTGACTTACTATTCTACTTTTGATTGTTCCAACATCTACCCAACCTTGGTAGACACTCAGGAACCTCGGCATCCCATATGTAGATGGTTATTATCTAGGAAGAAGCTATAATAGACAAGTTTTCATAATTAGTCCAAGGATGCTATACCATTTATTTCAAAGGATATAGTCTGCCTAGTCAACTCAATAACATTTCTTAAACCCTTTCTTAAGAGGTAAAAGACAATCCCTGCCTTCAAGGAGCTCATAATCTCAGAGAAGACAATATGTAAATGCTATGTACAAATAAGATTCATACAGGATATGTTCAAAATTATCTCAGGGGAAAGGCACTAGCATTAAGGGGAATTGAGAAAAGCTTCTTGTAAAGGGTGGGATTTTAGCTGAACCTTGAAGGGGGAGCTGAGGAAGCCAGAGGTGGGGAGGAGGAGGGAGAGAATTCTGGGCCAGGAGGAAAAACCGTCTAAAGTAAGGAAATAAATAACAAGTGGCCAGTGCCATTGGGTTGTAAAATACATAGAATGGAGTAAAGTGTCAAAAAACTGGAAAAGTAGGAAGAGATTACTAGAATACTAATTATTTATTTGTTCAGATGCTAATATTTTTGATGGGAACAATCTTGGAAGAAATTACCATTTTTTTAGTATGAAGTGAGGTAAAGCCTTTGCAAAAGTTACAAAGAAAATGGGGGAAAAAAAGCTTGAAATTTTATCACATAGATTCAGATTACAACAGAGAAGGCCTCTAACTCAGAGGATCGAAATGAGTCCTAGTTAATGCCAATGTTTCTTCTCCTTAAGGAATAGCCCCCAAATGGAAATTACACTTGCATTATTTTTATGCAATAAGCAATAAATGGAGAAACTTGGTTCATCATCTAACCTCTCTTCTGCAGGTAAAAATTTATTTATCTGTAGCACTTATATATGGTTATTTTTAATATTTTATATTCCCCCCTATTTACAGCAAAACCAATTTAAACATTTTTTTAAAGTTTTGAATTTTAAATTTTATCCCTTCATCACCTTCCTGAAATGTGTAAGCAATAAGATATAGTTTATAAATATACAATCATATCAAATATTCTTGGATATGGTTATTTAAATAAGCCTCTCAACAAAAAGGGCAGCTGACTTTGATCTCACTTTCATCTTTTCTTTGGGTTCATTATTGTTTATATAGTTTGCATCTTTTCCTTGGTAGTCAGAATTTTTATCTTGGAAGTCAAAATTTTTATCTTGGAGAGTAAAGGTCCTTAGTTCTCCTTCTTAGAGCACATCCTTCAATAGCTGATATTTAGGCAGCACCTCAGAGCTTGCAAAGCACTTTACATAGAGTACCCTCATTTACCTATATAAAATACCCTAGTGAGTTAGGGTACTATTACTGGAGCAGTTAGGTAGATTAAAGGGTCGAGTGCTGAATTTGAAACCTAGAAGAGACCTGAATTCAAATACTGCTTCAAACCCTAAATAACTGTATGGCTCTGAGTAAGTCATAACCTCTCCAAACCTTGGTTTTCCCATCTGTAAAGTAGGAATAATAAAACCTCTATTTTCTGGATAGTTGAGAGGATCAAATGAGATCATGTTTGAAAAGTGCTTTTCAAGGCTTTATGTAGTTCATAAATACTCATTCTTCTTCTTATTATTACAGATGAGAGAATTGAGGCACAGAGAAATAGGAAGAAAATTTATTAATTTAAAACATTTACAAATATTGTCTCATTTGTTCCTGGGACAAATGGGTGATAAGTATCAATGTTATTCCCATTTTTTTTTTTGTAGTTGAGGGAAAAAGAGGTTAAGTTTTTGATCAAGTCAACCAACTAGGGTCTGAAGGCAAATTTGAACTCAGGTCTTCCTAACCCTAAGTCTAGTTCTCCATTCACTACACCACTAAGCTGCTTCTGAAGAAGACTTGCCTATAGTCCTGTGTCAGCAGTGAGATTTGAATCTTGCCTCTGTGGGACCAAATAGAACAATATCACCATAATGTCAAATCCACCTTCCACATCCCACCCTTGTTTGAGGAGGGTAATAAATTTAGAAAACAAGCCAGAGTACATCATTAGCCAGAAAAGGACATCTTCCACTAAGCAGTGTTCAACTCTGCCTTCTTTAATGAGCACAGTGGAGGAAATGAATTAAAATCAGTTTAGAGAGTTAAACAATGGAAGGAACAAAGGCAACAATTTGGTGATGACAGGATTTAGCTTGCAGAGAACTTTGCTTCTTAGAGATGCACAGATGTTCTTCCCAGTAGGGTTTTGAGACCATATCCTTCTCCTAAGAGGGACTTGGCCTGAAGTAAGAATTTGAAGGATGGGGATGTTTGCTATCTGTCTCTTGCCACTTCCCATTTATGACCCTCTTCTGTCCCTCAATAGACCAGTATCCTTATGATATCTCCCTTCTATTAAGTACAGTAACTTCATAAGGAATAGCCCTTCTACTGCCAATTGCCTCCTCTCTTATATTTCTCCCTGTCCCTGTTTGGTTCTCAGCAATTTCTCATACTGAAAAAGAATTGTGTGGTATTAATAGCAAGTCACAAGCTTTAAAGTGTAACTCTTTCCATGGATAATTTGCATTTGAATAGGAAATTCTTGTCATTATCTGAAAGAGTAACTTTCTGATGATAAAATTTCAGGCCCTAGAGACTAGCTGATATGGAAAATTTTTAAATACCCTCAAATTATATCATGTAGGCAACTGGCCATTTTCTTTGTGTATAAAGGTATAAAGCCAGCTAGCCTTTGAGTCTTTTCTTGGGTACTTTTACAGGTTGAATAGTTGAGGGAGCAGTGATAAAAATCTATAGATATGAAACTATATAAAAATTTAAAATATGAAATGTATCTGTAAAATAGATTTTCTTAAAAATAATATACCTATATGTACATATATACATATAATATGTATACCTATATTCCAAAAATACCTTTATGCATATTCATATATGTTTATATGCTCTTAATAGAGTTGTATCTTTTTATTCCTGTAGTAGGTGCTTTAAAAGTAGTTGTTTACAGAATAAATGAATGAATATACATGCTTGTCTGACTATAAACATGCAGGCAGCATACATACACATGCACTAATATCCTTCGTCGCTAGCTCCTGATCACTCAATACTGATTTTCAAGATATTAAAACCAAACTGATATTATACTCTTGCTAAATCATATTAAACCTGTTAAATTTTATATAACAATAAAAATAATGATCAGTAATGTAGTACAGTAGATAGCAAATAAACTTTGGAGTTAGGAAGACTAGTAGTCATGCAAACAAGTATGTATATATATATATATATATATATATACATATGTATGTATATATATTATTGTTGAGTTGATTCAATTATATCTGACTTACTGGCTTTTTCTTGGCAAAATTACTGGAGAAGTTTGCCATTTCCTTACCCAGTTCATTTTATGGATGAGGAAACTAAAACAAATAGGGTTAAGTGACTTGCTCAGGATCACACAGCTAGGAAGAATCTGAGGACACTTTTGAACTCATGTTCTAATAACTCCAGGGCCAGCATTCTACTATACATCTACCTTCCCCAGCAAGTATACTTAACAAAGATATAAATAGGAAAAATGGGAGATAGTATCAGAGAAAAGGTGCTAAAATTAATTAGGACTTAAGGACTTAAGGAAGGCTTCTTTAAAAAGGTGAAATGTTAGCTGGAACATGAAGGGAGGTATTGAACCATCTGTTAAATGAAAAATTTAGAATATCTGATCTCTTAAAAACTCTTTTAGCTCTCAGTATCTTGTCTTATTTATTTATTTGGTTCTTGCATATACTTCAAGGCTATAGAAGAGTGTGCTAACCCTGAATATCAACAGTCACCACCTGTTTTCACATACTTTTAGCTTAGCTTGCATGTGCAATGTTGAATTTGCATAATTTAAATTATGCAAATTAGATGGGAAATACTAGAGGGCAGCGACCATATCTTAATTATCTTTACTTTTTGTCCTCTGGGGCCTATCTTGGACAGTGTTTTGCATGTGCCAGTTGCTTCATAAATGGCTCTGGCATAAATGAATGAGTGAATGATCAATTGATTGGTTTGAGAAAAGATATAATGACTGTCAGAGATTTTAAAAATACTTCCAGGATGACACTTCATTTTGGCAAGCACTCAGTTTATTGCATATAATTTTCCCCCTTAGTTTATAAAGCCAACGAGCCTTATATTTGTTATCAAAATCTCATTATTGTCACATCCTTATTTTATAGGAAATTTTAAGATTGAGTGACTAGAGACCATGCTGTAATTTGCCAAAAGTTGATGTTGTAATGATAATCAGAATCATTAACACATAGTCACTGTGTGGATGAGGGAATATGAAACAGTCTGCCACCAGTTTGAGACAGATGTCATCTTGTCTTGCCAATGGCTGTGGTTTAAATCACTCACTGGGGAAGCAGGAGAAATTTTTAAGATTTAGGGGGTGACAAGGGAAGCAACATTTATTCAATGAAACATTTCTTGAGCTCAGTTAAAACTGCTTAAAAATTCTTTGGTGAATTCTGATGATTTTATGCAAGGGCATGATGAATTCAAGCATTTACTCATCAACATATGGAAGTCCTGGATGTATTTCCAAGAAAGTGGTCTACAGGTTTTCTGTAGCCTGGTGGATGTCTTTGGGTCTGTGCCTAAATGATCAATGATGTGAGAGCAATGGCTTATCTCTTGTTGTACATTTTAGATTCTGTTAGCAATTTATGTTACAAGCAAGATTCTATGAGGACCTATCTTAGGTCCTGACATTAATGTGGAATTCCAGAGGCAAAAGATTTTTCATAAACTATACTAATTATGGTAGAGCAAGGTAAATTTGAGATTTTTTTTGTAAAGATTTTGAGTTCTTATGAGACCAGAAGAAAACTATTCCCCAGAATCATTCTTTCTCAGAATAGAAATCCAGGGGAAAAAATTTAGGCTTTTTTGAGAAAATAATTTCCAAAAGAGACAGAAAAGCCTGGCTCAGAAGGATAGATTGAAGAAACTGAGCAGAAAAAAAAGGCTCAGATAAGAAGAGAGCAAGTGATTCTGGTCATGTGTCCTTCAAACTGAAAGATTTTAAGCTGTAACAGTTTGATAATGACTGAATTTCCCAACTAGCTTGTAAGATTAAAATGTTTAGTTCTTCTCATTCCTCCTAAAGTAAATGTGTTTCTTGTCTATAAGAGGCATTATTTTAAAAAATAACTCATCTAGAAGATAATGTAGTTTGTGTTTATTTTATATTGATCCCATGGGTAGATAAACATTAAATATTAGCTGGTGAATGGGCTTAAGTTGTGGTCAAATCCTGAATTAATGCCTTTGTTAAAGTCTTATCTCTTTGTTAAGACTTGGAAGCGATCCCAGAGGCCAACCCATAAAATGAACTGAGAATCTCCTTTTAAAAATGCCCAATATGTGGTCTGTCATCCTGCCTTTGTTTGAAGAGAACTATGGTCTCCTGAGTAGTAATATGTGTCTCCCTCAGTTTCCCTATCTATAAAATGGAGATAGCTCCTAACCTCCCAGGATTGTGTTGTTAAGATAAGATGAGATAGTATTTGCAAAGCACTTTGCAAATCTATAAATGCTAGGCTTTATTAGTAGTAATAATAATGTTATTATAATTTGATCATTTCAGTTTTTTTCTGCTTCTATCAAGCTTAAATTTGCCTCCTGGCAACCTCTACCCATTGCCCCTAGTTTTCTTTCTGGGACCAAGTGAAACAAGTCTAATGCCTCTCCAAGTTATATCCCTTCAAATACTTGCTGGGTAGCAATCCTGTACCTCCCAGACTAAACATCCCCATTTCCTTCAGGAAATCTCCTAGAACTAATCTCAAGACCTTCCACCATCTCGATTGTCCTCCTAAGAACACTTTGATTGTCCTCCTAAGAACACTTCCTACTTTCCCTAGACTCTTTCTAAAATGAGACTCAGATCTCAATATTCTAGATCTTGTCTGATCAAGTTAGACATAGAGTAGACAACCACCTCCCTAGAGGAGCTTTGTGACCCTCAATGCATTTTAGCATAAAGTTAACATTCTTGGCTGCCTTGATGTTGTGTTACTTTGACATAGCAATCTACTATAATCCCAAGTTTTATTCTGTCACATTGTTCTATCCATGTTTTTATGTATATATGTTTTATCTGTCCTATTAGACTGCTGGTCTCTTGAAGTCAGCAACAACCATATTCTTTTTTTTCTTATATCCCACACTAGGACTTCCACAATATTAGCCATCCTGTACTAGATTTGTAAGGTTCTCAAGGTCAGGGCTTGATTTTACTTAACCCTATATTGCTCCCAACACCCTAGTAGGATGTGTTGCCCACACAAAGACAAGCACTTAAAATTTTATTGAATAAATAAATATATAATAAATACTCCACCAATTCATTATTGGTGAAATTGAGAAAGGACCTAGTCCCCCTGGAAAACAATTTGAAATTATACTAGAAAACTAATCAATGCCATAGCTAAGTATATACACAAAGGAAGTCGAAGATCCCATATATACTAGCATATTTAACAATGGAACTTTTTATGATAGCAAACTGAGTACACCTCCATTTGAGAAAAGTCGGACAAATTCTGTTATATATGAGTACACTATGAGAAATGACAAATAAGAATTTAGAGGCACTTGGTAAGGTTTGTACAAGCTAACAAAACAAAATAAGCAAAGCCAGAAGAATCATTTACTAAAGGACCACAGCATTTTAATAAAAGAGAATAAGTAACCTTGAAAGAAAGCAGACTTTTGATAAATGGAGTGATTTCAGAGCAGTAATGGTGTGAACAAAACTTCCTCCTTTTAGCAGAGAGGATATGAGCCATTGGGAAGAATGAGGCATACTTTGTTAGACATGGTCAGTGGGGTGTTGATTCATTTTGTTTAATTATGCTTTATTATAGAGGAGTGCTCTTTGGATCAGAGAGTCACTTAGACTAGTAGGAAGTGACAAAATATTTTTTTAAAAGGAAAGCATTATGTTTTTGTTTTTTTAAGGAGAACTAAGGTTTGCTTAATATAAAATGAAATGGTGAAAAAAAATACTGAATTTGGAGCCAAAGGACCTAGGTTCAAGTGTCAGTTTCACTATTTATTGGGTTTGTGACCTTGGGTAAGTCACTTTAGTCCTATAAGCTTTAGTTTCCTCATCTATTTAAAAATAATAATAATAAATAATACTGTTTACCTCACAGAGTTACAGTAAATTGTAAGAAGCTAAGCAACTGCAACTTATTATTGTTGATTAGAACCTCACTTTCATTCCTTTCCTTTGTCTTTTTTATTATCTCTACGTCTCCAGACTATGTTGTGCAAACAGTTTACAGAAGGGAGAGACAGACTGCTCTTGCTTAGAAGATGGGAGAGACTGTCCCCATTCTTGTTCTTTTGCTGAGTATGCCTTTGTTTTTCCTCTTTTCTGTGTCTGCAGTGACTTCTTTTCCCTTCTTTTTTCCTTTTTAATTTCTATCCCATCTTTCTGTTCAAATGCTAGCTCCCCCATGAAGTCTTCCTTGACTTCACCTATGCAACAACAATGACCTTCCATGTTGGACCTCAGATGATACTTTGACAACCCTATAATGCAATTATACATTATTTATGCATTTTATGCATAAATTTATACATTTATATATTATATAATAGTATATGTTATACTCTCCAGACTCTTGTTCCAGAAATCTTGGTGTGGTTTTAAATTATTAAATGATTGTTGATTGATTGATTAATTGACTGATAGATCGATTAAAGCTTAAAAGCACACTGAGACTTTGGATATATCCTCATTTGTGTCTTGTTCCTGTGCCTGATTGTGGAAACTCCATAAGGAGAGACCTTGCTTCTCCATTTCCTTACATTTCTTCTTGGGTCTAGCACAGATCTTTGCATACAGTATGCTCTTTTTTTGGTTTTTGCAAGGCAATGGGATTAAGTGACTTGCCCAAGATCACACATCAGATGCTCTTTAGAACAAAGTCATTGAGACTTCACTAGGCATGAATCCAAGTAGTAACACAAAATTTATATACAAATCCTGCCTTGCTGAATAAGAAAGTAATTAGGGCAGTAAGGACAAAAGACATTGAACAGAGAAATCTGTGGTAAAATACTGCAGCAAGAATCTCCTATAAATCTTCACATTCCTCAAAATAAATCAAAAACTAATAGAGCTTCCTGGAATAAGTTGATTTTTTTCCTGAAATCCCAAAATGTAACCTGATAGAGGAGTTGGGTAAGCATCTGAGGTTGGATTTGAACACAGGTCCCCCTGACTCCAGGGCCGGTGCTCTATGCACTGTACCACTTAGCTGCCCCTACTGTGTAGTCTTTTTTTTTTTTAAGGTTTTTGCAAGGCAAATGGGGTTAAGTGGCTTGCCCAAGGCCACAGAGCTAGGTAATTATTAAGTTTCTGAGACCGGATTTGAGCTCAGGTACTCCTGACTCCAGGGCCAGTGCTTTATCCACTGCGCCACCTAGCTGCCCCCACAGTGTACTCTTAATAAATGTTTCAATAATGAATAAATAAATGAATGACAAAAGACAGCAAAGACCCCATCTTTCAGGTGGTTCACAAGGGAGGGAGAAATTTGCCCCAAAATCACATAGATAGCAAGTGGCAAAGGTGCTCTGACTATAGATACAGAATTCTATTCTCTGCTCCATACTATTTCTTTTTCCTTTATGAAAGCCTTAGTTTCCTCACCTGTAAAATTAGAAGACTGAATTCTGTGAACTCCAGGACCTTTTTCAGCTTTAACATTATACATTTTTTGTCTGTCTACAAATAGCACCTGCAGAAGGCAGCTGGGCTGAAAATAGTACAGTATTCTTTTTACATATTATCAAAGTTGGCAGTAGGGGAAAGCTGACTAACTGGAGAGAGAGAGTACTATCTGTTTCCAAGAGCATATGATTTTTAAAATTTGCCCAAGATTAAAAAATGTCACAAAACCTTCAGAAACCAGGTTATAATCTATAACTGTAACTCTTTAAGAGGGTCATTATTGGCATAAGCTATTGTAACTTACCCAACTCCTCTATCAGGTTACATTTTGGGATTTCAGGGAAAAAAAATCAACTTATTCCAGGAAGCTCTATTAGTTTTTGATTTATTTTGAGGAATGTGAAGATTTATAGGAGATTCTTGCTGCAGTATTTTACCACAGATTTTTCTGTTCAATGTCTTTTGTCCTTACTGCCCTAATTACTTTCTTATTCAGCAAGGCAGGATTTGTATATAAATTTTGTGTTACTACTTGGATTCATGCCTAGTGAAGTCTCAATGACTTTGTTCTAAAGATGAGTCAAGGCAGAAAGTCAAGTCAACAAACCTTTATTAAACAAAGTGCTTGAGCACTTTGGGGTACAAAGAAAGACCAAAAAACCAAGCCCTAAAATAAAACCAACTGTCCCTGATCTTAAGAAACTCATAGTCTAAGGAGGGGAAACAGCCTGTAAATAACTATAGACAAACTAGATAGAGAGAGAGAGATAGGCACACACACACACACACACACACATACACATACACACACAAACACACATTCATATAAATGATAAATTGGAGATGATCTCAGGAGGGGAATACGCTGGAATTAAGGAGAATCAGGAAACACCATGTGTAGACAGCTTGATTTTTAAATAATTTTAATGAAAAGAAAGCAAAATACCCATAATCAAAATTTTCTGTTTGAAAGGCATATTGAAGAAGGTAGACACAGTTAAATTTTAATAAGCTAAAGAAAATGAAGTGTGACTCCAGAAGAAAACAAAAGAAAACAAAACTGCAAGGCATTCAAATAAGCAAACCAGGCACCTGGCCAAAAGTTAATCGGGCATGGAGGCAATACAGACAGTTCACCCACAGCCTTAATCCTGCCTTTTCAGGACTTAAGTCCAGCTGCTTCACCATGGTCTTCCTCTGCAACAGCTTGGGCTCCAAAGAAAGATCACATTTTGCTCATATAGCAATCTGGAAGCCATCAGCTTTATTACATTCTCTCTACATGCACACACACACACACACACACACACACACACACCTTCTGACTTTCATCTCTAACATTCCTCATCCTCTAGTGTGGCTCTGTGCCTTGACCTGTCACATTTTGTGCTGTTTCTATTTATGCCAAATATGACCCGGCAATGAGGGCTCCCCTTGGCAAAGAAATGGTAAAGACTCGTGATGGGTTTTAATTTAAGTCTTTGTCATTTTATGCTAGGATTCATGCTCTAATCAAGATGAGACTCTTGTAAAGGGCAGAAACAGTAAGTGATGAACCAGACACAAAAAGGACATTGAACATTGAAGGGGTGACGATTGTTAGGGCGAGGCTAGACCTGACCTTAGATGCAGCTGGCTGCTGAGAAAGTGGCATTATTTTTTTCCTTCGGCCAAATCACTTCCTCAATTCTCTTAAAGACAGGTTTATCAGGCAGAGTTTCAACACCAGTTTTTGACATAGACAACACACATATACATGCTCATTTTAATTTATAGAGGTAATAAGAGAAGCTGACTGTAAAGAATTCTCTAGGACCTGCTACGATTGAATTCTTTTACATTCTTCTATAGAATGCTTTACAAACAAAACACAATGAGGGAAGCCCATGAAGCAATGGTGGACTTGGGATTCTGTCACAATTCTTATGCTTTGACCTTGGCCAGCTCAGTTGGGGGCCTCTCTTTCCTCATCAGTAAAATGAAGGGGGTTCAGCTGCATGACCTCAAAAGTTTTCCTCCTGGGTCCATATCCATGATCTTGTACTCTAACTTTATTTTCAGAACAACCCCATAAGGTAAAACCAGTGGAGGTAGTATTTTCTGCCGTTTTTACAATTGAGGAATCTTGATTCCAAATTTAGTGCTCTTTTCACCCAATACCTGCAGACGAGAAGGATAGAGAGACAAGAAGAACAGCAAAAGGAGGAAGTATTACAGGAGAAGTAAGTGAAAAGGGAGAAGGGAATAAGGCAAGGGGAGAAGGGGAAAAAAAATCATTTATACAGTGTCCAGTATAGGGCAGGCACTATGCTAACTCCTCTTTACAAATATTAATCTCATTTGCTCTCCACAACAACCCTGGGAGAGAAATGTGTTTTTATCCCCACTTCACAATTATGGAGACTGAAGCAAATAGATTATTTGACTTGCCTAAGGTCACACAGTTAGTAAATATCTTGAACTTGAATTTGAATTTCCTGACTTCAGACCCAGCTGGGAGTTCATTATCTTGCTTAGTCACTTCTAGAAAATGCATCCAGTTAATTTCTCATTTTCTTGTTGAAAAGGATAAATGAAGAGGAAAAGTTGATCAAATTGAGATAGTTTATAGGCAGAGGAATGTGACATTGTGAAGACATAGCTATATCATCATTTCTTTTGAATGCCAGTTCTTCAGTGTCACTTGGAATGATGAAGAATTGAGTGGACAGTCACCTCACTTTTCTTTCTATCATTTTTCCTTCCTTTGTTCCTTCCTTTGTTCCTTCCCTCTACGCCCCCTTTTTTTCTATTTTTTAGATTGACATTTTATTATATTTTTTCCAATTACATGTTAAGAAAGTTTTTCAGCATGCATCCATTTACATATTTATAAGTTACACAATTTTTTCCACCCTCCTCCCCCCCCCCCCCATTGTCAGAGATGAACAATTTAGGGAATCTTGTACTTGTGCATTTGTGTTTAATATGTTTACATATTAAATTTTTGTATATGAGGAATTAAAAATAAGGGGGAAATAAAGAAAACCTTGGGATAGGAAGGAAAAACATAAGAGAAATTTTTTAAAAAGTGAACATTGTGGGGGCGGCTAGGTGGCGTAGTGGATAACACACTAGCCCTGGAGTCAGGAGTACCTGGGTTCAAATCCGGTCTCAGACACTTAATAATTACCTAGCTGTGTGGCCTTGGGCAAGCCACTTAACCCCATTTGCCTTGCAAAAACCTAAAAAAAAAAGTGAACATTGTGTTCATTTAGACTCAGTGGGTTTTTTGTTTTGTTTTTTTGGTTTTGTTTTTCCTCTAAAGATCTCTCACAGTTGTCCTAGCTCTCTGAACTGCTGAGAGGAGCTGCATCCATCAAGATTAATCAGCTCACAAAGTTATAATGTTCTCTTGGTTCTGCTCCCTTTGCGCAGCATCAGATCCTGTAATTCATTCCTTGTTTCTCTTGAGTCCAACCATTCGTTTCTTATAGAACAATAATATTCCATAACATTCATATACCATAACCTATTCAACCATTCCCCTATTGATGGGCATCCCCCCAATTCTTTGCTACTCAACTAGAGCTACTATAAATATTTTTTGAACATGTAGGACTTTCCCCATTTTTAAAGAATTCTCCTAGCTATAGGCTTAGAATTGGAATTGCTGGATCAAAGGGTATGAACAGTTTTATTGTTCTTTGGGCATAGTTCCATATTGCTCTTCAGAATAGTTGGATTAGTTCACAATTTCTTTTTTCTTTATTTCCTCCCTTCTTTCCTCTTGTTCTGCTTTTTCATTCTCTCTCCTTTCTCTCTCTCTTTTTCTTTCTTTCTCTCATTCTTTCTCTTTCTCACTTTTCTTCTCTCTCTTTCTCTTCCTTTCTTTCTCTTCCTTTCTCTTTCTCTCTTCCTTTGTTTCTTTCTTCCTTCCCTCCTTCCTTCCTTCCTTTCTTTTCTTTTCTTTCTTCCTTTCCTTTCTTTCTTCCCAGTGATTTCATTTTTGAAGGGAAATCATTCATTCCCTGTATCAAGAGGTTCCATAAGAATAGGGGCATTCCCTTTTACATTCATCTTCATACCTAGCATAGACCCCTCCCTACAGGTCTTAAGTACTCAGAAAACTCAATCTAATGAGTGAATAATAGATATCTTTTAAGTATCTACTTTATGTACCCATCAGTGTTTGAACTTTAAAATCTTACAGTGATTTTGCAGATTGATAGCTGAATGGTTAATAACAGAAAGGAACATGAATTGACAGTTATGGAGCTGGGAGAAAAATTGGAGAAATCAGTGTCTAGAACATAGTAAGCACTTACCAAGTGAGTACTTGGCCCTTAGGCAGAACAGAGACCCAACATCCTTATTTTGCAAGTCTCCCAAGGTGTATGTATTCTACAACCTCAAAGCTCTAAAGAAGTAGGGATCATGTCTCTTCTTTATTTGGCCAAAGTCTTGTTCAGTTTTTTGGCACATGCTTAATAAATGTTTGCTGAAATGAGTCTTTCCTAACAAACTAGTGAAAAAAGCATTACTCAATATCAGAAAGTTCTTCCTTATTTCTATTTTAAACCATTCACGTTATATTCTCTTGATCTGCACTTTGTAAGATGGGAATGGATGATTATGATTGTAACTGTAGCAGATCTTCAAATTGAAGACTTCTTAAGCTGCCCCTCAGTATCCTTTTCTCTAGTCTAAATAAACCCAGATGCCTTAAAGTTTTATTTCTAAATCAGAGGTATTAAACACAAGACTGAAATACAACCTACAACATTCCTAAGTAAAGCCTGAACCAAGCTCAAAGGTAATTGGAAAATATTTAACAAAATAAATTAAGGAAAAAAGTAGAACATAGTGTGTATCTCTCCAAAATGAGGAAGAGTCCTCACTGAATTCTGGGCAGAGTTTGTCAACATGGACAACAAGTACGTCTATTTATATTGCTCTAGGTGAAGAACTATGCAGGTCTGCATTTGAGGGAGGGGGCTCCAAGCCAAGATGGAGGCTCTTAATTATACATGACCTGAAATGTCACTTAATGGCTTGTGCAGTCAAAAGATGCAACTCCTCATGTAAGGTGTGCAGAGGAAGAGGCAGAGAGGGAAGTTACATCAGACATTCTAGTAAAAGACCTTTAAAGTTGGGGCAGCTTGCTGGTGCTGTGAATGGAGTACCAGTCATGAAGTCAGGAGAACCTGAGTTTAAATTTGACCTCAGTACCTTGATACTTAATAGCTGTATGACCTTGGGCAAATCACTTAACCTCATTGCCTCACAAAACATTTTTTAAAAAAGACTTTCGAAGCAATGGGGATCGTTAGAAGGACTCTTCAAGGAATTAAGAATGCAAATTTTTATCCTTTTTACTCTTGGGGGATTCTCCTATGTAAGCTTTTCAATTGCTAAGTCCACCCATGTTCTTCAGAAATTGTGATGTATACAATAGGAGCTCCTGATTCTATTTGAATTTGGCAACCCTGCTCTAGATATTTCCATCTCAGATCTGCCATCTGGGTGGAATTTATCCATTTCAACTTTTTCATAGCCTAGGTTATCTATCGTCTTTATGCCAAGTAGTATATGATATAGACCAGCTGAAGAGAGCATAATTAATCATGGTTGACAATTGTGACATAAGAAGCTTGGATTAGCATGGAACCAAGCAAGGGTAGCTTTGGTTCACTGGAAGGACTTGGTTTAAATCCAGCTCAGCTATTCATTTATTATCTGTGGGGCCTCAAAGTCCCTTATCTCCTCTGGACCCCATTTTCCTCATCTCTCAGATAAGGTATTTGAGCAAGAGGAACTCAAAGATCCCGTTTAGCTTTCTAAGTCCTACAGCTCAGTCCTAAACTACTAGACCTTGCTAGGCTACTGAGAAAAGTAGTGATATTCCCAAAAGGGACTTGAGATGCATAAGAGAATGCTTTTCTTCCATCATTAATGAATTTTGTCTTTGAGAGTTTTCTTGTTCCAGAGTTGTCCATCTTTTCTCCTTTGCTTGAGTATTGTAATTATACAGTGGTGCCCATTCTTAATTGTCTGTTCACTGAATTGTTTGCTGTTTGCCAACCTGACCATCTCCCCCTCTGCGAATGCTTTTTCTTTGGAAGTAGTTCAACAAAGGTTATTACTGACTGCATGACTACTTTCCTTTGTGTCTGCCAAAAAAATAATAATAGATGAAAGAAAAACAAATAACAGCTGATGTGGAAAAATCCATTTTGTCTTATCAAGAGTGGCAGGGGGTAGAGCTCCTGGGTGGATGAGCCTCCCAAATGGAATAACAGCTATAGAGTGACAAGAAACATAGGGATAGAAATTTGACACTGATCCCGTACCCATACCCACCCTCACCAGCATTTCCTTTGGAGAAGACCCACAGTTAGAAGATTTCAGCTCCTACGGTACCTATGGATCTTTTCAAATGGTTCTCTTATTCACCTGATTAAATCTTAATTGCAAATTCTATTTTGGTGGTGGGTGCTTTGTGCATGTTGGTTTCATGCCATTTTTGCTGAGCCTTCTGGCTTTTCCAGAAGACTGCTACACATTTAGAAATAGAGAA
Source organism: Macrotis lagotis (assembly GCF_037893015.1). Lineage (NCBI taxonomy): Eukaryota > Metazoa > Chordata > Mammalia > Peramelemorphia > Peramelidae > Macrotis > Macrotis lagotis. The sequence goes on from NC_133658.1 coordinate 542,636,478, forward strand.
ACGGTATTGCATTTGTCAATTGGAGTTTTGTTTTGCAGGCTGAATTTATTTTAGCACTTGTGTGAGATGCCAAAGACTCACATCCCTAGAGAGTGGATTGCTCAATTTTTTTGTGGCTCTTTGGTATTGTCCAAACTGTAATAAGGAAACAATGCCTGTAGTTCTGAAAGGAGTAAATGGGTTTGCCAACAGTCTCATGTTTTGTGTTTTTGATTAATTTTTCAGAGACCTAAGAAACCACCACCTCCATCAGCTCCTGTCATCAAACAAGGGGCAGGTAATGTGCCTTTCAATTTTGTTATCAAATTATTTTTCTGTTTTCTTTTTATGAGAATATATTGGAATAGACATTTATGAGGAACCTGCCTAATGTGCCAGGCAATTTTACAAATATTAAGTCATTTAATCCTCACAATAAGTTAGGTATTGTTATTTTTCTCCATTTTACATTTGAAGAAACTGAGGCAAGCAGGTTAAACAACTTGCCCAGAATGACACAGCTAATAAGTATCTTTAGCTGGATTTGAATTCAAATATTTCCAATTCTACCACTTAGAGAATAGTGTCAGACATATAATAGGCATTTAATAGATGTTTATTGATTGATTGCCTCCAAGCCCAGCATTCTATCCATTTGCCCGCAACTGGTTGCCTTGCTCTCCCCAGATAGCCTTGAAAACAGTCATGATTTAAAATGGATTTGTCAATCTGAGCAATTATAATTTAAGAAAGGCTACTGATTCAAATAGCAGTAAAAAAAAAAATTAACACTTATTTCTGGTTGCTGTTTGTTTAACTTCTGGAACAAAATGTCCATCAATAATTCCCCATGAGAGAGGATAAAAGTTACCATACTAGAAATAATACTGTGGGTGAAATTTATGATTCCTTCTAATGTTTGCCAAGTGATTTATTTATATTTTCACGTGATCTCCTCAACAAATTTTAATAAAATAAGAATTACAGTTATTATCAAAAAAAGAAATAAGCCCAGGGAGATGGAATGATTTGCCAGTGATTGTTCAGTGAAGAAATAAGAGGTAGCATTTGAGCCCAAGTGTCTTAGGATCAAAAAATCCAAACATTCATTCCTTATGTATCACACTGCCAGGAAAAGTAAGTGACATGGGATAAATCATTTTCCTTCACTAACTGTAAAGTAAGAGTTTTAAACTACGTGATCTTCAAGTTCCCTTTCAATTCTGATTCTCTATTTTCCCTTGTCTTCTATCTAGCAAAAGGAATTCCCATTTTTTTCATACAATGTGAATTGGTTTAGTTAATAATTCTGCCCATATGTTGTGGAAAGGCTCATTGTGTGTCTGGGGGGAACACAGGTTTTGTTTTGTGCAAACCTGTGATTTCATTGGTCGAGGCAAATTCATTGAGAAAATTCCCTTTCTCAATAGAGATCATCTCTTTTGTAAATTGCAGTCTAGGATTATTACCCAAAGCAATGAGATTGTGATTTTTCCCAATATGTGTCAGAAGATAAACTCAAATCCATCTTCTTTATTCAAATTCATCTTTTTTCCCCTCCCAAACCCATGTTCTTGATCCCAGATGCTATATCATTCTTCCTCCCTCCTTGTTGAAAAACAAATGAATTTAAAATCTCTTTTTTATTTACTTCTGAGGTTCCTTTGTGCTCCTCTTTTGTATCTTCATTCCCTCCAAAAATTTTTTCTAGCAGTAGTGACTTAGTGTCCTGATTGGTCATCTTGAAAAGACTCCAATTTATGTGTTGCTTAGACTAGACCCTAATGTGTCAGTATTGTTTAGTCTTTGTAGATTAGGATTGTAGAGGACTCAGAAAAACCAGTACTAGGAGCTGGAATGTCATCTCAGTGTGATCGGTTAAAGATGCTATTATTTTGATACACAATAAATTCTCAAGCATAGAAATGGTGCTGTATATTTGACCCAATAAAATTATCTTTATAAAACAAACCCAAAACCACATAAGAAATACATTATTTTTGAATAAATCATCAAATTATGCTTACTACCAATAAAGCTCAAGACTGATATTTGCAAGAGAGAGTTTGTTTTCCCCAGCATTTTCAATTTACCTTTCAGTCACTCACTGATTATTCTGTTTGTTATATATTAAGAGGCAATTTAAAGCCATTCTTTAGAGGACAAGTGCCACAATATGGCATGATACCGGAAGACTTTCTGACTTAATCCAAGCCTCTTTCCCATTTCCTTGGTCACAGCTGATAATTAAAAAAGATTAAAACCTGAAATGTGGTGCTAATTAGATCTATTTTATTGCCATCCTTCTTGGCATGGAACAGTTTAACTTTGCCACCTAGTGGCTATTGTATTGTAAATAGTTTATTGGGTTAAAATTATGCTAGTCCATTTGATTTTTTTTTCTAAAAGCAATCAGAGTCATGGCAGGGATGAGGGGAGATGGGAAAAAGGAGAGAAAGAGGAGGATAGGTGGAGGAAAGGAGAGGGAGAGAAAGAGAGAGAATGAATGAGAATATGAATATGAATATATGTGGAGACAATTATCTGTGCAGCAAAGGGAAGACCAGAATATTCTTAAATTTTGAGTTTAGGCTTAGCTTCCCTTTGTGATCTTCCTTTAGTATCCTTAATATCTTCTTCCCTCAAGATCGTTCCTGAGTTATTTATTTTTATTCATGACCAAAGTTATTAGAAAAACTAAATTTTGTGGTACCAGGCAGATTTTTAGGGTTGGATAATTGAGAGGGACTCCTACTGTTATGATTGTCTTCTTTAGAAATAAGATAGCTATATTTTATTATTCATAGGCATCATTATCCACATTTTACAGATGAGGAAACTGAATCTTAAAGGGGTGACTTGCCTATTAAGTTAACATGACTACTAAATAGTAGATATGAGACATGTCTTCAGACTCCTAATTTAGTATTCTTGCCAAGGTCATTTAGATGAAAAGTGCTAAATGAAAAAAAAGTTTTAATTTGTAATTTGATGTAAAATTAAGAGTATTGAATTTGGAGCCTCAGTATCCAAATTAAAAACTGCACTATGTTACTAACAATCTATGTGACTTTGGCCAAATCCCTTTCCCTTTCTTGGCTTTTGTTTCTAGTTCTATGAAACAAGGTGGTTGGACTGGATGCCCTCTAATATGCCTTTTAGCTCTAAATTCCAAGACCTTTCTCCTTCTCTCCCCTCCCCCCAAAATCCCTCTGGAGTCCATTGACCTTCTGATGTTTTATTCCTCTTTGGATAACTGGCTCAACAGAGGGAGTACATAACTAAGTGAGCAACTTTCACTCAAAGAATGCAGTCACTGGTGTTTCCTTTTATTTGTAAGAAACAATCACAGTCTTCTTAGTTAAAAGTAGAATGTACCTATTGCTATACTTTCAAAACTTAATGCTTGAGAACTAATCATTCAAGGCAGAATGACTTAAGGGAGAATTCCCTTATAGTCTCTCTATATTTTCTTTCTTAAAAATGGAATTTAAGGCCTTATGAATTTTCTGTTTAGCAATGTAGCATGGTATCAAACTATTCCATTATTTTCCAACAACTTTGGGATTATAGCATCACTGCTCTATTATTTGATTCTAAATTGAAAATATATTAAAAGGGGAGATCTTGAGGGTTAAATATCAGAAATTATTTGTAGTTCTATTAGTTCTATAAATCAAGGGCACACTAAATTCTTTAGATGAAAACTGGCCACAAAGTAATTTTTAAACAGTTCAGATTCTCTAGATAATTGAAAATAATACATTTCATGAACGTTCGGGCCATAATTTACTACAAATGACTTAAAATACTGGCTTGTTTAGTAAGTAGCATCAGTACTAATATATTGTTTTTACAATAGGAACAACAGAACGAAAGCATGAAATTAAAAAGATACCTCCTGAAAGACCAGAAACTCTTCCAAACAGAACAGAAGAAAAAGGTATGGAATTAATTCTCTATTGGCCTTTTTCAGAGTGGTGGAGGAAGGGAAAAATTCATCACTGATTTGTTCAGAGATATTTGGTGATTTTGCTTTTCCTTGGTAATGTGTTGATGCCTCTAATAAGAATGTGAACTCTATGACATCAAGGATGGTCTTTTTCTTTATTTCATAAATCCCTAGAATTATCACACAGTTGTTTCTTAATAAGTATTTATGACTAACAACTTTTTTTTTAGGAATCATGTCTTGGTAAATAGAAGAAAATTCTGTAATTAATCTTTAAGCATGAACTTCTCAAGCTCTCTGGTAGAACGTTAATTATTTCTAGATTATAAGGTTCTTGAAGGCAGGGAACCCTATTTTACACTAGTTGGTATCTCTCCATACTGCTTAGCTCATTTTTTTTCATATATTGCTGGTTTAGTAAATGTTGAATGGGTGATCCTTTGAATGGATTTTGAAAGTTCAGCTGGTTAGATACTAATACTATTGAGACAAAAATCGCATGTTCAAGTACCATTTTTGCTATATCTACTCAAGGACAACTTTGTATAGCATTTTTTTCTTAATTATATTTTATTTTTTCAATGAATAAACACTTGTTTTCTTTCTTCACACCTCTTTACAATGAAAAAAAGAAAAGAAAAAACAAAATCTTTGTAACAAATAATAGTTTTGCTTTTCAAAGGGCTCCCACACATATCCTTAGCCTCATTTGTTTCTCACCATAACCCCATGAGAAGGTACAATAGCTGCTTATATCACTGTTTTGCAGCTGAAGAAGCTTAGGTTCTAAGAGATGAATTCAAGGGGATTTCAGCTTTAAAAGTAGACATTTATACACAATTGTATAATGCTATATTATTCTATATTTAATTGTATAATTATAAATCTATATTGAAATATAATTTATCATAATATTTGATATTACATTAATATATATATGATATAATATTAGACAGCCAGAATTATCACTCTTGTGAAACATCAACTTTTAATGCCTTAATGTTAGCTTTTTATATATTAAATGCTATTTAAATTAAATATTATTTTAATATTAAATATTATCTACCTTCCAAAGGTTTTACCAAAGGATAAAATTATCATTAAATTGTTCACGTTTATTCCCATAAAAAGTAATTTGAAAAAATGGCAGAGACAAAAACCTGTGTTGAAAAAAATCAGTAAATATTTATTCAGTAACTAATCTTTGTAGGTCACCGTTTTGAATGCTCTGTCTTGGAAAAATAAAAAGTTATCTATCCAAAGTAGCTGATTCAGGGCACAATGACTTTGCTCTCTTATTACAATGAATTCTGTACAACGAATAATCCTACACAGATCTAGGCTAGTTTGTCATCCAATATTAAGGAAAGAACTTGATAGCATTAACAAAACAGATGGTAAAATGCCCAAATCACCTGCCAAATAGCTGAAATGGTCCTAAATCAGGAAGACTTGACTTCAAATCTCACCTCACAAAACTGACTAGTTATCTTACCTCTGTTTGCCTCAGTTTTCTTACCTGTAAAATGGGGATAATAATGATTTCTGCCTCCTAGATTATTGTTAGAATCACTTGAAATGTTAAGAGCTTGGCAATGTGTCTAGCTCTTAGTAGGTGCTATATAAATTCTAGCTAATCATTTTTATATCATATAAGCATGTAATATGATTATAGACTGCCTTTATTATTATGAAAGATATACTTTTATTCATTGACCTTGCTATGAAATTTGTTAAAATGAGATTAATAATAGAGAAAATTTCTCTCTGGTACAGAGTTTCTGAACTTTAAAAAAGATCCTTTAAAAAAGAGATATTTTTAATAATCATTTCAATATGATTAGTTTCTTTTGTAATCCTGATTTATATTCTGAGAAGAATTCATAGGCCTTACCAAATTGACCAAAGGAATCCATGGCACAGAAAAGGTCAGGAACCGCTGCTCTGGTGTTAAAGACTGGGCCTAGGGAAGACCAAAAAAAAGGAAATTATGCTTATCCAATTCCTTACCTTAGCTCTTTGAACATAAGCAATCATTTATTTGCCTAGTTCTCATGTAAGGGAAAAAAATACTGTTAAGTGCTTAAAACATACATTTCCTAATGGAGATATTTTCTTTGTGAATTTTTAAAAATGATTTAAAGAAAGACCAGAGAGAGAGCAAAAACTGGATTTACAGAAGCCTTCTGTTCCTGCTATCCCTCCAAAGAAACCTCGACCACCCAAGACGAATTCCCTCAGCAGACCTGGCGCATTGCCCCCAAGAAGACCAGAAAGACCAATGGTGCCTGTGACACACAACAGGTATTCAGACTATTTCTTTAGATGGTGTCTGGGATTTTAGTTATCATTCTCCTTAGTGCAGAACTTAAGAGTCAACCATCTCTCTCCGTTCCACAGTCTCAGGGAGATGTGGCAAGGTCAGAAGAGATGAGGAAGGGCATGCTCTCTTTCTCCCTATTCCTTTCCTCTCCTCCCTTCTTCCCCTTCCCTCCCTCTCCAAGCCTCCATTTAAGATTTCAAGGGTTTTGGGAATTAAGCATAAATTCCTTCTGCCAATGAGAAGCTGCAGTTCTTTTGAACCTTATGGTCTTAAAGAGTTATCTGGTATGCTAAAAGATTAAGTAGCTTGCCATGCTGGTCTTATGACTAATATGTGTTTAAAAAAAAAACCAAAACTAGGTTCAACCCAGTTCTTTTAAGACCAGCCCCACCCTGTGACACTGTGTATATCATGGTGGGTTGAGTTTTTTTTGTTTGTTTTTTTCCAGACCCACATATGATTTATTGATGTTAGGAACTCTTCTAGACCCACACGTGATTTCTTTGATGTTGGGAACTCTTCTCTCACAACACTTTCAATTTTGGTCTATCTTTAGAATGGCTACAAATGCAGAACCTATACTGGATTTCTTTCTATGGTGGGGGGAGAGAGAAATTGTAAATAAAAAAGACTCCTATTACCACTGCAGATTGTCATCTCCTTATAGTTTGAGAGACTTTTGTATTGTTCAATTCAACACTCATTTCCTTGGAGTGGGCTTGACTTTTACTAATGCAAATCACAGCCCCTCATGAATTGCTGTGACCTAGTGACCCTTTTTCTTGTGCTGAACCTCTGCAGACTTATCTGGGCCAATCCTTTGATGGCAGAGAGACAATGTCAATCACTAGTTAATCAGTACAGTGTTACAAGAAGCAGTTCATTCTAATGGAATAATGTCATAAAGACATAATGAAATGGTTCCAGTAAGATTTTGTCATTTTACGTTGAAGATTAATTATATTAAAATATTCTAAGTCAAAGTTATCTTAGTTGTTGCAGCTGTATATGAATTATGCCTATATATGTAGTAGAGAAGGGGGGGAGGCAATAAGGAGTAGTGGAAAGAATTCAGGACTTAAGGGCAGAGGAGTTGAGTTAAAATCTCAGCTCTGTCACTTATTGCCTCTGTGACCTTGGGAAAGTCACCACTGTTGTCTGGGTCTCCATTTGCATATTGTAAAATGGGGGGGGGTGATCTAAATCAGGATTTGGAGGGTCCTACAGCTGGAAGACCAAATCCAACCCATCTCTGAGAACTAAGAATGACTTTTCTATTTCTAAATATATTTTCTTACCTTTGAAGTACTTTTAAAAATATAGTTTAAATATACTTTTAAATTTTACACTTTTTTAAAAAATACATTTAAAATGTTTTTTATTTTAAATAAAAAATTTAAACTTTATTTAAAAATTAAAAAAAACCTTATTGTATTAGCTCACTGCTATATAAAAGAAGGTCTTGGGCTAATGGGGACCCAGGAGTTGGCTAGCCAACCCTTGGTCTAGATGGATTTCACTAGGGAACTTCCCAGCTCTAGATTTATAATCTTATGGTCCTCTATGTATATACATATGCAAATAAAGTTTCTAACTAGTGAGTTTTCTGTCTTTTCCTTCTTTAATCTAGTTTCTTGTTAACACAGACATTCCCTCTCTTTACGTGGAAAAATAGCATCTAAAACTCTGCAAACTCAATCAAATAAATCAACATCACTGTCACAACAATTTAGTACTTTTGACACTTGAAAAAAAAAGTTTGATCAGGAAAAATTTTGTTAAGGCCATCCAAATATACATGAAATTTTCAAGCACCAGATAGTTTGTTGGTTTTAAAAGTGTTTTTAAGTAGACTTTGAGCATATGGATGAGTGGATGAGCATGGATGAGCATACTCTTGACCTTACATGAGAATTCAGGCTCCAAATTTCTGTCCTAGGGGGAAACAAGAACAAAGTTACCAGAGTCAACTTGGCTAACTTATGTGAACAGTACCTAATTTAACTCTGTTTCTTTTGTTTTGACACAACAGTTCAATTTTCCATGAACCCTCCTAAAAAGTACCTATGATTGTATCTGGTAATAGAAATCATTTGCCACTTGAGTTTGCCAGATATTGCATAAATCAATCAATAGAACATTATTGATTGATATAGGAAGACTGTTATATGTCTGTATTGATTATATGGTTTCAACATGGTACATCATATTTGACATGAGTTTGGTTGCTTTTTAGCATTGACGATATTATTATGCTTTTTTGTCTCTGCTTTCTCTATGTTCTGTCACCTTATGTGTGTTTTTCTGTATTTCTCTTAAGTTTTTATATTCATCATTCATTTTGGCACATTTATATGCCTTGATTCTACCATTCCTTAGTTGTTGAGGCCGTATTTTATTTCAAGTTTCTTGTTGTTATAAATAATCATTATGAATATTTTTATTCATAAAAACCTAGACTGTCACTACTTCTTTTGGGGTATAAATTCTATAGTAGGATCATTGGGCTAGAGGACATAGGTTTTTTTTTAACAAGGCAATAGGGTTAAGTGACTTGTCCAAGGTCAGACAGCTAGATAATTATTAAGTATCTAAGGCTAGATTTGAACTCAGGTCCTTCTGACTCCAGGACTGGTACTCTTTGCACTGTGCCACCTAGCTGCCCCAGAAGCAACATTTCTTACCTAATTCCATATTGTTTTTTCAAACTGTTTAATGTACTACCTGACTGTTTCCCCTCAGCCTCTTCAATATTGAATTTTATTATCTTTTATAATCTTTGCTATATTGATGATTATGAGGTGATAGATTAGTTAATTTAATTTTTCTCTGATTATTAAATGGAATCAGTTTTTCAGATAGTCTTGCTTTTTTCCTTTTGCAGACTGTCCAGGAAATATCAATAATTCAGGAAATGATTTTTGATTTTAAGATTGGGAGCCAAGTGCTAGAGACTGGAAGATAAAAAGCACAGTCATCTCTGCCTTCAAGGACCTTCAATGCTACTCTTGCATTTAATTTTCTCCTCTCCTCTCCTCTCCTCTCCTCTCCTCTCCGACCCTCCCCGACCCTCCCCGACCCTCCGACCCTCCCCGACCCTCCGACCCTCCCCGACCCGACCCTCCCGGACCCTCCCCTCCCCTCCCGGACCCTCCTGGACCCTCCCTGACTCTAGGGCTGATACTCTCTCCACTGCACCACCTAGCTGCCCCTTTGCATTTAATTCTCAAGGAATTATCCCAAGGCTGGTTTAATAAATATCAGTAGAGTATATGAGCTCTTTATAACAGTTTATTATATGTTTCACATTTTTATATGTAATAATATTATATAATTATTATATAAGTGGTGACATTTATTGTTTCTGAATGTTATCTGGATTTTTTTAATCATCAGAACAGTGTTTTCATTTTTTAAAAACTTGAGCAAACCTGACTTGAGATTCCAGAAACTCTTACTCTAAAGTCTTTTGGGGGCAGGGTGTAGGCAATCATGAGTTCCTGAAGACCATGACGATAGAATTTAAGTTCTTACAGATTCTATCATAGCCACTCCAATGGGCCAGATCTTTTTTTCTAAAAAGCAACCTAGCTGATTATGGAGAGGTATATCCCTAATGTTTTCACCACTTGGTAATAAATATTTTTGTCTGTGGCAATTTATGAAACAAAGAAAATAAATGACCTTCATTTCCCGTATAGCACCATTGCTGTAGTGTGGAGGCAGAATCAAGGAAAAGGTTTCCTAAGAATCACATCATTTATATCCTGTTAACAAATTTCAAGGTGAATATTGGTACTCTAAATATGAGATCATTGCCATATTGGACATATTGTTTGAAAGTCCCTTTGATCATAACATTATTGCTAAAATGTGCAGGCTAAATATGATTCCAGGCCAGTCTTGTGCTTCTGGTCTGGTATCAGAATAGAATGAAATATTCTTAGGCTATCTAACAAGTCAAGTCAACAAGCATTGATTGAGTCCTTATGGTCTGCCAAATCAAAAGATAGTTCTTGCTCTCAAGAAGCTCACAATCTGGGGCGGCTAGGTGGCGTAGTGGATAAAGCACCGGCCTTGGAGTCAGTAGTACCTGGGTTCAAATCCGGTCTCAGATACTTAATAATTACTTAGCTGTGTGGCCTTGGGCAAGCCACTTTAACCCATTTGCCTTGCAAAAACCTAAAAAAAAAAAGAAGCTCATAATCTAATGGAAGAGCCATCATACCAGGAATTATATACAAACAAGATAAACTGGAGATAATCTCAGAAATTAAGCTTAATATGAAATAATAAGAAAGGTTCCTTGCAGAAGGTGCAACATTAGCTGATGATTGAAGGGAGCCAAGAGATGGGTGAGGAGGGAGAGAATTCCAGGAATATTGGATAGCCCATCAAAATTCAGGGAGTCAGAATATGAAGGGATGTCAAGGAAGCCAAGAGACGGAATTAGCTATAACATGGAAAGATTAATTCAGAGGCAGCTAGGAGGTACAGTGGATAGAGCACTGACCCTGGAGTTAGGAGAACCTGAGTTCAAATCCAACCTCAGACACTTAATAATTGACTAGCTATATGACCTTGGGCAAGTCACTTATCCCCATTGCCTTAAATAAATAAAATTTTAAAAAAAAGAAACATTAGCTCAGCAAAGATGTGCCATTGATTCAAATAGAAGGCCATCCCCTTTTCTACATATGGATATGTGTCTGATCAGCAGAATGTATCAGGTTTGGTGACTAACATGAATGTGAGCTATCAACTCTGTTAAGACTTTTTGTGGACTAGCCAACATTTTAGGTGACCAACAGGCCATATCAGTAGTTCACACCTTAGCTTCCTAGATCATTCAAGTCTCAAAGACAGCTTTTCTGCCTTTTGAAGAAAAAAGTGGCCTAATGTCCATGGTGGATGTACATCTTCTCTGCCAAGAGTAGGGGATGGCAGGTAAATAACTAGCATACTCCACAGCCAACCTTAATGTTAGCACAAATTAAGAAATACCTCCAGGCTCATTAGGTAAGAACATGGATTGAGTTAGTAAGTCAATGGGTTGTAGTCTCCATAGTTAGAGAGAACTTTCAAGATGATGAGATCATGAATCCATCTATTTGAGTATTTATTAAACTTGACAGAAAATCGAGTTAAAAAATAAAAAAGTTGCATAAAACAAATACATTGAGTTCTTTGGCAGAATGGCTTTCTGTATAAATGATTAAGTCAAGGATGATATTTATTGAATGCCAACTGAAGCAAAATACTTGGGGGAAAATATTTTTTCATAAGCACTAGTAGTTGATAAAAAAAATATGGAAGAGGAGATCACGTAGGTCTTGATGAGTGATGAAAGGATAGTAAAACCTGCTGATTTTTGACTGGACACACCAAACAAAGAGAGACCAATATAATTTCATCATCTAGACTGTTCAAGCAGCAATACTTAATATTATACTCTTAGAGAAACTAGAATTTCTATGCTCATCAATTTATTGTCTCCTCTTGTAAGTTTCCTACAACTAAAATCTTCAACACTTTTTTATTCATGACAGAGTTGGAGGGGGTTTTTTTAAGCTTTCTCTACACCTAGTTGTATAATAGAACTTCCATGAAGAATGATATTTTTGAAGACTGTGCAAAAAATCAGCATAAGCAAAAATGGTATAGCAGTTAGTATGGATGTTTTCTAAAATGCACATGCTCTTTCCCTCTCCCTCAACAGCTGAGTCACTGATGAGTGAGAAAGATAACTTTGTGGATCTCAGTTTTCCTACTGGCATTTCTACGTGACCTTGATAGATTAGGTACCAGAAACTCTCATCCAGATCCTATAAATGACCCTTGGAAAGTTGCCCTCCTGTAATTGGCAGAAATGAATAGGGCTGAGGAACAATCTGAGAAAGTTAGAAGCTTCAGCTAAGTACTCCCTTTATAGCATGTTTTATTTAGAGGAAAATACTTTCTCTAGGCTTTCTTGAGATGTACTAAATAAGTTATACTGATCTACTGAATTGCTGGCTACTTGTACATACTGAAAATCATTGCCTGGCTTTCATGTGTGGGGGCCCATTTTATTTTGTACATTTATTGTCATCTTCTTCATTTTTGATTCATGTTTTAACTTCCCTCCCTCCCTCCCTCCCTCCCTTCCTTCCTTCCTCTTTCCTTCCTTCCTATTCAATAACTTAATTTACTTCATTAGTTCAGTGAGTCCATTTTTCTAAGGTAAGTATACAGTCATGAAGATTGCAACCCATCCAACCGTTCCATCTGTAATATCTCTTGTCTTCTCTGTGTCTTCTCTTAAATCCTCCATAGGAAATCAGCTACCATGCTATAGGCCTTCCACTGAATCTTTTAATCTTATTTGAATTTCAGAGCTTGCAGTATTATTTAATTTTAGTTTGGGTTAATATTTCTTGTTAACCGTTTTGTAAAGAATTAAAATTTTAGAACCAAAAAGAAAGTTCTTAGTTGTAAACCAGATCTTGGAGAAAACATGTGAGACCTGAGAAACAAGGCTATTACCGCATCTACATACACACCATAAGTTTATGTCTATTGAGTGGGAATTGAGTCTGTTGAAGACTGAATCTGTGAGCTGAATCTCATTAAAGGACAGAAAGCACATACAACTACCTAGAGTCTTCTCTACTTTTAACAAAGTTACTGCAATCTTCACCTTTGCCTTTCTGTCTTCTTTGTAAAAAACAGAACAAAACTGGACTGCCTTTCTTTGCCATAATGTCTTAATACATTGATTAGGAAATAGTGGACTGAATAAATCACTGATTCTGTTGTGAAAGCTTGAGGGATCTTTTAGAAATGACTTTTTTAGAAAAATGGAATGGGGGCAGCTTGTGGGGGGCAGCTTGGTGGCGAAGTGGATAGAGCACTGACCCTGGAGTCAGGAGTACCTGAGTTCAAATATAGCCTCAGAAACTTAATAATTACCTAGCTGTGTGGCCTTGGACAAGCCATTTAACCCCATTTGCCTTGCAAAATCCTAAAAAAAAAAAACAAAAAAAAACCCCAAAACCAGAATGGTTTTCTTTTGCTTAGTGTTTAAATGCTTAGACCACTTTTTTCCCAAAGGATCAAGGGCTGGATAAAAATCTTAATATTGGAGTTTTGACTGGAGGACACCCTTCATTACAAATATTTTCACTTGTTTCTCTGTGTGGTGAAGGCTTTGCATTGTAATGTGTTTTTGAAAGAACCACACAGAGAGATAAATGTCTGATTTTCTTGATGTTTTTAGCTTAAGGTAAAGATGAGAGAAATATTAATGTACTAATGTCAGCTAAGTTATTCCAGAAGTGAGGTTGTCTCTCTTGAGACTAACTTACCTGCAAAGAAGTTAATTTTCTTCTCTAGATCTGGAAAGATATCAGATTGTCTAAGCTATTTGGTACATAAATATGCAGAAGATAATCTTCAAGCTAATGAGAACTCAGTGATATAACTGTAATACTGCCCTGAAGCACAATTTTCAGGAAGTGTTTCTTTACCCATTGTAAACTGCAAGGTAAATAGACCTCAAGGGAGAAGGGGTACCCATTTATATTCCATAAATGATCGTTAACTACCCAACTTTGACTAACCTTGATTTTCTCTAAGACCCTCAAGAACACTGAGGGTATTTAGTGTATTCAAACCACACTGAATTATGAGACAAAAATACAGATTCAAGTCCTGTTTACTAGCCAAAGAACTTGAATAAATCATTTCATCACTCTATGGACCTCAACTCTGCAGGTGGACCAGGTAGTTTCAAAAGTCTTCTCCAGCTCTAATATTCTATAGTTTTAATATTCAACTGTCCCTTAGTTTTCCAATGTTAAGAAGAAAAAAAGATGTAATGTTCTTTATAGAGAGAATTTTAAAAATGAAGTTAAAGAATCAAATAATAAAGAAGTCTCTCCCCTTTTTAAGCTTTTGAAAACTCACTTCCTAGTCTCTGGAATTTTATATTGTATATTGGCCTCTTTTGGTTTCTTTTAGTCTGTAAGTTAGCCTTGGGGAAAGAATGAAATCTGTCTTTATTGTGTCTTGTAGTTTCCAGTGAAGTCTTGTCTAATTTTTTATTAATTCCTCACCCAGAGATAGGATAAATTTTGTTTTATATATGATATTAAAACCTCATGTTAAGAATGATCCACATCTCCTGAAAGTGTCATTTAGTAGGAAAAATTATGGGATTAGAAGTCAAGTTTGAATTCAGTATCATGCCAGTTTAGTGCCATTTTGGGTAAATGACTTAACTATCTCTTAGCCTCAGCTTCTCATCTGTAAAATAAGGGAATTGGATAAGATAATCTCCTAATTCCCTTCCAGCTCTTATTTTGTGATCCTGTAACTGACAGCCAGTAGCAGAAAGTGGGACATGGGGATACACATAGATATGTGCCCTGGCAGATTTGTCTTTCAAGTGGCACCTGATAGACTTTTCCAAAGGGGGCTCAGACTATGGGAATGCTTCGTGAACCAATTGTTAAATTTTCTGTGGGAGCATTTATACCTGGGAAATTGGCAAATGTTATAAATCAGGACTTGATTTATTGTTTTATTGATTGTCTAGACTTAAAGTGTTGGAGGAAATGTTAATAAGGCAAATTGGACTTAAAAGTGCATTTTTTTCCAGAGAAGTGGTTGTTAATTTTTATCAGTATACTCATAGGACCCCAACAGAATTAGAACATTCCCTCTCCTTCTCTCTCCTTTCAAACTCACCAGGTAGCTGGAGAATTCAACTCAATCATTTTAGAGTAGTTTCTAAGTATCACAAGATGCTGGGTGAATATGAATTGCAGGGTAAGCAAACCTCACCATCCCTGGTCTTAACCCAAATTAGACATTGGAATTTCCAACTAGGGTATAGCCCTGGTTTAGGACAGCCCAGCGTATTTTCTGACAATTTTGAAGATCTGGCCTAGAAATGGGAACTTTGGTGGCAAATTGAGTGGGGATTGTCCTGTTATCTCTTGACTTTGCTCTTTGGGAAATCTCCTCCACTAACCTATAAATAGCCAAACTTGTTTGTGCATATCTAAGCAAGGACATAGCAAAAGAGAACAGCTAACAGCTGCCTGAGAAAAATCACCCTAGTTCCTGTTTCCTGTGCCTATGGCTCATGCTGTCTTAATATTTAAGCAGAATATTTCTTGGGATCAAAGAGTACCTGTGATTTTCTTAGGACAATTTTGACTCTCAGGTAGGTGGATATGCTGGAACTCTGTAAAAGCTACTTCTGGAGTTCTGTAATTTTTTTTAAATAGAGGATAACTGGGGGAAATGGATCCTTGTCCTCTGGTTAATCATTTTAGAGACCAGATAGCATGAGTGGTATCTGAGAACTTGGTGTTAGAAGTCCTGGATTCTAGTCCTGCCTTCCCTATTTAACTATTTAAAATGTGTAACCTTTGGGAAATAAATCACTTAGCTTCTCTAACCCTCAGTTTTTTTATTTGTAAACTGATACTTGCACTACCAACTCACCTGTTTGCCATGACAGAAGCCCTCTATAAATTTTAAAATGCTGAACAAATGTGAGTTGTGACATTCCCCTGTCATAATGGTAATAGTTGAGTTGCTAATGGAGATTTATGTGTGCCAACATCACAGAGAAGAGGCCAGTGACCACTTAAAATTATTTTTTTCTTAAACAAATGTTCAAATTCTTTTATTGTAATTGTTGTACCTATTGTTACTGTTCTTCAGATTTTTATAAGATGAGCTCTGAGAAGTATGAGATGTGAATTCTAGTCCAGGCTTTGTCATACAACTGTATGACCTTGAACAAAATCTACTTACTCCTACTCTTACCCCACCCCCTTTAGAGCAGTCTGAATTTACTTGAGGACTCCTTAGGCATGGGTAGATTTTTGATAAGGTAGAAATTACAGGTTTTATCTTACTTCTGGCATTCTTGGGTGCCTAACATTTGGAACATTTTGGAGACAGAGGTCATCTTAAGGGCCCCTATTGGGTTTGGAAGCTAAATATTTGGCATAGACTTCATTGACATAGATTTCAGTATTAGAGACAAAATGGTAAGATTCTCATCATATTTTTTTCCTCCCTAGTTCTTCATAATATACTCTCTTGCATGGGGATAGGATAAGGACTGAAGTATGATTTTATTTTTAGAGGGAACTACTCAGTGTGGGGTGGTAGAGTGGATAAAGCCCTCAGTTTGGAGTCTGAAAGATCTGGTTTCAAATTTTACCTGCTACCCTTAGCTATGTGACCCTGAGTAAATCACTTAACCTCTCAGGGGTTGTTTCCTCATTTGTAAACAAGGGAAACTGGACTCTGTTGCATTTGAAGTCTCTTTCAGCTTAAATCTACAATGCACACCTGCACCTTCAGAGAGTTGCCTAGGATCCTATAACTCAAATGTGTCAACCTCAGGACTTGAAGACCAGTCTTACTGATTTTTAAGGCCAGTTCTCTATCCACTATGTAATGATGCTTCTTACCACATCTGTGAATGTGGCTTTAAAAAGAAAATCTTCCTCAAAAATAGATGAAGGTGGCGCTTAGGTGGTGCTAGAAGATTCACTCTGTGGTAATGGCTTGGTACTTTAAAGGAGGGAAGTGCTTAAAAAAAAAGAGAGAATCATCCAGTAGGATGTAAGCTCTTTAAGGTTTTCATCTTTGTGCCCCCACAGACTTGAACATTAGTAAACTTAGCTCTAGCATAGTGGTATCATTTTGGTCCTCTTCAGAACAAAGGAAAACAACCATGTGATCTTGTAAATGTCAGTTATTATTTTTTGTGTTCTTCTTATCTTTTTGATGAACAGAATTTGTTTGATTTTGAATAGAATATTGAATAGAAATATTCTTGATGTTAGACCTCTCTTCAAAGGGACAGTATGATAGTGGACTTTGGGTAGATCACTTTTCTTCATCTTTAAAATGATAGAGTAAGACTAGGGGTGATCCCTAAGATCTGTGGTATCAAACTAAATAGAAATTGATCCATGAAGACTTGCATGTTGTCTTAGAAAACCACAAATTAACATTTTCGATGTTGTGCTATTTGCTTTGGCAGCCTCTGGGTTTGTGGCTACTATTTAAGGACTACATCTTAATTGATAATGTCAGTAGTTCCAAACATGTGTTTCAAATAAAAAAATCCATAAGTTCTATTTAAAAGAATACATTAGCATTGTTGTAAGATCCTATAAATAAATTAAAGGGAATTTGCAAATAGACACTTTAAAAAGTCGTTTCTACACCTACAGTCTGATCATTGTCAAAACACCAGCTGCAGTCCCCCTACTTGGAAGGATCAGAACCTTTTTTGAAAAAACACCTACAGTATTTTTCTGATTAAGATTGCTTTTGGTTCCCATGTAGGAGATCCTTTTCTACACAGGTCTAGAGTTTGGGACTGGCTCTTATCTTAATGGATCATAAATCACCAGAGTTAGAAAATTGTGAAGAGAAGAGCCTATTTTCTGACTTGCCAACAGCTTAGGTTGTTGTGAGAAGGAATTGTATTGGATAATGAAATCTCTGTCCAGTTCTTAAGACACCCAGTTTTATTTCAAAGTCATACTGCTTCTACAAATCAGGACAGGCAAATTCCCATGAGACTAAGCCATCACGCCATGCTCTTTCTTCTAAAGATATGGAAAGGACAGGCTCCTATGAAACTTGCCATGTAAATGCCCATGTAAATAATTTCTGAGTCCAACTCTGACTCCTGTGGGGCTAGGAACATTAGAGAATTAAGATTAGGGTTGAAATAAAATACTGTACCTATTTACAGACCATTTCTGGGAGTTTGCCCCTAAGACAAGTCATAATTCATAAGCCAGGGCTTGGACTAAGGGAAATTTTGAAGGTGACAACCTAACGTCCAGCAAGGGACACTTTTTAATATTTTTAGTATAAATGCATATTTCATTAACAGAAGATGACAATCCTCACGGCAAATAGATGTTTTAGATTCATAGAATTAGAGCTGGTGGTTAATATAATCAATAGAATTAGGACTTGAAATCAGACTGAAATTCACATCCTGCCTCAGATATTTGTAATGTGATATTTGAGCAAATCATTCAGCTTTTTAAAACCTTCTTTCACTCATCTTTCATTCTGTTTGCATTAATTATCTCACAGGACTATTGTGAAGACAATGCTTTGTAAGTTTTAAAGAATTATATAATCGTATATAATTAGATATTATATATATGTGTGTGTGTGTATATATATATATATATATATATATAATAAGCTTTGATTGATTAAATATTCAAATACTCAGAGGAGGTAGGTGACTTGTTCAGGGTCTCACAGCTTCTACATGGTAGATCTGAATCTCAGAATCACATCCAATAAAGCATTCTTTCCACTAAGTCTAATTACATTTGTTTCTTTCACAAAGTGCTTAAACCGGGGCAGCTAGGTGGCACAGTGGATAGAGTGCTGGCCTTGGAGTCAGGAGTACCTGAGTTCAAATGTGGTCTCAGACACTTAATAATTACCTAGCTGTGTGGCCTTGGACAAGCCACTTAACCCCATTTTCCTTGCAAAAAAACCTAAAAAAAGAAAAAATAAATAAATAAAGTGTTTGAACCCAGGCTACAGGGAAGTGGGATTACTACTGTATTTAGATAGATATTTGATCTGAGATCTGGAATTCCTTATCCCACATCTTGGAGGAAGACTTGGGAATTCTACTGGATAGTGGGACAAGATTCCTGAATATTCTTTCTTCTATTTTACTATCTCTAAGAGGCAGAGTACACAAAAGTATTTGTATTCTAGAGGTATGATGCTTTATTTGAGTTTCAGAAAATCCATTCTACCCAGTCCTCAGGCTACTCTAGATCAGGAAACTAATAGCTTTGACTATTTTTTGTTATATATTTGGCTAGCTTTGATCTCCTATGCCAAATGATTGCTACCAAAAATAAAATATGAATAGTAAGCAAATACATATATGTATATACATGCATACATGTTTATACACATATGCATATATTCATGTTTTTAAATCTCTAAACCATTGATTAAAAACCGAAATGAGGAAAATTATACAGAATAAGGTATTCAATGGAATAAACACACAAGAATAAATGGATCTTGAGCCAGATAAAATCTCAGCTGAGTTAAGAAGAGATGATCTTAGTAGATAAGTTAGCTCTTGGCAGTCTCGTAGGAATCAAGAGACATATTAGGGGACCAGCTTTCCTCAAATGTCCACAGTTCCGGGGTGCCCAGTGACCATTCAGAAGTTTGTGCCTTGCCTTTCCCGCTCTCTTTCAAATCCCATTTTTCTCTGCTCTTTTCTGTACCATACTTAGCATTCTAACCTCAGAGATCTCATAGCCATCAGGAGATGTCCTT
The DNA here is from genome assembly GCF_037893015.1 of Macrotis lagotis. Taxonomy (NCBI): domain Eukaryota; kingdom Metazoa; phylum Chordata; class Mammalia; order Peramelemorphia; family Peramelidae; genus Macrotis; species Macrotis lagotis. The sequence goes on from NC_133658.1 coordinate 542,656,094, forward strand.
CAAAGAATGGTCCACAGTCTTATACACTGATGGAACAAAGAAGGCAGGAACTTGGGGAGAATATCATTTTCACATTAAAGATGGTGTTCTGACTTTGCCGTGTTCCAGCTCCATTCTCTTTTGGTACTTTTTTCCTGCAAGTGGAATCCAGTTAAAATGGACCTCAAGAGAAACACTGAAGGAAAAAAGATATCACAGGAGGTTGATCCTGGAGATGGAGGAGGGGTTCAGAATGGGATCTGCCAATCTGTCTTACTGGGATTCTAGGTTGTATAGTATGTATGTGTTGGGATTTTGGTCTGCCTATGTATGTAAGATCCAAGTTTTTTTTTTCTTTTAAATATATGTCAGTTTATTCTGCCTTCCAACATGGGGACACTGAAAGCTCAGATTGAAGGGGGATTGCTCACTATTCACTGTATCCCAGAATAGTTCTGTCTAGGCAAAATATAAATTCTGATTGTGGATGAACTTTTGGCATTTAGTGTATTCAAAGAAAGATAGGATTTCCTAGGTACAAATGTAATCTAAACAAATTCTGTTACGTCTTTCATGAGTCTATAGTACCCAGTTGTTTAGATTTAGTCAATACTAAACTAATAAAAGTAAAAAACAACTGCTGTACCACTGGAGAAAGGGGATAATTTATTAAAAGTTAATGCTTTTCTCTCTATTAATGTTCCTTCCAAAAATTTCTTTTGGAGGACTACATTATACAAATTAGTATGTGATCAGACCCTAATAGAAATCAGAAAATTAACACAATATATTCAGTTGAATCATTTCTACTCTTTTGACTTGGAAATTAATTGTTTGAAAGAAAAATGACATTTTTTAATTAAAAAAATTTTGTACTTGATAAATGCCAATAAACCAGAATATTTTCACACAGAAAAAAAGCATATGATGACACAAAGTAAATTACAAAGACCTTGGTTTGAACTTCTTTTTGAAAATAGTAATTATATATTAAGTTCACTACAGGCTGCTAGGTGATGTTGGTGTATATATAAAGTATCAGGCCTGGAGTCAGAAAGACTCCTTTTCCTGGGTTCAAATTTGACCTCAGATACTTACTAGGCGTGTGATCCTGGGCAATCACTTAATCCTGTTTACTTTAGTTTCCTCATTTGTAAGATGAGCTGGAGAAGAAAATGGCAAATCATTCCCGTATCTTTGCCCAGAAAACCCCAAAAGTATTCATGAAGAATCAGAAATGACTGAAAACAACTGAACACATAAGTTTATCACAGTTCCAAAAGTTGTCCTGCTTATTTGTGTTTCCCTTTGAACCCCTTCTGCTTTTTAAGGGCTTCATTGAAGGTCTTTATTTTCTTCATTCTGTGTTTCCATTTTGTTGTATTGTTTTGGGGTTTTGAGGGACAATGGAGATAAGTGACTTGCCCAAAGTCATACAGCTAGTAAGTGTCAATTGTCAGAGAACAGATTTGAACTCAGATCCTTCTGATTCCAGGGCTGGTGCTCTAGTTACTGCACCACTTAACTACCCCCTCCTCTCCCCCCCCCCCATTCTGTTTTAAGAAATATAGTACCCAGAGTAGCACTTTAACTATGATAGATAGTAGTTGGATTGTTGCAATGACTGTTGTGTATGACCATGTCCCAGCAGTTAAATTGCAGAAAATGCAAAATCATCCTCTTCATTTAAGTCTAGATAGAGAGAACTCAGAGTTTACTTTTTGGCCCAAATCTTAAGAGGACCCTGAAAAATTAGATTGTTTTCTATTCTAAAGTTTTATATTCTATCAGTCTCCTGTTTCTGAATACAACTAGATATCCTTTTCCATTAGTGGATCTCAAAAAAGGCACCTGAAAAAAAACAAATCCCAAACTTTCCTTTCCTTCTTCCCTTCACTTCTTCTTTCTCTCCTCCTCTTCCTCCTTCCTTCCTTTCTTTATTTTCTCCTCTCTCTCTCTCTCTCTCTCTCTCTCTCTCTCTCTCTCTCTCTCTCTCTCTCTATTTCTTCCTTCCTTACCTCCCTTCTCTTTCCCCCAAGAGTACATATTGCTTAGGTAATTGAAGACTAAACAATTCAGTGTTTGTAGATTAAACTTAATTATCCTTAAGTTAAATCAGAGTAAGCTTGTTACCTGTGAGATCTCCGAAAATTAATTCAATAAGCATTTATTAAATGCCTCATATATACAAAGAACTGGGAGTACAGAGAAAGGCAAAAAACAGTAGCTCCAACTAGAGATGAGATGAATTGAAGATGATCTCTGGTGGGAAGGCACCAGGATCAAGGGAGATTGGGAAGGTAGGATTTATATGCCCCTGCCAAAGTACAGAGTTGGAATTGTGAACAGAAAGACCATGGTTCATGGCTTGCCTTCAGGAGCCAGTCTGTAACATGGTGGTAATAATGCCTTTACTACCTCCCTCCAGGATTGTTGTGAGGCTTAGATGGTAGAGTATATGGAAAAGCACTTCAAAAACCTTAGATGAAAACCTTTTTAAATGTCAATTATCATCATTCTTCTTGTTGCTTAGATTTTGATTAGCTGTATCTGACTCTCTGTGATCTCATTTGGGATTTTCTTGGCAGAGTTATTGGAGTGGTTTGCCATTTCCTTCTCCAGTTCATTTTTAAAGATCAGGAAACTGAGGCAAACATGGTTAAGTGACTCACTCAAGGTCACAGCTTTGAACTTGGATCTTCTGCCGCCAGGTCCGGTGCTCTATTCATTGAGCCACTTTACTTATTAATTATTAAAATTTATATTGTTATATATTATAATACATGATTATTAAATATTATAATTACCAAGAAGAAAGAAGTTACTAAGAAGAAATTATAATTACTAAGAAAACTGACTTGTATAGCTTTGGCATGGTCTGAACACATTGTGGGTGTCATTATCTTTGTTCCTTCTGAGTTCAATTCCTTATTCCTCATGTCCCAGCTAAAATCCCATCCTTTATAGAAAGTATTTCCCAGTTTCCCTTAATTCTATCTCCTTCTCTATGTTGATGGCTTTTCTCTCTAAATTATTTGTACAAGATTATTTGTAGGTTGCCTCCCCTTTTAGACTGAGCTCTCTGAAAGCAGAAACTATGCTTTATCTTTCTTTTTACCCTCAACACTTAGCCTAGTCTAGCACTTAATAAATGTTTATTGACTGACAGGCTGTGAGTAGAGCCAAATGTAGGAAAAAGAATAAGTAGGACCAACACTTTCAAGACCCTTGAACCTTACTTAGGTCCAAAATGGGACTTACTCAAGGCAGTTCTTGGACTCTCTGGTGATTTTTGCCCAGTCTAAGGATTCAAGATGCTATTTTAACTGATTCAGGCATCTATAATATTCCTGGATTCCTCCCTCCACATTTACACCCCCCCTCACCAAACCTCCAATATTTATAGCCCCAGTAGGTTGGGAAACACAGTCCCTGAGCTACTTTGAATGAGGAATAGAAATGTGAAAATTTGTTAGGAAAACAGTATATCACAGCAGGGAATCTTTTCTCACCTCCACTCCCAAAGACTTTTTTTCCTTCCCTAAACATTTTGGAGGAAAAAAAGTGAAGGGGAGAAAGATTCCCCTATTTGAGTAAGTATTGGGATTTTGGGGTCAAAACTTTCTAAACCAAATTTGTATTCATTTTTTCATATTCCTGACTAAGAAAATATCTGAATTTGTAAGACATTTGTAAAATAAGTGTTGCATATTTTTCTTTCCTTTAAAAAGGTTTTTTCCCTCAGTTGATTAATTTGTTCATTTTTCCAACCACATGAAATGGTAGCTTTCAACAATCATTTTTGCAAGGTTGTGAGTTTTACCTTTTTCTCCCTTCTTCCCTCCCTTCCTTCCCACTCCCTGAAACAGAAAGCTATCTAACACAGGTCCTATATGTATAATTATGGTAAACTTAGATCCATGTTAGTTATGTTGTGAGAGAAGAATCAAATCAAAATGGAGAGGAAAACAATAGAAAAAATACTTGGGAAAATTTTAAAAAGGTTTTTTTGGATGCATTTTGCTCTTTATACCAAGAGAACCAAGGGAAGAGAGACTTGCAGCAGATACCAACTCTAAGATCATGAAATTGTAATTGGCCTGTTTGAGATACCTGGTGTATTCCATGGCCCTCTCATATACTTCATAGGAGATGTTTATTAAGAGGTTGGAATATGACTTTTTAGGACTTTAAGGGATTTATAAAGAAATGGATCTAACGTATCTAATTCTTCCAATTGTATGATATTAGATTTTTGTAGATGAGACTCTTTTACCCTTTAGTTTCCATAGCCAACCTTGGACCTCTTCCACATCAGGGACCACAAAAACCTTCTTGTGAGTGTGTGTGCCCTGCCCTATACTGAGGTGCTATTGTGAGGTGATGCGTAAGGGATGATGAGTCTCCTTCAGATGACGGGCACATCGGTTCTCATCCACTTTTCCCCAAGAGTGTTCTAACCTTTCCCACTAGGCGCCAGATTAGTAGCCTGCTAGATTCCAATGTGACATGATATAACCGTCAGCATGTCAAAAGATGTTCCTGTCCCAGGCTACCCAATCTTTCAGGGAGATAACAGTACTTTTTTTAAAAATCAGAGTACAAAGTGGCTAACTTTTGATGAGTAGGGTTGACCAAACTTGTGTTCTAGATGTTCTGTCCTTTCAGCTGCTGCTATTCAATCTCTCAGAGATTAAGAGAATTAAATTGTGTGGTGATGCCCCATTATAAATCACCTGATTTTTATAGCAGAATACCATTTATTTTGGCCTAGGATTTCCTTTTTGATATGGCACTGTATATATTTGCAGATGTTTTTCCCCTCCCCCCAAAAAGCGTTATAGGGAAGTACAGTACATTGACCAGCCTGCATCAAGATAAAACTAATCCTTGTGGCAATCACACTGGTCAGTGGCAGCTTTCTGTGACAACTGGTTGCGTGTACTCAGTGATTTTATTGAAGTATAAAAGTTCCAACCCCTCCACATAAAAAACACTTATAAATGTGTTTAGTGTCAGAAAAGTGACAAAAGGTCAGAGACACCCAGCAAATAAGTGGAGATTATTAAATATCTGGGCTTTTTTTTCCCCCGTTATAGGAGTGACAATACAAAGATTGACTTGGTGGTCAGTACAGTATCCAGCACCTCAGAGAAGGACCTCTCAGACAGGAGCAATGACATTGGTAAGTAAGGATAATTTTATAGTTTTTCAAAGTTATAAATAACTTTAAACACTTGGCTTGCTGCGATCTGAGTAGTGACATGGGAGATACTATACCAAAATTAATAATACTTTCTTGGATTTATCCAGTTTTGTGAAGAAGGGAAATGAGAGTGGTTTTCCATATTTAAAAAGAATTTTTTTTTTACTTTTCTGACTTTACAATTAATTTTAGATCTAATGAAGTTAGCAGTAACCTTTTTTTTAAAGGTAAAGACTGGCATGAATCTTCATATTTTGTTTTAGAGAGCGATACAGAATACAGAAGTTTGGTACTATACAAGTCTTCTTGAATGAATACATTACTCAAGGACTCATAATTTTGAATTAAAGAAATCATGTATTGTACATGAAGTTAAAACTTAGTAAACATCATGGGGAGAAGAGGGGAAGCTAGTTTACCACTGACCATTTGAAAAACAGAAGGATCTGCCTGTGATATAGCTCACTGAGGAAATCTAGTTTCAGGGACCAATTTGTCATGGAAATTTTCCAGGATCACTTGCTCCAAACCCTTAATAATAGAAATGCATATCTTGTACTAAAGTGGATTTTGTAAGAGGTAGAGGCATAAAAGTTACTTACTCTCTATTCCTTTTTATGTGTGTGTGCATATAGGGGGGCAATGGGGTTAAGTGACTTGCCCAAGGTCACTCAGCTATGTAATCAGTGTCTAAGGTTGGATTTGAACTCGGGTTGTCCTGACTCCAGGGCTAGTGCTCTATGCACTGTACCACCTAGCTGCCCCCTCCTCACTATTCTTTATTCTTATGTGCTTCTTTCTAGAATGATACCTTTACATCAGTCAAGTAATAGTTTTTGGAGCTGATCTTAAGGGATGTTAAATGACAAAGCATAGAGAAAAGAATAGGGAAGCATAGAATTGAGTTGACAGGGAAAATATTAAGCAGAACTACATCTTCCACCTTCAAGTGTAGAAGATGCTTGCTGTGGGATTTTAGCTGGTTAAGAGCATTATGGTGAATGACTGTTGAAAAGGTGTTGTAAATGAAGAGTCTGATAGACTTTTAGTGAGAACATTATAATCTTAATGTATTTGTCATGATGAAATAGAGAAACAGCATAATGCAGAAGACTTGGGGTAAGAAGGCTTGGTTTTATTTCCCGCCTCTGACACCTGCTTACTGGGGGCCCATGGGCAAGTCACAGGAGCTCTCAGAGCTTCAATTTTCTTATCTAGGGTTAGTGAAAACATCATGATGAAAAATGCTGTACACATCCAGAATGAAAATTGATGGAAACTGAATGTAAATTGAAGCATACAGTTTTCACTTTTTAAAATTTTTTTCCATTTTTTCCCTTTTCTTCTGTTTCTTCTTTATCATTATTGCCAATGTGGAAATGTTTTGAATGCTTGCACATGTATAATCTGTAGGGGTAGGGTATGGCTGGGAGAGAGAGGAAAAAATATCTGGAACTCAAACTCTTATTAAAAAATGAATGTTGGGGCAGCTAGGTGGCGTAGTGGATAAAGCACTGGCCCTGGAGTCAGGTTCAAATCCGGTCTCAGATACTTAATAATTACCTAGCTGTGTGGCCTTGGGCAAGCCACTTAACCCTGTTTGCCTTATGAAAACCTAAAAAAAAAAATGAATGTTGAAAATTGTCTTTACATGTTTTTGGAAAAAATTAGTTTAATAATAATTACACAACTTATCTCACAGGGTTTTAGTGGGGAAAGGACCTAATGAACCAAACTATCATTATTGATATTGATCATATCAATTATCATTAACAATATTATTAATCACTAATAATGTCAATTCAGTTCTATAAACAATATTTAATATTATGATTAATAATTGATAGTTAAGGATTGTTGATATTATTAATTCAAATAAGTAAGGAAGTAGATGTCAAAATGATCGTACCTTTGGTTACTCTCAGTGTAGTGGTTAGTAAAATCATTAAATTTTGAATTGATGGAATAACTTTCATCTCCAGCTTTCTGATCCATGAATTTTTTCTTTCTTCAGAAACTTGAAACTTTGACTTTTCTTTGCATCTCGAGATGACTAGGATCATAATTTCTGATCACACACACAAATTTTATTTTTGGACTAGATCTTTGATTTTAGTTTTGTAAAGATTTTCCAGTGAGAAAACTTCCTCTACCAGTTCAGATTGGTAGTTGTTTTACAACCTGTAGTTTTAAGTTGGAGAGAATGTTTTTGTTCCCTCTTACCTCAGTGAAATTTAAACCCTATTTAAGAGCCTGGGTCTTTTTAACTTTTTTTGCATCATCTTTGTATCTCTAGTGTTTTCTACATAATTTTTGGAGTGGAATAGATTAAATGGAAATTAAAATGAAATTTATAAGGAATAAAAATGACCAGTCTGTTTCTTTGTTTTAGAGAGGAGATAAATCTACCCCAGTTTGAGATGATGGTAATGGATAATAGGGATATGAAATGGAATCTCAATAAAGAAGACTGGGAGAGAGATGTAAATTTGGGAGTCACTTGTGTAGGACTGATAAGTTAAAAACTTAGGAATGGATGAAATCTCTGAGAGACAGTGAATCAATAGAAGAGGCCAAGGCCTTACTCATAAAAGATAAGGGTACAGCAACTCCACTGATTTCCCATCAACTTAAGTAATTTCTGTTGTTACAGAAGAACACTTTTTGATTGAAGCCAAGCATCAGAACCCAGGGTGAACAGGGCCTGTGCACCTTGAAATAATCAAAGCCATTGTGTGAGATCCATGACTACATTTTATCCCAAGCAATTTGAATAAAAGAATAAAAGAAAATTGAATTTGAAAAAAAAGCAGTTTCAGAATAAAGGGTTTGGATTTCAGAGGATGAAGCAAACATGACCCTTTCTGACCCAGCTTTGAGGAACAAAGGGAGGACAGAGCTGTGGTGGAGAAGGGATATGTCTGGGAGCGTCTTTGATTCTAAAGGCATTTCCAAGCATCCTCAGGCTGAGGAAAGTTCAAAGAAAAGGTCAGTCTTTCTCCTCACTTTGTTCTTCGAATACTTGTCACAGACATTGCAGTATAACCCACTGTCTCCTTACCCAAACGTTTCCAATAAAACAGATTTTTCCTCAATAGCAAAGAGTCCAAGGATTAACTAGAGATAGATATAACTGTTATGTTAGGCAATGAGTTTATTAACCTCTGCCTAGGGATTAGGGATTTTCCTAACTTGAGGTTGTTATTTTGACTTAAGAACTTTTCATCCAAGATGAAATCCCTAAAGATGAAAAAGAAGGGAAGCAAGCATACTATTGAGGGTCATTGCATTGCCCTCTAGGCTTAAAATGAGCTTTTTTTTATATTGTAACAACTAATTTTATGTAAAACAATTAAGCAAGTTATGTTGTGCAGTGAATAGAATACTGGTCCTAGACTCATAAGACCCAAGTTCAAAATCAGTCACAAGCATTAACTGTATGACCCTGAATAAGCCCCTAAACCCTTTTTCCCCTCAGTTTGCTCAACTATAAAATGGAGATCATAATAGCATCTACCTTCCAGGGTATTGTAAGGATCAAATGAGATAATATTTGCAAAGTTCTTAACACAGGGCCTGATACAGAGCAGATTCTTTTTGGGTGTGGAGCAGTGGAGTTAAGTGACTTGCCCAAGGTCATATACCTAGTCAATATCAAGTGTCTGGGGTTAGATTTGAACTCAGGACTTCCTGCTTCAGGGCTGGTGCTTTATCCACTGTGCCACTTAGCTGTCCCACATTGTAGGTTCTTAATAAATATTGGTTTCTTTCTTTCCTTCCTTATTAGAGAGTAAAAGGAAGAAAAGGTGACCAAAAAGAATGGGTCAGAGGTAGGTCAGAGATGGTGGGAGCAAAAAGAAAGGAGTTTTAGAGCAAAGAAATCATGGAGAATGAGGATAACTCCAGGAGTGGGATTTTCATTATTTTTTTTTTCAGTTTTGTGTTTGTGTAACATTTGTTTGTTGCTTTGGATCCTGGGGGGGGATTACTACAATTTTTTTATATTTATCAAAATGTTTTTATGGATTTTGGGGGCTTTTATGTCATCACAATTTTCCCCTGTATGTCTCCCCATCCCATACCATCCTATATAACAAAAAAAGAAAAGAAAAAGGATACATTAGTGTATTGAAAAAGTTAAAAAAACTTGTACAGTGTATCATACCCTTGAGCCTTCTGACTCTTCAAAAGGGTGAATTTGAGGGATCTACTCATACTTTTATGTTTTGCTACATGCATTTAAAAATATTTTGTGTGTAGTTGTTATCATTTCTATTGTAATTATTTGTATCATTTTGTTGCCTCTTTGCATCAATTTATGTATGCTCTGTTTTCATCACATCCATCATTTCCTTACATTTGTTTTTTTTTAGGTTTTTGCAAGGCAATGGGGTTAAGTGACTTGACCAAGGCCACACAGCTAGGTAATTATTAAGTGTCTGAGACCAGATTTGAACCCAGGTACTCCTGACTCCAGGGCCAGTGCTCTATCTACTGCACCACCACATCCATCATTTCTTATAGCATATTAACATTTTTGCAGCACAGTTTGTTTATCCATTCCCTCAGTGGGCATCTATATCGTTTCCAATTCTTTGCTATCACAAAAAAGTGCTGCTGTAAATATTTTATAAGATAGGGGAATTTTTTTTCTCAACAATGGCTTCTTTGGAGTAGAGGGAATTATTTATGAAAATATAACATTCTGAAAAGTGGTTCAGACATTTTAATCTCTTCAGATGTTGAGAATAGACTATTAACAGGAATAATGACCAGCCCTATGATTTAACTGATATAAAGAATGACTAGGTCAGGAAAAGCTTCTCTACCATTGCAGGTCAACACATTCTCTGTAACTATTTTTCAAAGGATTGCTTAGAATACATGGTTTGAATGTCTTGCCCAGAGTGGCAGTATGTGTCAGAGGCCAATCAGCTTTCTAGGCAGACTTCCTATCTAACCCGCACCATGCTGCCTCTCCTTTAACCCCCTGTCTCTTAGAATGATGATGCATCCCTTTAAAAAAGCCATTAACGCCATCTGGTTTGCTATACATAAAACTATTTCTCTTAATAAAGCTATTGTGATAAAAGAATTATCATGAAATTATAGAAAATTGCTATTTCAGACCAAGTGTAGGCAGCCAAAAAAAAGATTCTGTCTTCTAGTTAGAGGGAAAATCACTTAATCTAAAACTAAGTTGACATTTTCTGATTTTTCTTGGCTTGAAACATTTATTGTCTCTTTTAAAGTTGTATTTCATTCTACAAGATAGAAAGCAAGGGAAGTCTCAGGTGGGGCCTAGGAATGAATGAAAATGCATATTAAATTATCCATCTATCCATGGTGAAGGAAATGCCTTTGGTCAGATTGAATGGGAGTGGTTCAGGTTGAATAACATGATATTTGATTCTTTGATACCTAAATTTTAATAATTATACTTAGAAGGATTTATTGTTCTAACTTATCCTCTATGCGCTCCCTATTCTCTCTCTCTCTCTCTCTCTCTTCTCTCTCTCTCTCTCTCTCTCTCTCTCTCTCTCTCTCTCTCTCTCTCTCTCTCTCTCCCCTCTCTCTCTCTCTCTCCCCGCTTTTGCAGGGCAGTGGGGTCACACCCGAGTCACACAGCTAGGTTATTATCAAGCATCTGAGGCTGGATTTGAACTCAGGTCCTCCTGACTCCAGGACTGGAGCTCTATTCACTGTGCCACCTAGCTGCCCCTCCTTATTCTCTTAAAAGCAAGCAAGAAATACCTTTCAAAATGTGGCATCTTGGTTGATTTTATTAAATTAAATTCAAGAAAACCCATGACTTTCCTCCTTCCCTCTTAGTGCTTTTTTGTATTCTTTATGTTTAGTGATGCCTTTTCCCCATATTTATTCACTTCTCCTCATCAAGCTCTCTCTACTTCCATCCCTTTACCGTGGGTAACTCTTCTTCTTCACTAGACGAGGGTAAGGATTTTTTTCCATCTCTTTTTCAGCCTTATCCAAGTTAGTCTGCCTTTTCTTACCATACTCTAATAGCAGATAATCCATCTTGGGACCCACATGTGGCCTGCTATGAAAATAAATGAATTTGCACTGTGAAATAGTTTTCTTTCTAACTCCATGTCTGCCCTGGGACCTCTCAGGAATGTATCTGGCATGGGGCCTCTTTACTCACTAGACCCAAGAGATTCAATCACTTTGATCTGTTTTGTAGAAATAACACTGAGATAATTGAGTTAATGCTCATAACTGAATTTGAAATCCCCTAGATTAAAAAAAAGACATTAATTTATCAATTCAGAGAGAAAGGGTTAGAAATACCAGTGAATCTCCCTTTTAAGATTGTTGTATTTTTGAGAAAGTCTATATGGAAGTCAAACTTTTATATAGATTCATATTTTTAAATATACTGAGAAAAAAATTGATTTTTAACCTGAAATTGAATATAAATTTTTGCATTTTTAATTTTTTAATCCATGGTTTCTTAAGTCAAGATAAACTCATCCATTGCTTTAAGGTGTTTTGTCTGGAACTAATACTTTGGTTGCATTATTAGATATAATCTTTTCATATGTTCTTGTTTTTCTTCTGCTTTTAGAATTGTCTTTCCATTGTTGTATTGATTGGATATTGTATAACACATCAGATTCAGTGTGTTAAAACCACATTGGGTGCCATCTTCACATGAAAGTCTGATCCACAAAATGGAATTTAGTATTCCCTATTGCCACATTAACAGCTCTCTTTTATAGGAACAAAATCCCTGGGCGTGGATTTATAAGATTGGTGGACAAGAAAAGGCAGGAAATCTATGTTATAACTCAAGGGCCTAGTTTTTCAGAAACCCATGGTGGCCTAGTTATTAGATGAATTTTTAACTCTACCCATAAAAAGGTATGTTTCACTTGTTATAATAACTATAACTCTCACATATTTTAAATATAATTTGACTCATACTTATAATTGAAAATGTGTGCATCATTATATTTAAAATATGTGAGAGAAATTCTTATTATTCTTATAGTAAGGCAAGGAATCATTTCCTAATTTGTCTGCTTCTTGCTACTGACACGGGTGAAAATAGATTTTATCATTTTCATGAACTCCTTTTCTTTCCCCACAAACCCATAATTTTTCTGAACTTCCCATTTTCAGTCATAAGGATCCTTCAATCTCAATAGGCAAGCACTTATATGAACCAGTTACCATGTTAATCAATGCAAAGTCAAAGAAAAGCAAGAACTGTTCCCTATCCTTCAAGAGTTACATACTCATGGGAGAAAACATTCAAAGATTTGAATATATAAGCTATCTACGTCACAAATTCAAGATTATCTTAGTGGGAAGACTCTGATGATGGGAATTGAAAGATAGAATTGGGGACCCAGGAAAGACCTTAGGAGAAGAATAAGGGAAAATGCTGGGGTAGGGGAGACAGTGTGGTCTCCCAGTGCTGAACTAGGCCACATGGGCCTCTTGCCCAAGGAAGAAGGTCAAATGGAGACTTTTTCCCATTGGTAAAAGTGAGGTTATTTGTAGACAAGGCAGAGAGAAGTCATTAATGGGGGAAAAATTGAAGAATAATGTGGGAAATCAAATATAAGGTAAATACCAAGCATCCTATGGTTATGCCCCCATAGCAGAGAATGATAAGGTGTCAGATTTCCTGAACTTGTGTTTTTCCTCCCCTAACACCCCCTTCTCCTCCACATTGTTTTCATTCCCTCTCAACTTAGTGATTACTGAAACATGTAGTTGACAAATTACTTCAGAGCTCTTGACGTCTTTATGCAAAAACAAAAAAAAGTCTTTCGATGTATTTAAAGGTTTTAACTTCTATAAAGGAATATCGATAGGGAATTTTGATTATGAGCAGTCTTCACATTTTACTATGTTTTCCATTCCTGGAAAAGGTATAAGTTGCAAGGATGTAATTCCAGTCAGATTTTCCAGTCCACATAATCATTTAATTGGTTTTAGGCTCATGACCAATAGTCAGTTTCCAAACTTTTTAAAGAAATGATGACAAATGCCATATTTAATCAACTACAAATGACAAATCCATCTGCTGTACAGTATAGAGTTGTGTTAAAAATATATAAAAATATGGAAATATGTTTTGCAGGACTTGAAGTATATAATAGATATCAAATTGCTTGCCTTCTCAAAGGGCAAGAAGAATAAGAGGGAGGGAGAGAATTTGAAGCTTGAAATTTGAAAGAAGGTTGTTAAAATTTTTTACATATAGTTAGGAAGTATATATATATATATACACACACACACACACACACAAAATGACATAGTGCATAGAATGCCATAGAATGCCAGGCCTAAATTCAGAAAAATTCATCCTCTTGAGTTCAAATCTGGTCTCAGACACTCAACCCTATTTGCCTCAGTTTCCTTCTCTGTAAAGAGAAGGAGCAGGAGAAGGAAATGTCAGGTCTTTGAAAAACCCAAATGAGGTTATGCATCAGACATGACTGAAAAATAACTGAAAAAACCATATCTATTTAATTTATATATTATAAATTAAAAATATATTTTAATATGTGTATATGCATATCTATGTAAAGCTAATTGGTATTAAGTATTTTTATATATTGCTGTTAAGGAAACTAGGAAAAGTTGATAGAATGAGAAAAAGGATTTAAAATCAATTTGACCAGTAGTAGTCACACAGGACTTATAAATACTACTAAGAATGAATGTTTATGTTCTAAATCATTGAAAAGTTATTTCAGGTTGGCACTGTTACTATAAAAAATATTTCAGTACTAACCAAATTAATCTACAAATTTAACATTCTCACAATTAAGGTTTTAAGGAGATTCTATAGAATTAAAATAATAAAATTCATATGAAAGAAGAAAATTGAGAATATTAAGAATATTGAAAAATAGGAATTAATATGGGGCAGCTAGGTGGTGCAGTGGATAGAACACTAGCCCTGGAGTCAGGAGTCCCTGAGTTCAAATCCAGCCTCAGACACTTAATAATTACCTAGCTGTGTGGCCTTGGGCAAGCCACTTAACCCCATTTGCCTTGCAAAAAAAATAGGAATTAATAGTTCTAAATATCATAATTCATAACATGTGAAACTAGAAAAGAATGGAAGGTGATAGCTTTTGGAACTATGGACTGAATAAAAATTCTTAACCAGTTAAAAATACAGATGAAAACTTAAAAACAAAATAGATTATTTTAATTAATACATATATTTATATCTAGGTTTCAAATTATGATATTATCTAGTAATTATCAAAACTTTTCTGTTACTAAATAAGACATAGGTCAGTAGGACAGATTATATAAGTAGGATTTAGAAGCTAGTGTCTACAGTAGGAATTCTTTTTAATAGGTTTTTGCAAGTCAATGGGGTTAAGTGGCTTGCCCAAGGCCACACAGCTAGGTAATTATTAAGTGTCTCAGGCTGGATTTGAACTCAGGGACTCCTGACTCCAGGGTTGGTGCTCTATCCACTGTACACCTAGCTGCCCTTACAGTAGGAAGTCTTAAACTGTTTTTGGATCATGGTCCCTTTGGGCAGTCTGATAAAACCAATATTCCTCTCCCCATAACTATGTTTTTATTCATAATTGCCAGAAATGCTAAACTTCAGTTAATTTAGTGAATATGAGGATATAGTTTTTCTTATCTAATGTCAGTGATCCCCTTTGTTCTATCCACATTCCCCTTGGAGGGGGGATGGGTAGGGGGCAGTGCTGTGGGCCTCAGATTAAGAACCCTTATCTTTCAGTAATATGTATGTAGTGCTTGAGAAATCAAAGAGCACAAATTTTCAATAAAGGGAATCCATTACTAAATAAAAATTCCTGGGAAATCTGGATGTGGTTTGGTGGAAAATGGATAAAAGTTCTAAATATCATAATTCATAACATGTGAAACTAGAGGAGAATGGAAGGTGATAGCTTTTGCGACTATGGACTGAATAAAAATTCTTAACCAGTTAAAAATACTGATGAAAACTTAAAAACAAGATAGATTATTTTAGTTAATACATTTACTTATCCAAAGCATGATACATATAAATTTATTTGAAAAAAAGCTTTTGCATTTGAAAAAATAAAGCAGTATAGCCAGGATTAGGAAAAATGACAGCCTCAACATCTCTAATAAAAGTCTGAACTCTAAAATCAATAGGAAATTGACAGAATCTATAAGCAAGCAAATGAAAAAGTCTTCAAAATTGATGATAATCAGAGAAGTATAAAATTGAGCAACTGATGCAGCAGCTCTCAAACTTTATGGCCTCAGTACCCCTTACATGCTTAAAAATTGTCGAGGACCTTAGAGGGCTTATGTTTTTGTGGGATATTGAGATATTTACTTTATTAGAAATTTAAACTGATTAATTTTTAAAATATTAATTTTATGTTACATGTCAGTTCAATGAAAAATAACTTTTCTCAAACATAAAAAATGAATGAGACTAGTGGCAGTGTTTTAGATAATTTTGTAGATCTCTTTAATGTTTAACTTAATAGTGGATAGCTGGATTCTCTATTTAAGCATTCAGTCTGTTGTGATATATTGTTTTGAATGAAGCCCTGGATCTGGAGTTAAGAAAATCTTGAGTTCGCATCTGACCTCACCCACTAACTAGCTGTGTGGTGACTCTAGACAAGTCACTTAACCTCCATTTGCCTCAATTTCTTCATCTGTAAATTGGGATAATAGCACAAAGACAAATGAGGTAATATAAAGCTATATAAGAGATATCTAAATGTTAGCTTTTTAAAAAAATCACAAAATCACGGGGGTGGCTAGGTGACTCAGTGGATAGAGCACCAGCCCTGGAGTCAGGAGGACCTGAGTTCAAATCCAGCCTCAGACATTTAATAATTAGATAGCTGTGTGGCTTTGGGCAAGCCACTTAACCCCATTGCCTTGAAAAAAACCTGAAAAAAAAATCATAAAATCTGGTCTCACACAGATATGGAGATAGAAAAGGGGGAAGTATTTTATAGGTAGATAAATAGCATCTGTGATTATAAATTTATTATAAATTTAGTTTTGACTTTGCTGGAAACCTTAAAAAGGGGTTCCAAGAGGGTTCTCAGATCACTCTTTGAGAACTGTTGTTCTGAAGCAAGGATCTACAAACTAGTGATGACATTAAGAGTGGTTTTACATTATTAAACAAAATAGAACTTTATTTTGAAATGTAAAAATTATTCTATTCTAAGGTTTTCACTTTAAACCCATCAAATTAACAAATTTAGTAAAAGATGGTGGAAAAAATCAAAGTGAAATGAAAAAGTAGACATGTTTCATTAATTTCTGGTGGAAATTTGAATTGGTCCAATTGTTTTGGAAAGGATTATGTACTTATTAAATTAAAGGTACAAATTTCACTATTAAGCTCTTAGCTTCAGGAGACTACTGAAGGAAGTTAAGTTGTACAAAATAGGTTTATCTTTATATTTATATTTCCTGGGCAACTAGGTGGCACAGTGGATACAGTGCTAAGACAAGAGTTAGAAAAATCTGAGTTCAAATCTGACCTCAGACATTTTACTATCTCTGTGACCCTGGGAAATCACTTAGCTAGCACTATTTGTCTCTGTTTCTTTGTCTGTAAAATGAACTGGAGAAGGAAATGGCAAATCACTCCAATACTTTTTGCCAAGAAAACCCCAAATGGATTCACAAAGAGTCAGACAAGACTCATGAAAAACAGCAACATGTATATTTCCAAATATAGCTAGTTCAATATGGATTATATGCTTCCTTACTGTGAAGTAGGTGATTAAATTGTGGTATATTGATTAACAGAATTTTATTAAATGATAAAGAATCAAAAAAAACTTGGGAAGGCAATGAATTAGTTCAAATAAAAAAAAAAAAACCCACCACACCTAATATTGGACTTAGTCCTGCAGTCTTATTATAAATCTAGCCTGGTCGTAGTGTATTATCTTTGTTATATATTGCTATAATCTCCTTGTTGATATTATATTTAAAATTGCTGCATCAGTATTCATCGGGACCATTGTTCTATAGTTTCCTTTCTCTGTTCCCTGTTTTTGCTCTCTGTTTTAAGTATCAAAATCACATTGTTTCATAGAAGGAATTTGGTATTACTCTACCTCTTTTTTCATATAATTTTATATAGTATTAGAATTTATTGGTCTTTAAACATTAGGTAGAATTAACTTGATTCTAGCCAGCCCTGGGGTTTGGTTGTTTGTTTTTTAATTTATGGCTTATTCAGTTCTTTTTATGATAGTTATTTAAGCATTCTATTTCCTCTTCTGGTAATCTGGGCAATTTATAGTATTTGTGAATATTCATTCATTTCATTTAAAATGTCAACTTTATTGCCATGTAGTTGGGGAAAATAGCTTTGATTTCATCTTCATTGGTTATCAATTCCCTGTTTTCATTTTTAATATTGATAAGTTGGTTTTCTTCTTTATTAAAAAAAATGACCAATGTTTTATTTTATTAGTTTTTTCATAAAAACATGTTTCTATTTATTAAGAAAACACATCAAAAAACAATGTAGGGATGGCTAGGTTGTGCAGTGGATAGAGCACCTGCCCTGGAGTCAGGAGCACCTGAGTTCAAATCCAGCCTCAGACACCTAATAATTACCTAGCTGTGTGTCCTTGGGCAAGCCACTTAATTGCATTTGCCATAAAAAAACCTAAAAAAATAAAAATAAAAAAGAACAATGTATACAATAACTACATTGTAGAAGTGAAGGAAATTTTTCTTTGGGTCTGAACCTGTGATTTCATCAATGTAAGGAACTCCCTTTGTGAAATGCCTTTCATTAATGCAGAACATAATATAGTTTTAAAGAATTTAAAGAATTGAGAGATTAAGTGACTTTTCCATATTCAACAATTGATAAGGACCTGAGGTAGAATTTGAACCCAGGTCTTTCCAACTCCACAGTCATCTGCTCAATCCATTATGGTATAGTGATTATACCTTTCTTCTTCACTAAAACAATCATGAGTGTTTACCAAATTTTGGTTACATACAGTGAATGATGTTGGCATGACCTCTTTGAAGCATATGTCATTTTCACTTCACGAAATTGTGGAATTAGGCAAATCCCTTATTCATGTTACTTTGCTAACCTTTTATTTTCAGGGATTCTTCTTTTTTAATTTGTTCATAGAAAAAGGAACAAAAAGGAAAATAACTTAGTCTCTCTTGTGGTTCTCCTTGCAGATTTCCCTGGAGCGATTACAGTAAGAAAAATCAAACTGTGATTTTTACTAGATCTGAAGTTAGTTGATAGCTCTCTAAGACTGATTGGAATTCAATATATGTTCATTCGTGGAGACTGCTCCTAGTAGCATGGGTATAATGAAATTGAATAAAGCTAAGGTAGAAATTATATATGGGTAAATATGTAAATAATTGTCCAGATTCCATCAATTGCTGTTTTGATAAAAGAACAACCCAATCTTAGAGCTGTCCTTGCAGATATAGCAAATCTTTCACAGTGTGATGAAAATATTTGCAGTAAATGTAGATTATTTTATATGCTTCTGAGTTAACAGTAATCAAAGTGCAAGAAAAATTGTGTATCATTATGGTATTATATAAATAAAAATTTTATAATTGACTCCAGCTTCTGGAGTTGATGGTTCTGGATTCAAATTCTGCTGCTTCTTATCCATCCAAGTGGCCATGGATAAGTCACTTCATCCCACTGAGGGCTTCTATTTCCTGATCTGTAAAATAAGTAAACTGAACTAGATTGCCTCCAATATCTCTTCTGGCTTTAGATTTGTGATTCAATGAGGAGAAAAATTTTGGTAGAGTTGTATTGATGACTATGGTATTTTGATAGATGCTTGTATTGATGAATATGGTATTTGTGCTGTAGATGCTAAGAGGGGGAAGTGGGAGAAAGCAAGGGAAAATCAATCAATCATTTATTAAGCTCTGTATGTATGCCAGCCAGGTATTGGGAAAGAATATTTGGATGGAGACTTGAGGTAGTGGACAGAAGAAGGTCAAGCTTTTACTCTCTATAAGAATTGTTATTCTGAAAATAATGATAATACAATAACAGTAATGCTTCTCTCATCAACAATAATAGCTAGTATTAATGATGATAGTTATTGCTGTTCAGTCACTTTTCGGCTGTGTCCATCTCTTCATGACCCCATTTGGGATTTTTCTTGGTAAAGATACCAGAGTGGTTTACCATTTTCTCCTCCAGCTCATAATACAGATAAGGAAACTGAAGCAGACAGGGTTAAGTGACTTACCCAGAGTCACACAGCTAATAATATTAATAATAGCTATTATTTATAGCAGTGCCTTCTGGTTTGCAAAATGCTTTAAATATACAGGATATTCTAAAAATCTTGATGTAGTTTTAATAAAATTATTAAAGCTATTCAGTTTTTTAAAACTTTGAATTCCACATAGAATTTGAGATAAGCTGTATTATCTTAGTAGAACCTCATGAAGAATTCTGAGAAGCATAGGAGCTATTTTGAGATAAATCAGTTTTTCATCCAATTTATTATTCTGTCTTTAACAAATGGGATCAGTGAATGGATTTTAGAAGGATATGCATAATCAACCTCCATTATGTTCCCACAAAAAGTTAGGCACATACCCTAAATATTCCTAGCTTTATCTTGAGTGATCACCTTTAAATTCACCTAAATTTTTACCTACTTTGCCTAAATTTTTTTAGTTTTTTGTTGTTTCAGGATATTAAAGAGCTCAAAATTAATTGCACTTTTTTCACAATACTAAGAGATGTCTCCTGTATTAAAGATTATACTTTTAAAAATCCTTTTTTGTACATCATCTTCATTTTGCAAGATATTGCACATAGTTTTGACAAAGAATTTTTAACAAGAGAAAAAAAACTATTCAGCAAAAGTTGCAAAACACTGGAGAAGTCTGAAATAAAGTACAGTGCTCACGTTTCCTAACCCTTCCAAGAAAAGGAAAAGTGACTGTTTTATTTCTAAAAAAAAAATGAAATATTTTTACAATATCTCACACACATATAAACAAACAATTTTTTTCTTTTATTTGGAGGCTAGGATTTTGTTTTTGCATTTAAAAAGTGTTGAATCTTTCACTTCACAGTTCTTTGGAAGCAAAATATTTGTGACACTTATGATTTCTAATAAATAATAATAATACCTGCAATGTCCTAGGCATTATGCTCTGCACTTTAATAACATTATTTAATTTTATCTTTACAACAACCCTGGGAGATAGGTGCTGTTATTTTTTTCCCATTTTACAGATGAGGAAACCAAAGGAAGCAGCAGTTAAGTCACTTGACCAAGGTCACACAACTAATTGAATTTGAACTCAAGTCTCCTTGACTTCAGGCTGCCTCTGTAAAAGAGATCTAAGTATAGGCTTTTCTGCCATTTTTGACATAGGAAGATGAGATTTTTGTCCTTACTTTTGTCACCTCTAATTAAAATGAAAGCTTTTGAACATGGTCCAGAATGTAATCATTTCCTTTTTTGGCCATAGGAATAATCAATTTGGTGTCAGGAGGTCAACCAATGGAGCCTCTTCCAGAAATCAGATAATGTACTCTCTGATTAATGTTATTTTTCCATTACCCTGTGACCTCTTTCATCTGAGAGAAAGGTGGTATTTTTTTTTATGATTTAGCCAAAGTTCCTTGGACCAAAATCTTTTTCATTTTCTATACCTCAAAGGACTGGATCCAGAGATGAAACAGTACCTTATTCATTATTTTGTGGGAAAAGAGTGTTTACATTCCCCAAATCAGTTTGAGTTTCTTTTCCTTTATCATGTAAATGTGCTTGGGATGTTTTTAGCATTTAAAATTTTAATATTTGGGGGAAATGAATTTAAAGTGCTTTTTAAAAAAAAATCACAAACTCTTTTTTTAGGGTAAGTTTTACCATATCATCAGCAAAATTGACCGAAGACTATTGCTAATTGCATGTAAAAGCAAGAAGGGAAAGGTTTATATCTATGCTCAAATTTCATTTGACATTTATTTAGCTTGAAATGCCACCTTTGCCCCTTCTGGCTGAGAGCATGAGGTAAGAGTGGTAAGGGAGGCCATTACTACCTATTTACAGTTACCAGAAAAATACCTAGAAAGATAATGTAGCATCCTAGCAATGATCCTCTATTTCCTTGGGAAACAATGTTCTAACCAAATAACCTGCCTCCTCCAGAAATAAATTCTATAATTATTTTCAATTTTTCCAATAGGCATGGCTATCTTTATACCTGTTTAGTCAAGAATTCGTTCCTTTCTGTAAAATTGCTACCTGAAATCTTCTATCTTTATAGTCACACCTGCTCACTTCAGTTTTGTTAAATGAAAAAGGAAAGAAATAAGCACTAGGATAAAGAAAGTCAGTTGATCCTGTCAGAGAGTAATTGGATCTACTGGTGACAGCTAAGGTCAAGATAAAACATATTTAGATCAGCAGGAATCCTTTAACCCACTGTCAAGAGGGAAATGAGCCAGGAAGAGTAGGGGAGAGAGGCACTGACGGAAGCCAAATGTGGAAGCCACTGTCAGATTGGGTGGAATTTTATAGTCAAAGAAACTCTGATTTGCCAATCATAATAGCTGTCATTTATATGGAATGTTAAGATGTGCAAAATGTAAAATATTATCTCATCTGATCCTCACAGTATCCCTGGGTGATGGGGTACCATTATTACCCATTCAAGATGCATCCTTTTGCATATGAGGAAACTGAGGCAGAGGTTGAGTGACTTGCCCAGAGTCACACAGATAGTACATTTCTAAGGTCAAATTAGAACTCTAGTCTTTCTGGCTCTGGTCCAGCTCTCTATCCATTGCTCCATGCTTACTCTAAGCTTACACATCTCATGTTTCCTTGGAGCTGCTTCAGTTCTGCCTTCCTCACAGAGTGCAGCATCCTCACTGATGAGTGCCTGCCATGCTGGACGTCCTGTGCCAATGTCTGCCATGCTGTACAGTCAATTCTAAAATTCTTGGGTTTTTTTAGGTTTTTGCAAGGCAGTGAGGTTAAGTGACTTGCCCAAGGCCACACAGCTAGTAATTATTAAATGTCTGAGGCTGGATTTGAACTCAGGTACTCCTGACTCCAGGGCTGGTGCTCTATCTACTGTGCCACCTAGCTGCCCCCTCTAAAATTCTTGAGAGAGACCTTCAAGGTGTCCTGGTATCGCTTCTTCTGATCCCCGCCATGAGCTCTTGCCCTGTGTGAATTCTCTCTAAAATAGTTTATTTGGCAAGCCTACACCTGGCTTTCTAACATGTCCAGGCCATCGCAGTTACACTCACTGTAGTACTGTTGGAATGCTAGGCAGTTTAGCTCAAGAAAAAACCTCAGTGTTTGGTGTCTTCTCCTGCCAGGTGATTTTTCAGAACCTTCCTAAGACAATTTAAATGGAAGCATTTCAGTTTTCTGACACGGTGCTGGTGGACTGTCCAGACATATGTCACAGACATATAGCAATGAGGTCAGCACACTGGCTCTGTAGACCTTCAGTGGTAGTCAGTCTAACACTTGTTCTCTCCCATACTTTCTTTTGGATCCTTCCAAATAGTGAGATAACTCTGGCAATGCGTGTGTCAACCTCATTGTCAACGTGTATCTCCTTGGAAAGGATACAGACAAGGTAAATGAATTTGTCCACAGTGCTCAGAACTTCTCCATTTGCTGTAATCAATGGTTCCACATATGGATGGTGTGGTGCTGGCTGATGAAGCACCTGGGTTTTCTTGGTGTTGATTGTTAGATCAAAATGAGCACAAGCAGCAGAGAATCGATCCCTACTTTTTTTGCGACTCAGGTTCAGAGGCTGCATTGAGCACAGTCATCTGCAAACAGAAGATCGTGCACCAACAGTCCCTCCACTTTGGTCCTGGCTAGAAGCCTTTTCAAGTTGAAGAATTTATTGGCACTGTAGTAGCTGACCTTGAGGCCATGTTCATCCTCAGGGAAGGCATTTGATAACATGGCTGGAATTGCATGGGAGCTGGACACATCCTTGTTCCATTCCATTGGTGCCCAGGAAATCTTAAGAGCATCATCCACTATCCAAAACCTGGCTGTGCATGCCATCATAGAACTGTTGTACACTATTGATGAACTTCTCTGGGCAATCAAATTTTGACATAATTTTTCATAACCCCTCACAATTGATGGTATCAAAGGCCTTGGTCACATCTACAAATGTTGCATACAGACCTCTGTTCTGTTCCTGGCATTTTTCCTGGAGTTGTCAGGCAGCAAACACCATATCACTGTTACTCAATCTTTCTGAAGCTACACTGGCTCCTCAGGGAGGTGACCGACTTCCAGGGGAAGGATCAGCCTATTGAGAAGGACTGTAGCAAGAATCTTACCAGCAATGACTAAAAGAGAAATGCCTCTGTGATTGTCACAGGACACTTTACCTTTATAGAGAGGTACAATGTCATTTTGGTCTTCTTTGATAGGAAAGGACAATAACCAACCAAACAACTAAAACAGATCTGATATGGTATGGTGTTGCTTTTCTCAAATGCTTCAGTGACTCTCTATTACTTCTGAACAGAATGAATTAGGGAAATTCTCTTAGTTATTTGGATCTCTTCACCCCCTTTGTCTCCAGCCTACCTCTCTTCATTTACTGCATATAGATCCCTTTCATGTCCCAAGTGGTTCCATCAAACTTACTGTTCTTCACACAGGAATGCCAGCACCCATCTATCTCCCTGTATTTTGCAAACACGTCCCCCCCTTGCCTAGAATTAATTCCCTCTTGGCTTCTGCCTCTTAGGAACCCCAGATTTCCTTCTACACTCAGATCAAGTGTCCCCTAAGCTGATAGTGCCTCTTCATCCCCATGAAATTACCTTGTGCCTACACTGAATATATTTTCCACTTCTATATACATGAGCTGTTCCCCTGATAAGCATTTTCAAAGCATTTTTGTAACTCCCAATGCCCAGATCTGTGCTTGATTTTATAAATATTTGTGGGATTGAGTTACTAGATTATAAACTCATTGAGCTGGTTGTCATCCTTCCTTCCCATCTTCTTCCTTTTCTTTCATTCTGTCTGTTTCTCTCTTGGGGCAGCTGGATGATGCAGGGTCTGGCTTGAAAGTCAGGAAGACTCATCTTTGTGAGTTCAAATCTGGCCTCAGATATTATCTGTATGACCCTGTTGGCCTTAGTTTCCTCATCTGGAAAAGTAAATGACAAGCCACTCCAGTATCTTTGCTAAAAAAAAAAAAAAAAAGGCAAAAACCCAAAAGGGGTCAGGAAGAGTTGGCACCTGAAAAGGACTGAAAATCTATCTCCCAGGTATAGCAAGTGCCAACGTCATAGGGTTTTTGTTCAATATAATTGAAATTCCTTCATCTTTAGTGCTCTTTCTGATCTGTTTGGATCAATATTAAGCACATAGGTGCTTAATACTGTTTAGCAAAAGACTAGATTGTAAACTACTTTGAGATGGCTAGCATATTTTTTGATATCTCCCAGAGGGTCCAGTTGTTTTGCTTTATTGAATTGAATTAAAACTACTTTTAGTTGTCTACTTTGTTCTCTCCTCCCAACTGCCTCTCTTAGTTTTGGAGAAGTATTTTGTATAGGTTTAGCTAAAGTATAATCTTTAGTCTGAGATACAGTGAGAAGTTGTGATTTGTAAAAAAATAAATGATTTTTAATTCTTAAAAACATATAACTAGACTTTATAGCTAAAGACTTATTAAAAATAAACTTCTTTTAAAAAGTACATTTGAAGGGGTGGCTAGGTGGCACAGTAGATAGAGTACTGGCCCTGGAGTCAGGAGTACCTAAGTTCAAATCCAGCCTTAATAATTACCTAGCTGTGTGGCCTTGGACAAGCCACTTAACCCCATTGCCTTGCCAAAAAAAAAAAAAACACCCTAAAAAAAAGTACATTTGAGTGGAAGATAGTGTAATCCTCACAGATGGAAATCAAGATGGATAATTGCCTTTCCTTCCATTGAACTGTATAGAGTTTTTATTTCATGAGAAGAACTATATTAAAATGTCATTGATATTATCTGCCAAGGAACAGGTAAAATACTACCTATGTCAAATGAGAAAGACTGGGCAGTGCATTGTAGAGGAATTTTTTTATGGTTTCCCTGCCTTTCCAAAGACTTCTTCAGATCTTAAGTGGTCATAATAACTCAATGAACAGACTACAGTTAGACACACAGCCCATAACTGCATTGAAGTATTGTGTTATAGTTAAAAAAAAAAAAAGCTCTGGAAGAAGAGGACCTAGGTTCAAATTTCACATTTTCTCTTGCTCTTGGTGGGATCTTGCCTGTAATTGTCTCTTAGATTCTCTTTTTCTTCATATCTAAAAAGGGGGACATACCTAAGGTGTTTTCTCCAGCTCTAAATCTGTGATAAATCTTCTGTGTTAAGAGTTTACTTTGGGGGCAGCTAGGTGGCGCAGTGGATAAAGCACTGGCCCTGGAATCAGGAGTACCTGAGTTCAAATCCGAATTCAGATACTTAATAAATATCTAGCTGTGTAGCCTTGGGCAAGCCACTTAACCCCATTCGCCTTGCAAAAAAAAAACCTAAAAAAAAAAGTTTACTTTCCTTCAAAACTTCATAATTTCCTGAAATAGAATTTTCAGTCAGTGAGTCAGACCCCATCTGCTTTTGATAAACATGTATTTATTTAATATATACTGAGTATTCAGCACAGTACTTTTATTTTTTAATATTTTATTTTTAACATTCATATAAAAAATTTAGTTTCAAATTCTTTCCCTCCGGCCTCTTTCCCACCCATTGAGAAGACAAGCAATATAATAATATCCATTACATGTAGTACTATATTCTTGTGATAGATTTTCCTAAGTTGAATAATTTGTTATCTGAAAGAGATAATGTGAGATAAATATAAACACATACATATATAATGCATACACACACACACACACACACTCACTCACATACTCAGAGTGGATCACAGAAGTGGATCGGGTGGCAAGAGACCTGTTATTTAAGGAAGGATTTGGCAAGATGGTTCTCTGCTATGTCTTCTAATGTTAGCCTTGTATGATAATAAGTATGTATGTATGTAATAATTGGTTCAAAGATATAGTAATAATATGTATAATATAGTAATAATAGTAATAATACTGTATGATTCAGTTCACTCATGGATATGAGCTATGATGAGAAAAAGGAGTATTATGGGTGCAGAAGGAAGGGAGAGGTAGAATGTGGTAAATTATTTTACATGTATACATGAAATATTGCAGTGGAGGGGAAGATGCGAGGATGGATGATGGACATCGCTTGACTCTTATTCTCAACATTATTGTTCAAAGATAAAGTAATAATATGTATAATATAGTAATAATAGTAATAATACTGTGTGATTCATGGGTATGAGCTATTTTATTTAATAACTTTTCCAAATTGGAGCAGCTAGTACCCAGAATGCCTGAGTTCACATCAAACCTCAGACACTTATGAGCTGTGTGATCCTAGTCAAGTCACAACTTCTATAAAATGAGCTGACCTTCACCACTCCCTATATTTGCTAAGAAAACTACAAATGGGTTTCTAATGAGTCAGAAATGACTAACGATAGCAATCAATTGAGAAAGAGGCTTTATAAAGAATCTTCTTCTCTAGGTTTTTCTAGAACTCTACTACATTTAAGGGGGGGGGACAAACAACTTCTTGATATCTCCCCTAGGGATTAGTATAGTGCTTTAATTGGTATTTAATGAAGAGTACTTTTACAAAATACTCTTATAAATTAGCTTGTTCCCCCTATAAAGAAAATAGCTATGAAGAAAGAGACAAGTATTACCCATTTTTTAGATGAAGAAACTGAGGCACAATAGAAAATTGGGACTTCCTTAAGTTACATTTCTAGTCCTGGGATACTAGAACACAAAATGAACCATGAAGACCAAGACAGGAAAAAAAAAACAACAGACTAGCCAAGAGCTCCATGGACAGTTTTTGAGGATGGCCGTCCTGATTCAGACATGTTACAGTCACTTTTCCGTGTTTTTACCATCTGTGCTTTATGTGGTAATTGCAATCATTGTGACTGGTCTGGGATGTCCATGGAAAATGATGGCAGATTTTCCAATTGAAGTAAATGAGACTGAACTCTTATGGAAAACGAGCAAGTTTAGCATCCTACACAGAGTGGGAAAGACCCCTTCTGAGCAAACTTTGTGATTTCAATATGAATTATCTTTGGTGCTAAAAGAATTTTTTTCTACCACATAGCAACTTTTAATCCCTGTGAAGCTAGTTTTTAAAAAAGTAACCTAGTGTTCTCCATCTCAATAAATTCAGGATGACTTACAGGCTTTGAAACTTTTTTTTTTACTAAGAGGAAAAATTCCCAGCTGGGATAAAAAAAATTCATATCAGATTTCAGCCTGATTCATTTCAAAACCACGATGAAAAGTATAACATTTCCCATCCACCACAAAGGGTTAGTAATGGAAAAATCTGCCTCCACTCAAGCTACCATAATACAATCACGGGGAGTATGATTTATGCTTTAGTGATTTAAAAATATGTGTATGTGGGTCTGGGTGTGCAACTAGATTGTTTCTTCTCCAACATTTCAAGAAGGACATATCACAGTTGGTAGTATATAGAAATATACCCATAGAACCACAAATGCATGTAGTTCTCAGCAACTGACCTCACACCTGATGAAGTTTTTATCAATTCAGAACGGAACTGACATAAATAAAACCCTTGGTTTTTTGTACTTACAGGACAGAATAAGTTATGCTGAAAGGATGAGTTACACATTCGAGAATGGCCTTTCCTGAGGGAGTTTCACTTCATCTTATTTGATTCATTGATAATAAAAGATTTCTTGTGACGGAGGGTCAGAGGAGGTTGGTGATGAGAGATAGCCAAGGCAAGACCAGGAGTAACAACAGAAGCTATGGTTACTTTCCTTCCGTTTTTCTCCCTTCCTTCCTTGTTCCTTCCTTCCTCATTCGTTCATTTGTTCCTTCCTTGTTCATTTGTTCCTTCCTCCCTCCTTCCCTTCCTTCCCCCTCCCCTTCTTCCTCCTTCCCTCCTTTCCTTCCCTCCCTCCCTGCCTTTCTTACCCCCTTCCTTCCTTCTTTCCTCTCTCCCTCCTTCCCTCCCCTCCCTCCCTTCCTTCCTTCCTTCCTTCCTTCCTTCCTTCCTTCCTTCCTTCCTTCCTTCCTTCCTTCCTTCCTTCCTTCCTTCCTCTTTAGTGGAGAAGGGTTCTTTAGAAACAACAGCCATATTGAAAAACACCATCCTACAAACCAACCTTCCAAGTTATAGTCTATGATTTCCTTATTGAGAAAGTTTGTTGAGGAAGACAGATTATAGTATGAATGTTGAAATTTGGCTGAGAGAATCACAGATTTTACCCCTGGAACTTTCCAAGATAGGTTCTTAATCACATTTATACATGATGAGTCATTAATAAGCTAGAGCTTTGAGGTTGCACCTCTACCTTGGCCATCATTCCTGGAAGTCAATGAAGCAGAAAAACAATGGCCTTTAAGAAAAATTTTAAAAGATTTAACCTCTGTAAAAAGTCACATCAAACCATGACTAGTTCTTGAACTCTGAAAGGAATGTAATTTAGATAAGGTTGTCTACAAGATGAAGGGTAAGAAGGGGTAGGTTGGAACAATCTCAATTGGAACTCACCCTAGATCCAGGGCAGAAGTGTTTACAAGCCTACACAAGAAGGTGACACTTATAATTCTTAAATATTGTATCTTTAATAATATAGATAGAGGGAATAGACATAGAGGTTTTAGGAGTAAGAGGAATTTGAGGGAATGACATAAAAATAATTAAGAGATGAGAAAAAGGAGTATTATAGGTACAAAAAGAAGGGAGAGGTAGAATGTAGTAAATTATTTTACATGTAGACGTGAAATATTACAGTGGAGGGGAAGATGGGAGGATGGATGATGGACATTGCTTGACTCTTATTCTCAACATTATTGGTTCAAAGATATAGTAATAATAAACACAATCAATTGAATATAGAAATCTATCTTACCTAACAGGGAAGTAGGAGGGGAGGAAATCAAGTAAAGGGAGAGGTAGAGACTGACAGAAGGGAAAGCAGATTAGGATAGATGGTAGACAGAAGCAAAACACTAGTGAGAAGGGAAAGGGTGAAGAGAGAGAAGACAAATAAGAAAAAGAATAGAATAGAGGGAATTACACAGATTGGAATCATAATTGTGATTGCCAGTAAAACAAAAGCAGATAGTCGATGGATCAAAGACCAGAATCCTACAATATGCTATTTACAAGAAATACACTTCAGTGGACACATAAAGAGCAAAGGTAAGGGGGCAGCTAGGTGGTGCAGTGGATAGAGCACTGGTCCTGGGATCAGAAGGACCTGAGTTCAAATTCATCACAGACACTTAATAATGACCTAGCTGTGTGACCTTGGGAAAGTCACTCAACCCCATTGCCTTGCAAAAACAAAACAAAACAGTAAAGCTAAGGAACTGGAATAGACTATTATGTTTCAGCTGAAGTGGAAGAAAAAACAGGGATAGCAATTCTGACTTCAGTTAAAGTCAAAGCAAAAATATCTAATTAAAAGAGATAAGGAAGGAAACTGCATCTTGCTTAAAAGGTAGCATAGATAGTGGATAGAGCACCGGTCCTGGGATCAGGAGGACCTGAGTTAAAATTCAGTCTCAGACACCTAATAATTACCTAGCTGTGTAGCCTTGGACACTTGACCCCATTGCCTTGCAAAAAAAAAAGGCAGCATAGACAGTGAAGCAATAAATTCTTAAAGAAGAAATTAAATGACTTATAAGAAGAAATAAACAAGAAAAGTATACTTGTGGGGGATCTCAACTGTCCCCATTCAGAACTCTATATATCCAAGTAAAAATAACAAAGGAACAAAGGAGGTAAATAGAATATTAAAAAAGTTAGATATGACAGATCTTTGAAGAAAGGAACATATATTTATCTAAGCAGCATCTGGCACCTATACAAAAATTGATGTGAATTAGGGCATAAAACCCTCAAAAACAAATTAAAAATGGAAAAATATTAAATGTATTTTTGGTATCATAATGCAATAATAATTATGTCCAACAAGGGCAATAGAAAGACACATTAAAATTCATTGGAAACTAAATAGTCTAATCCTAAAAAATTAAGTTTTGGTAAAAGAACAAATCATAGAAACAATCAATAATTTCATTAAAGAGAATGACAAACAGTAAGACAACATACCAGAATTTATGGGATACAGCCAAAGCAGTATTTAGAGGAAAATTTCTTTCTCTTGTTCATGACCAAACATGACTATATAGGAAGCATAGCAAAATGTAAAATAGGTAATTTTGATTATATTAAATTTAAAAAGTTTTTGTACAAACAAAACCAATGCAATCAATATTAGGAAGAAAGCAGAAAACTGGGAAGCAATCTTTACAGCAAATGTCTCTGACAAAGAACTCATTTCTCAACTATATAGAGAACTAAGTTGAATTAATAAGAATTCAAGCCATTCTCCAGTTGATAAATGATCAGAGGATATGAATAGGCAGTTTTCAGATGAAGAAATCAAAACTATCTTATAGGCATA
This sequence comes from Macrotis lagotis, assembly GCF_037893015.1. Taxonomy (NCBI): domain Eukaryota; kingdom Metazoa; phylum Chordata; class Mammalia; order Peramelemorphia; family Peramelidae; genus Macrotis; species Macrotis lagotis. The sequence continues at coordinate 542,686,877 of NC_133658.1, forward strand.
TGAAGAAGTGTTCTAAATCTCTTTTGATTCGAGAAAAACAAATTAAAATAACTCTGAGATACAACCTCACGTCTATCAGATTGGCTCATATGACAAAAAAAAAGAAAAATGATTAATGTTGAAGATAATATGAAAAAACTGGGACACTTATACATTGTTGTTGAAGTTGTGAGCTGATACAACCATTCTAGAAAGCAATTTGGAACTATGCCCAAAGGGCAGTAAAACTGTGCATACCCTTTGATCCAGGCAATACCATTACTAGGTCTGTATCCCAAAGAGGTCATTTAAAAAGGGGGGAAATGACTTACATGTACAAAAATATTTATTGTATTTTTTTCTGTGATGGCAAAATATTGGAAATTAAGATAATTCTCACCAACTGGAGAATGTCTAGACAAACTATGATATATGAATGGAATGGAATACTGTTGTTCAGTAAGGAATGATGAACAGACAGATTTCAGAAAACCTGGAAAGACTTGTATGAACCAGTTCAAAATAAAATGAGGAGAACCAGGAGAACAATGAACATAATGTCAGCAGCATTGCTTGATGACCAATTGTGAATGATTTAGCTCTTCTCAGCAACACAAAAATCCAAGATTCATGAAAAAAATGCTATCTATATCCAGATAAAGAACTGTTGGACTCTGATTGCAAATTGAAGCATATTTTTTCAATTACTTTATTCTTGCTCGTGCTCTTTTTTCCTTTTGATCTGTTTCTTCTTCCACAACTGAGACTAATATTAAAATATATTTTACATAATAGTACATGTATAAATTTTATCAAACTGACTACCATTTTCAGAAGAGGAGAGGGAGGGAGGGGGAAAAAAGTTGGAATTCCAAATCTTGAAAATGAATGATGAAAATTCTCTTGATGATTAATGGAGGATAATAAAATTCTATTAAGAAAAAATAAATATCAGTTATTGAAAGAGAGGGGGGGGAGGAGTAGGAACTCAAAACAGGTGACCAAAGTAGAAAGGAAAATGCTGCCTAAATTGTATATTGCTACCCAGGTTGCAGACTCCTGTCTCCTTTATAGAATCTACTCACTTGACACCTCAGACCTCAAGTTGCCTCCCAGTCTAACAGAACCTTGATTTTAGGAGGTGCTTAATTCAATCAAACACAATCCTATCCTGAAGCCAACACTGCAATAGGAAGGAAGGAAAAGGAGGGAACAGAGAGGAAACAAAGATAGTTAACTTCATCACATACCCTGCTCTCAGGATACCTACAATTTTATGATGGGAGTGGAGACCTGGAGAAAGATAAATACAAAAAGTAACTGACATAATAGAGAATATAAGTGAAGATGAAAAAGTCCTACAAAAGTACTAGGAAAAATATGAGGATTAAAAAATTAAGTCAACTCATCCTTGGCCTTGAATCCATCTTTCCAAAGTTTTCTGTTCTCCTTAGCTGCAAAATTCAGAACATGGACAAACTTTAGCATCTCTTTAGTCCTAGTCTCCTTACTCTCAGTGTACTCCCTTCACCCCCTTCCATCCTTCCTCCTGATCCCTCATTCTATTCTTACTTCCTGGGGCCTCTTTTTGTGATGGCCTAACCAGATCTAGATTTTCTTAATCACAGCCAACAATCAAAACACATTTTCTGTGTTCTTTCTTTTAGGGCCTGTTAGGTGACTGCCTAACTTCTCTGCTAAACCTATTTATTTTCAAATAGTGATACTGATACGAGGTTAATGTATTACAGATGAATTTAAAGCATTCAAAAGAATGAATTGGGGGAAGGGAACAGCATGAGAAGTTTTAGGTATTAGTAGGGCCAGTGGGAGAGATTTGGGGTGGGAACCTTTTTAGAATCTGTTAAGTAGCTAACTGCCTTCTCCACCTCAAGGGAAAACCAACCTTGGAAAGAATTTGAGACTTCAAAGGTTTGCTCATCTCCTCACCCCCAAGGGTTTGTGAGGCTAAATTAAGTTTTAAAAAATTTAAAAGCTTGTATAAAATAATAACTTCATTATTCACTTAAACAGGTGCAAGAATAATTTAAGTTAACCACGTGTCAGGTTCGTGTGACTGATTTACTAGCTTGAGTTGACCAATGAATCATGTCTGACTCTACTTAACTGGTGTCCAAATTTGTTGTTCAACCTGAGTATCACATTAATAAGCCAAATTATTATGACTGTCAACAAAAAAGGGGATAAAGATTTATTTACCAATTTTTTCCTTGTCTAATCATTATATTTGAGGTTTAAGAATCCAAAAAGCATTCCACATCCCATCAAAGTAACAAAATGGTATGTTCCCAGACATAAAGAACAATGGACCTCTGGGCCTTTTTCTCTCTGCCAATCAATTCAGCATCAGCTCATATGAATCACAAATAAATCCACATGCATTGCTATTGTTTCTGGAACTATGCAGAATCTTGATTCCCTCCCTCTTTCCTTCTAGTGCCTATTTCTCAGTATAATATATGCTATTCTTTATATGTGAGTCTCACTATACCACTTAAAGAATAGAAAACTCTTGGGAGGCAGGGTCTATGTCATTGCTTATCATTTCAACCCCAATGTCTGACAAAGTACATTGCAGATGCTTGAAAATGTTGGTTCAATTATATTGAAACCATTACACCAAATTACTTTTGAGAGATGATACAATTTTAGAAATCAGAAGGAGAGTCTAGTCCAAATGGTCTGGCCTGGACAAGTAGAAGATGTTCAATTAATATTTGATTCTTTGATCATACCCAATCTCATCTTCCATCATCCCACAAGATAAGCATCATTGAGTTCCTGCCTACTGTCTGTGATTTACAAAGAATGTATATATAGTCTAGTGGGAGATAAAAATAGACTCACATATACATGAGAAGTTATATAAAAATAAGAGGCATTCAAGAACAAAATACCAAGTGAGTGATGGGCTTGGGGAAATATTAAACAATGACAGCACAACCAGATGAATTTCCTAGGCCTTCTGTGAGGATTCTTTTGTATTCTGGACTCAATCACTGGTAATCAATATACCCTTCACCATGGTAACAGCTTTTGGTAGCTGGCTTTTCTATCGATGCAATTAGAACACTTCATCTATTAAATTTTACCTTTTAGTGGTGAAAGAAAGAAGCTCCTAAAAGCAATGCCCTCCCCCCCATTTTTCTACAGCTATTCTAAGATTTATGAAAGCATCTACTTTTGTGCTGAAAGAAAATTCATGCATTGCTTTCCTTTCCCCACAATAGCTTGCTAAACCGAGAGATAAAATTAATTCACTTGGTTCCTGTATTTTTGCTGTAAGGCCCCCTGAGTGCCTGGATACCTAGATGGATAAATTAAAAAGTAGGTAGGTAGTTAAAGAAATAGAAAGCTAGAGCACTTATTAAGTGTTTACTATGTGCTAGATGATATGCTGGGGATACAAACATAAGCAAGCCTTGCCATTACTGCCACAGAAGGCTTGCATTCTAATAAGGGAAGGCAATGCATAAAGAGAAAAGATGGGGATAGAGAGGCTAGGAGGGGTGAGGCAGCAGCCATGAATGTGGGGAGGGTCCTGAGGATGAGGAACTTACTTCATATGGGGGGAAAATGTGTTTCTTTGTGATATATAAAGGTGTCTTTATCCCATTCCATCTTTTCTCAAGTTCTGTTTTTTGTCACAGATTTTTTTTTTCTTTTGTTTCTCTTTTAGATCTAGAAGGTTTTGATTCTGTAGTATCATCTACTGAGAAGCTCAGTCACCCAACGACAAGCAGACCAAAAGCCACCGGTAGACGGCCTCCATCCCAGTCTCTCACATCTGTAAGTGTCCCCTAATTATAATGGTCCCTCTTCTTTGCTTTTGAAAGTGAGAGATGGGGGCAGCTAGGTGGCATAGTGTATAAAGCACCGGCCCTGGAGTCAGGAGTACCTGGGTTCAAATCCGGTCTCAGACACTTAATAATTACCTAGCTGTGTGGCCTTGGGCAAGCCACTTCACCCCATTTGCCTTGCAAAAAAACCTAAAAAAAAATGAGAGATGATCTAAGACACCTCATTGGAATAATGGTTTATCTGAAGCAGTTCATGATGGGTTAGCTAAGCATAAGTACAAATGAATCATGTTAAATCAGTTTTCTGTTTATGATTTTCTATTTTTTTATGTGTATCTGTGAGAAGAAAAGGTGCTGCCTCTCGCACTCTCTTCTTCCAGGCCATTTACTCCCCTGTTTCCTTCAAAGGAATGTCATCAGAATGAAAGAAATGATGGCAAATAAAAGGAGCTTATAGATTTAAAACCAGAAAGCATTTAGATTTTAAAGCTTAAATTTAGACCTTAGGAGACCTCTAGTTTAAAGTGTACACACACACACACACACACACACACACACACACACACACACATTACCATCACCCTCCCCACCACCCATTACCAATTCTCTTGATAAAGAAAGTGAAGCCCAGTTTGGTTAGAGTCATAGAGTCACTACAAGGATTCTTAACCTGAACCTGAAAACTTTAAAAAAAAATTTTGGTAACTGCATTTCAAATAGTTTCAATAATTAGTTTCCTTATATCTTATATATTTCATGTATTTAAAAACATTATTCTGGGAAGGGCTCCTTAATTTTACCAGACTGCCAAAGAGGTCCATGATATAAAAAAATATTAAAGAACTTCTTTCCCTAGAGAATCATGGCTCTAGAATCCTAGAACCTCTACTGCTATTAAACTGCCCACATACTCATACCTAAGGAGAAAACCTATAGGTGGTAGGGGAGTAAGTATGGTATAATATTAAAGGGTCCTGGGTTCAAATTTGACCTCTGGTGTTCTCTGTCTGGGTGACATTGGGAAAAGCATTAACCTCTCTGGGTCTTGGTTTCCCCACTTTTATGAGGGGGCTGGGATAGATGGCTTCAGAGTTCCAACTGCTTCTGGTTCTAAATCTGTGGTCCTCAGATATCGGATGCTGTTGAAGAGAGCAAGAAGATAGTACCTACCTCAGGTGACATGTCCAAGATATAGTTCTCTTTGGGGTATTTGACAACCTTAAGAATATAGAGAAACTGGATAAATTTTAAAGCAAAGCATCAGAAATTACAGTAGAATTAGAATAATTCACAAAGCAGCATCCTTTAGCTAATTTAGGCAAGACATTTTGGGAAGTCCTGGAATAGAAGACCTTGGCTTATTGTCTTGGTTTTGCTTTGTGACCGAAGCTTTGCTTTGCTCATCTAATAAATGAGGATAATCCTGTTTGCCCAGTCTCACAAAGGCTATGGCAAGCATCAAATGAAACACCTTTCTGTATGCATGCATTAACAAGTTTCTTCACTTTCTTTGTGCCCTTCCCTAGTCTTCTCTATCAAGTCCTGATTTCTTTGACTCTCCAAGCCCAGAAGAAGACAAAGAGGAGCACACTTCCCTTGCACACAGAGGAATAGACGTATCCAAGAAGACGGCAAAGACTGTTACCATATCACAGGTAGATGTACAAGCACTTGTGAGATGCCCTCATGTCCCCATTTTCCCTTGTGTACAAGGACTTGGGATGAACAGGAAACAGGCATTTAGGGGATGCTCAGACAGAATCAACTGGTTGAAACATCAATTCAGAAAACATCTCAGTGGAATGTGATTGACCCCCTGGGAGCTTTATTCATAATAAGAAGATGGCAATTATTAAGAATTCCTGAGTTTTCAAAGTTCAATCACTTTTTCCCCCCACACAATTTCCTCCTGTACCCCCTTACTAGACTCAAAAACTACAACCTAACAGCTCCTAACAGAAATTCATAAAATGCTGTGGTCTTCCTTTTGCTTTGTTCCCAGTAAGCCAAACAATCTCCCATGCACAAATATTTATCATATCATGAGATATTTTTGGAAAGGTCTTCCTTTAAATTAGTATAAGGAGCCCTTGTGGGAGGTAGCTTGGACTAGTAATGGCCTCAGTCATGAATACTTTGATTCAGGTCTTGTCTTTCCTACTTACTAGCTGTGTGACCATTGGAAATTAGTTTAACCACTCAGTTCCCTCAGGTAATTATGGCTACAGATTTCAGAGAATTTGTTCATCAGCATTGGTGGGGGAGTTTCCTTATAGGCAACTAATTCCATATTCTGATCAATACAATCAAAGTTCTGGGGGGAAAATGGAACTAATATTCCTATGATAGGAAAGAATGACATTGGACTCAATGAATTTTAAGTGCTTTAAGTTTTAGATGAATTTTAAACCTTTTTTTATTTAACATACCCATTTCTAAGATGGTCTGAGCTATTTAAAACAATTGATCTATAAGAAATAAGGGAAATGAGAAGTAGCCACTGTGAATGACCAGTAGGGCATGTGTATGACTAATATGACCTAACCGTGTCCATCCCCTCCCACCACCAGTGACACCAGCCTCCTGGCTGCTCCACAGACAACATGCTCTATAACATGACATTCCCTATCTTGTCTCTAGGTATCTGAATGGCTATTTCTCATACCTGCAATGCCCACTCTCCTCATCTCTGCCTCCAGGCTTCCTTGGCTTCCTAACTAAAGGAAGTCTCTCTTGGTCTCCTTTAATTGTTGTGCCTTCTCTCTATTGATTATTTCCTATTTATCCTGTAAAGAATTCGTTTGTACATAGCTTATTAAATATTGTTTCCCTCCTTATACTCCTCCATATTGTTATTGCATATTATTTTCCCTCATTATATTTCTCCATATTAAACTTGTTGCATTTTCTCTCATTATACTGCTCCATATTAAGCTACTCAAGAACGATGTCTATCTTTTGCCTTTCTTTGAATCCTCAGACCTTTACAGAGTTCCTAGTATATAATAGATATGTAATAAATGCTTATTGACTGACCAAATGATCAGAGAGCATCTAGAGTTATCTTCTAACCCAGTTGTATTTAATTAATTAATTAATTAGTTTAATGTACATATGATCTTCAAAACCCATTCATGTGGCATCATTTCATTTTATTATTATGCTCATTGGTAATGTGGATTGCATTGTAGTCATAAATAAATATTAAGTTCTTTATACAGCCCTTAACAAGTCTTTGTTGGGCAATGTGGTTCAGAAGAACTAAAAGACTGGTTACCTATGTTCTAACCTTTCTGGCATTTCTGGGATTACAAACCAATATAAAAACAAAATGTTTCCTTAGTAACAATTTTAACAACTAATATTTCTGACAAAGAATTCATTTCTAAAATATATAGAGAACTGAGTCAAATTTATAAAAAAAAATCCATTCCCCAATTGACAAATGGTCAAAGCAATTTATAGATGAAAATTTACATAGTCATATGAAAAATTGCTCCAATTCATTACTGATTTGAGAAACGCAAATTAAAGCATCTCTGAGAATACTACCTCACACCTCTCAGTTTGCCCAATATGACCAGAAAGGACAATGATCAATGTTGGAAGGAATGTGGGAAACATGGGACACTAATGCACTGTTGGTGGAGCTGTGAACTCATCCAACTTTTCTGGAGAACAATTTAGAATTATGCCCAAAGGGCAACAAAAATGTGCATACCCTTTGAACCAGCAATACTACTGGGTTTCTACCCTGAAGAGATTGTGAAAAAGGGTATAAACATCACATTTGCAAAAAAAAAAAATATTCATAGCAGCTCTTTTTGTGGTGGCAAAGAATTGAAAATTGAGTGAATATCCATTAATTGGGGAATCGCTGAACAAATTGTGGTATATGCATGTCATGGAATACTATTGTTCTATTAGAAATCAAGAGGGATGGGATTTCAGAGAAGCCTGGAAAGACTTGCATGAACTGATGCTGAGTGAGATGAGCAGAACCAGAAGAACATTGTACACCATAACTGCAACATGGGGATGATGATCAACCTTGATGGACTTGCTCATTCCATCAGGGCAATAGTCAGGGACAATTTTAGGGTATCTGGGATGGAAAATACCATTGGTATCTAGAGAAAGAACTGTGGAGTTTAAACAAAGACTGAAGTCTATTACCTTCAATTTAAAAAAAATTGTCTTAAGTACTACATAATTTTGCTATCTCAAATATTTTATTTTTTCCTCAAGGATATGATTTGTCTCTAAATACATTCAGTTTTGATCAAAGTATAGCATAGAAACAATATCAAGATTATCAGACTACCTTCTATGGGTGGGTGGGGAAAATGTGTAAAGTTCAAAATCTTACAAAAAATGATGGGTAGAAACTACTATTGTATATAATTGGAAAACAAAATATTTTTAAAAATGTTTCCTTAGTAAAATAGAATCAGGACCTAACAGTTGCTATCTCCTTCATGGAATAGAAATGTAATTATGAGTATATATATGTGTGTGTATATACATATATATATATATATATATATATATATATATATATATATTGCCCAGTCTCACAAAGGCTATATATATATATATATATATATATATATATATATATAGAGAGAGAGAGAGAGAGAGAGAGAGAGAGATTTGAGAGGGATATAAAGGAAATGCATGTTTCTAAGCGATTTTCCTTTTTTTTTTTACATTTTTCAGGATTTGGGCATATGCATCTTTTAATCTAATATATATTTTATTGAAAATAATAGGTGGGAGCAGCTAGTTGGCGTAGTGGATAAAGCACCAGCCTTGGAGTCAGGAGTACCTGGGTTCAAATTCGGTCTCAGACACTTAATAATTGCCTAGCTGTGTGGCCTTGGGCAAGCCACTTAACCCCATTGCCTTGCAAACCCCCCCCCAAAAAAAGAAAAGAAAATAATAGGTGGTCAGTTAGCATTTTCTAAGCAGTTACTATGTGAGCCAGACCCTGTGCAAAGTAGTGGGGATACAAAGAAAGGTCAAGAAGCACCTTGCTTTTGAGGAACTTACATGCTAATGACAGAAAAGAACTCTGTACAGATATAGTTAGGTTAGGCTGGAGCTAATGTGGGTGGGCAGGGATCAGGAGTAGAAGAGAAGACTTTAGATGAGACTTGAAGGAAGACTGGAGGAAGAGAAGGAGAGATAACCTTCCAGGGCCTGGGTGGGGGGCGGGGGGGGGGGGCAGCCAGGGAAGATGCCCCAAAGCAAAAGATGAAATATTATGGTAAGGTACTGCAGATTGCCAGCTACATCTGAAAAATTTGTAATGCTTCTCAATTTTGCATGTCAAACAGATGAGGAAGCTTATACTGTATTAAGAATATTATTTCAAGGTTCCTTTAAATAATGAATCTAATATTGATTTCAATTTGGTAAGCCTGACTGAAGGGCTGCTTCTCTGATTTTCAAGTGCACTTTTGGTGACATCTAGTGGCAGACTGAACTTTCCAGTTTCTTTATTGTATAAATATGGGATGCCTTTACAATGTGCCTCTGAAAGGCCATGGGGGTTGATTAAAGGACAATGCAAGGGAAAAGGGCAGTTATGACTGTTTATTAGTTGACCAGATCAGGGTAAAGTCTCATCACTTGGTTTTTGTTTTCATGGTTTCTGTAGGTATCCGACAATAAAGCCTCCTTGCCTCCAAAGCCCGGGGGTATGGCTGCTGTTGGGAGCAGCACACAGACACCCCTCTCTTCCTCCTCCTCATCTTCCCTTCACTCATCATCTTTGGGAACAACAAGTCACAGGTCAAACTCCCCTTCTCTGTTCAGCATCGAAGGAAAGCCAAAGACTGAGCAGTTGAACTATGGTCAGTCAGCAGTAGAAGAACTTAGGACACAAGTGAAAGAGTTGAGGACCATCATTGAAACGATGAAGGACCAGCAAAAGTGAGTGTTCTAGGGGTTACCTTATTCTTCTTTTCAGAGGTTTGTTTTTAATCTTGTTTTTTTTGTTTCCCTCCCTAGAAAGTAAAGCCTTAGGCTACAAATCAGCCAGAACTCTGATAAGGTCCAGAGGTCAAGCTGACGGGCAGTCTGGTGTATTCCCAAACTCTGAAACATTTTCAGGACCTACCTGGCTCCCTCTGAATGGTGGTGGAAGGAGGCATTCCAGGCTTGAATGAGCCCTTGTGACCACTATCATATAGATCCCATTGGAAGGCCAAGTCTTAGCCCAAAGAGTCCTCAGAAAGTTTCCATCAGTTTTAGTGTCTCTACCAAAGATTTCCACCTACACTCAGATTGAGAAGTGGGGGAGGGAGGCAATGATCCCCCAAAAGGGTTACTGAATTCTCTTTGATTCAAATTCAGAGTGAACCCAGAACTTTCAAATGACCAGACAGACCCATCACAGAGTTTGATGACAAGATATCACCAGCATTCACTCCATTTTGTACTTGACTATAGTGTGATATTTGAAGCCCCACCTATCCTCCCAGTCTGTGGGAACTATAGACCATGAAAAGTTAGAGGAGCAAAAGACAAAATAACAGTAAGGTGATATTTCTACGGCTGAGACAAGCTCTAGACCATTCCTCCTATCCTCTGGGACAGAAATTGAGGTAGCATTACTGGGGGAGACATTACTTAAATATCTTAAAACCAATTTTCAAGTCCTTTGAAAGCTTTTATTGAGTATATATATTCTGCATTGAATTATTTTTATGTTGGTACTGTAACAGATAATTAGGAAACATTGAGACATCATCCCCTCCCTCAATGAATCTAACTGGAAAAACAAGATATACATAGTAGGAACCAATAGCAAGATTTCCCTGCCTACTGTATCTTCTCTTCTATAATGAATCCCATGTACTGTTTCTGAACCTTCCTCAGGTGCCATTTTTACCTATATACTCAGGAACTCACTCTCTTCTATCCAAATTCCTCCTTGTCATCTTGAGTTCATCATCAATCTCATGTCTTAGTTTCCTTGTTAAAATTCTTATACTCCAGTCAGATCATATTCTTTTCTATCCCCTAATATATTGATCCTCATGTCATTTTTTCTGTCTAGAGTGCTTCCATCAAGACTTGGATCAATAGGCATCTCTTCTAAGAAGCATTAAGAAAATTTTTAAATACCCCACTAATATTCCATTCTTGACTTTTTTATGCCATAGTCCTATTTTATGCTTATGGTTGAGTATTTCCTATATTTCTCATCTTTCCAAACTCTTATTGAAAATAATTACTTCACTTATCTTTTTTGTATTCTCTATTATCTAATGTAATATGGGGTGCCCAGTAAACACTTAATGCATATATTCATTCCAATCAATTCCACAAGTACTGTATTTTTAAATACCACTACTTTATGTGCAAAGCAATATAAAATATTAGAGATACAAATATGAGAATGAAAAGAACAACAATACCTACCCTCAGGGGGCTTATGTTCTATTGCGGGATCATAACATATATAGGAATAAGAAAATACTAAATTATTTGAAAAAATGAGAGGACAACTGGGGAATCAGGAAATAAAATGTACAAAAAGTAATCCCTGAATTGAATCATGAAGGAAACTAGGAGTTCCATGAGGTAGGAGTGAGTGAATTCCTAAACTATATATAGATGATTAAATCCAAAATCAACTAATTTGTTGAGCAGCATCAGAAAAGTTGTTATACTTCATATTAATCAATAAACATTTTAAGCCCCTCCCATGCCAAATACTGTTCTGGGGGATACAAAAGAAGCAAAAGACAATCCCTCCCCTCAAGTAGCTTAGAGTCTATAAGCAAGTGTAGAGCTATGTTCAAGTGTACTCTAAAAGAATCTTTTTCTTAGGAATCCTAGAATCAATAATTCTTGATTCCATGATTAGGCCAATTTATCAAGTATATCTGAAATAAGACTAATGTCCAGAGGGGGCATTTTAGCTATTAAAGCTAAAAAAATATCCCTATAAACTGGGCAGCTAGGTGAAACAGTTGGTAGAGCCCTGAGCTTGGAATCATTCTCATGAATTCAATTCCAGCCTCAGACATTTGCTAGCTGTTTGACCCTGGGCAAGTCACTTGACTCTATCTGCTTCAGTTTCTTCATCTTAAAATGAGCTGGAGGAGGAAATGGACACTTCAGTCTCTTTGCCAAGAAAACCCAAATGAGGTCACCAGGAGTTAAACATGGCTGAAAGGACTCAACAACAACAACAATCCTTCATAGCTATCTGTGATTATGCCATTTGATTAGGTCTGTAGTTTTATGAAATGGTTTTGTGTCTTCACAAAATCTGTTACTATTTTTATCAACTTGGATTTTTTTAATATAAATTTGATTTGGCTTCAGTTGACAAATATTATAATATAAACAAAGGCAATTAAAAAAGGATATAAGAAAATCCATCATGTAAGAGGAAAACATGTACACGCAAAAAATAATTGCACACATGCCTGAGTCCTGTTATGTATTGATTGTTAAACTTATCCCCAAAGATGTGTATATTTTTTTTAGGTTTTTGCAAGGCAAATGGGGTTAAGTGGCTTGCCCAAGGCCACACAGCTAGGTAATTATTAAGTGTCTGAGACTGGATTTGAACCCAGGTACGCCTGAATCCAGGGCCGGTGCTTTATCCACTGTGCCACCTAGCCACCCTAAAGATGTGTATATTGACCTTACCAAAGGAATACCTATGATAACCCTCCTTGATGGTATGTGTATTGTGAATCTGCTGGTACTGTTTTCTTTAACTTCCTGGTTCTCGTCTTCATGTCCATAAGATTTGTGTTAGATGTAAATTATTTTGTTTCTGATCTCTTTTGTTTCTGCATCACTTGTCTTTCTCTGACTTCTTTCCTTTTCTCTTTCTTTCTTTCTTTCTTTCTTTCTTTCTTTCTTTCTTTCTTTCTTTCTTTCTTTCTTTTCTTTCTCTTTTCTTATTTTTATTTTTTCCCATTTGATATTTTATTTTTCCAATTACATGTTAGAAAGTTTTTCAACATTCGTCCACATGCATATGCGTATTTATAAGTTACATAATTTCCTTCCATCCTCCCTTCCCAGCCCCATTCCCTCAGTGATGAACAGTCTGGTGAACATTGTACATGCACATTTGTGTTTAACTTGTTTACAGATTAGTCATTTTCTGTATGAAGAATTAGGACTAAGAGAAAAGAAAGAAAACCATATTGAAATAGAAAGGAAAAGCATAAGAAAAAATTTTAAAAAGTGAATGTATATTCAGATTCTGTAGATTTTTTGTTTTATTTTTGTTCTTCTGGATGTGGATAGCATTGTCCAAAACAGGTCTTGCAAGGTTGTCCTAGCTCTCTGAACTGCTGAGAGGAGCTGCTTCTCAAGGTTGTTCATCTCATAATGTTGTTGTTAATGTGTACATTGTTCTCTTGGTTCTGCTCCCTTCACTCAGCATCAGATCCCATAAATCATTTCATGCTTCTTTAGAGTCCAACCATTTATGGCTTCTTATAGAACAATAATATTCCATAATATTCACATACCATAACTTGTTTAGCCATTTCCTCAATTGAAGACATCCCCTCAATTTCCAGTCTTTACCACTACAAAAAAAAGCTGCTATGAATATTTTGGAACATGTGGGATTTTTCCTATTTTTTTATGATTTCTTCTGGATATAGGCCTAGTATTAGTATTGCTGGATCAAAAAGTGTGATCAGTTTTATTGCTCTTTGGGCATAGTTCAATATTGCTCTCCAAAAAGGTTGGATCTGTTCACAATTCCACTAGCAATGCATCAATATCCCAATTTTCACGCAACCTCTCCAACATTGATCATCTTACCTTTTTGTCATCTTAACCAATCTGATAGGTCTGAGGTGATACCTCATAGTTGTTTTAATTTGCATTTCTCCATTCAGTTATGATTTGAAGCATTTTTTCATATGATTATGTATAGCTTTAATTTCTTCATATGAAAACTGCCCATTCATATCCTTGGACCATTTATCAATTGAGGAATGACTTGTAAACTTATAAATTTGATTCAGTTTCTATATATTTTTAGAAGTTAGACATTTATCATTACCACTAGCTGTGAAAATTGTTTCCCAGTTTTCTGGATTCCTTCTATTATTGACAACATTGGTTTTTTTAGTGTAAAAACTTTTAAATTTAATATTGTCAAAATCATCCATTTTGCAATTTATAATGTACTCTATTGTTTAGTCATAAATTTCTCCCCTTTTCATAGATCTGACAGAGTATTTCTTGGACTATAATGTTGTCTTTTATGTCTAAATCCATTTTGACCTTATTTGGGGATAGAGTGTGAGATGTAGGTCTATGCCTAGTTTCTCCTATACTATTTTCAAATTTTGCTGACAATTCTTGTCAAATAGCTCTTTCTTTCTCTGACTTATTGATGCTCATTTTTTCTTATGATCCAGTAATAGTTTATTAATTTATATGTCATAATCTGTTACATCATTTCCCAGTTTTTGGAGTCATGATTTTCTGCTCTTCTCAACACTAGGAATATTTGTATTATAAATAGGGATTTCCCCTCCCCATTTTAATGACAGTGGTATACTCCTCATGGTGAAAACTTTGATAATGAGTGAAAGAGCATCTACATTTTTGCATCTCATTGATTAATTCCATATTGCTCTTTTAAAAGATTGGAAAGTATCAGTGGTATAATAGGGTGTCTGATTTTACTATATTTTTGCCAGCATTGATTGAATTTTGCCATCTTTTTGTTATCTTTAGCAAGTTGAAGGGGGTAGAAACCCCGGTTTATTTTAATTAATATTTGTGATTATGAAAGCTATGGAATATTTGCTTTTTGCTGGATAGTTGGATTTATTTTTCTAAAGTTTGCCTATTTGTGTCCTTTGACCCCTTATCAAATTAGAGAATGACTTATTCTAATAATACACTTACTCAAACAAATACCTGTTTTTTTTACATACTTGATAAGGGACTATGTGATGTTCAATGAAATACCCCCAATAAAACTTTTTAAATTAAAAATCTGTGAGAGGAAAAGCTATAGCTGAGAAATAACTTTTATCCTTCCACATAAATTTGCTATTTTAATTGATGTTTAAACAGCAATTTGATAATTAAGTTGTTATCAAAGGTACATTGAAAGATTATAAAGGAAGTCACTCTAGATTATGTCATTTAAACTTAACTAAATAAAATAATATATTATTTCTTTATAAAATATTACAACTTAGGGAAAATTTAAAACATTCTAGTGCAAAAAGAAATATTTCAATTTAAATAATCCAGATTCTTTTTTAAAAAATCAATTTCTTTTCCATTTTCAGAAGAGAAATTAAACAATTATTGTCTGAATTGGATGAAGAAAAGAAGATTCGTCTTCGATTACAGGTGTGTGGAAGAACATTCTGTGGGTGGATTTGAGGGACATCTTTGGGGAAGTAGAGGGAAATGGGAGCCAGATAACCCAGGTTTCAGTTGCAACTTCTGCTGTGTGATCTTAAGCAAATTACTTAACCTCTTCCAGGCTGGTTTTCTTCATCTATAAAATGAGGTGATTTCTCAGGTCCATTTCAGAAAAGTTCTTTGCATTTGGACAAATAACAGTCCCAGAATTTTTATTTGAGAAGATATTGTTCTTTCTCTCTAAACTAGAAAATGTCTTCTTTGACTGATGCCAGTTAATTTTTAAATATTAAGGTAGTATTATGTATTTCTCTTCTTTGGAAATTTATAAACCTAGGAAGAAGCCAATTCAGAAGAAGCAATGAAAAAATCCTCCAAAACTCTGTTGCCTCATTTATAATTTATTCTAGTGACCTTTTAAGATTCCTGTTCTGCAAGTGTGCTCCCTGGTTGTGGGGCATGGTGGTGTAAGTCTCTAATCCCTGACTGGTGGATTTCCAGCTTCAGTGGGTTATAGTCGCGTATATGTCTGATCTAATCCTCAGGCTCTCTAAGGAGAGGCTAGCTAACCCAGGTTGGAAATGAAGTGGGTCAAAGTTCCTGTGCCAATCAGTAGTAGGATTGGGCCTAAGAGTGCCCATGGAACTTCCAGTCTGGGGTAAGATAGTAAGACTAATTAAGTCTTAAAAAAAATTTTTTTTTTCAGTTTCAAGGGATGTTCTTATAGACAGTGCAGGAAAGTATTACATTGGGAAATTCCTATTATAGCCAGATGGTTTCTTTTACAGTGGTATTTGGAACCCCAAGGATATGTCCATCCAAGTTTAATGTTCTTTTTCCTTTTTTTCAGGCCAGGCTTTTTATGACCCCTCCAGAAATGAGTATTTATACTGCCCTCTCGCGGTAAACTCTAGAATTATAAAAAAAAATAAGCTTAGAAAACATGAGGAATTCTAAGAGAAAGGTGGAAATCTTCATTAATTTTGATTTAAGAAGGGTTTCTGGTAGTTTCCAGAAACAAGAATAATTTAAAAATGAAGAGGAAACTAATAGCCAATACATCTTGGGAGCTGGCACTCCTTGGAGCCAACAACAGTCACTTCTGAGTCCAGGGTTTTGGGTTGCAGAACATCCTCCATGGATCCCTGGGTGGCACCCCAGGGTGCAGAATGCCAGGCCTAGAGTCAGGAAGACTCATCCTCCTGGTTTCAAATCTGGTCTTAGACACTTTCTAGCTGAGTGACCTTGAGCAAGTTTTATTCAACTTCATTTGCCTCAGTTTCCTCATATGAAAAATAAACTGATAAAACCATGCCAATATCTTTGCCATGAAACTCTCAAGTGGGATCATGAAGAGTCAGATACAACTGAAACAATAGACAATAATAATAATCCATTCTATGTACACAGCATTGTGAGAGAGTTGAACCAGAAGATCACCCTTAAGGGCTTGCACGTGTTGACCTGGGCAAATTCACTATGTTGTAGAGTCTCATATTGCTTCTAAAAACCTGATAGTTATGACCTTTTATATATAATAATTTTTGAATGAAATCAAAATAGAAATTATACCATTCGCTCATTTTCTATACAAGTCAACATGTGAAGGACATATATGCAGTTAGAAACTGATGATACAAAGAAATAAACATTGTTCACATGTTTGAACACACATATATACATGTGAAAGGAAAGCCTTAGACTGAGGGGATATGAAATAGAATTCTGACTCTTTCAGTAGAGGAATAGTTTAAGCCAAGTTTGTCTGTGTTTGAGTTTCTTAATTTATAAAATAAGCCATCGTGAGGAAATGCTTTGTAAGCCTTAAAATCTAAATGAATCTCACCTTTGTCCTTTTCCACTCCTATCATGAAGTCTGATTTCCTAAGAATTTTCATTTGGATTAAACCATTTTAACGTTTAAAAAAATCTAAATCTGAATTGTTTTTATTAGCTTTTTTAGACTTTCAGATTTCATTTTACTCACAGACTAATAAGAGTTATCTTTAAATTTTTTTTTGACCATAGGTCATAAACCAGCTATATACTTCCCAGCTCAAGTCCAGTCAGGAAGCATTTTTTAAGTGATGGCTGTGTGACAGTTCCAGTGAATACTGTGAAGGAGGAAAAAGGGTTTCCTTATAGGAGAGACAATATACAAACAACTATGTACAAATAACACACAAGGGATAATCAAAGGAGGGAAGGTACTACTAGTAGTAAGAGAGAATCAGAAGATAGAGGCAGCAAGGTAGCCTAGGAGATTGAAAGTCAGACCTGGAATTGGGAAGACCTGAGTTCAAATTTGGCCTTACATATTTACAAGCCTGGTGACTCTGGGCAAGCCACTTAACCTCTGTCTTCCTCAATTTTCTCATCTATAAAATGGTGATAATCCCAGAGTTCTTGCAAGGGAGAATCAAGTCAGTTAGGTGGTGCAAATAGATAGGATGCCGGACCTGAGGTCAAGAAGTCTTGAATTCAAATTTAACTTCAGACACAGTAGTTGTGTGACTCTTGTCAAGTCATTTCACCTCTATCAGCCTCAGTTCCTTCATCTGTCAAATGAGGATAATAATAGCACCTATGCTCTAGGGTCATTGTGAGGATCTAATGAGATCATGTTTGTAAAATGCTTTTCAAACTTTATTGTTGTCTTATAACTATCATTATATGTATTTCTATACATACTATTTTTTTAATAGTATAAATTTGTTGTTGTTGTTTACTTATTTCACTTGTGTCCAACTCTTTGTGATTCCAAACTAGGGTGGTTTACCATTTCCTTCTGCATCTTAGTTTACAGATGTGGAAACTAAGGCAAATAGGTATAATAAATTGTCAGACAACTGAGATTGGATTTATCTCAGGTCTTTTTGACTTCATGTACTCAATCAACTGTACCACTTTGTTGCCCCAATAATATAAATATTCTGTACTTTATTATTATTATTATTATCATCATCATATGTATTATTATGTAATGCACACCATTTATACTCATAATTGCATTACGTAAGTATATATATTGTCATTATTAGTTTAAAAGGCTTCTTTCAGGGACGGCTAGGTGGCATAGTGGATAGAGAGCACTGGCTCTGGAGTTAGGAGGACTGGGTTCAAATATGACCTCAGACACTTAATAATTACTTAGCTATGTGACCTTGGGAAAGTCACTTAACCCCATTGACCTACAAAATACCAAAAAAAAAAAAAGAGGGCTTTTAGATGAGACTTCAAATTCATACAATTAATTTGTTCTTTTTTTTGTAGATGGAAGTTAATGATATAAAGAAAGTTCTTCAATCAAAGTGAATCCTTGATAGATGAAATGTTACTTTATTCATCATGAATCTGAGACTCAGATTTCTGCCCCAGCCAAAATAACTTTGTGCCAAATGATTTAAGGTTTGCCTCAACATTTCCCTGGTTGAAGGATTAGCACAAAATGTTTTGAATAGCACAACACAAAATTCCATCCAAGAGGAAGGACTTCCCCTGTGGTGTGGTTGTGACTTAAAACTGAGGGGATTGTGCTAACAGCTTCTCTACTTCAAGACCACAAGTGAAATGAAAACTCAGGCAGTTTAGTCCATAGTGGTACTATTTTGATGATATTTTCCACGAATAAAATGTATTTCAGATTATTGGTTTACAAGCTTTATAATTTTATGATTTTTTTAATCGTCTTTTGTCACAAATTCCTATAATGTTTGTACTACATATAGTTAGGAATGAATGTTTACTGTTCTTTTTTGCTTTGAATAGAAAACAACCTAATTTTAAGTTTTGTCTTATACTTTAAGATTCTCTTACATATGCAATTTTATGCCCCCAAACAAACTATCACCTTGGAGAGAAATTTTAGCTTATGTATAATAATGTATTTAAAAAAAAAGGATAATCTGGTCTTTGTAATGATCTGTGCCTTCTTTTCACCACCCTCTTGGTTGGAGATATTTTGATCCAACTACCATGATTATAACTCATTTCTTAAGTCCACAAGAGACCCTTCTCTTAATAGATAGTTCCTCTCAAAATAGCCAAAGGTCCCTGGAGGTGGCTATGCAGTTGAGAGTGCTATGTCTTACCAGCTGTGTCTTTTTAAGCTGTCCTGGGTTTGGGTTGTTCAAGAAACCAGAAAATTCATCTCTGCTTGTTTTTCATTAGCCAAGTTAAACTCCTGCCTCCTTTCCTTGCACCTTTTGAGTGAACAGAATATGCATTGCTAAAGCAAAAATAAATAAAAGGAAAAATGCAAATAAAAACAAAGGGAAAAAAGTTGTATTTTTTCACGCACAAGATTCTATGTTGTGTGTTATCATTTAAACTGCATTTATGTATTGCCTCTTGCCTTTGCACCCTTGTAAATCCTGTGTTGTTGCATAGGTTGAATGGATTTGGGGGAGTGGGGGGGAGGGTATGTGTAATTACCTTGTAGCAGCTGCTAGAACTTTCCTGCTTTTATGGAATTTTTTTTTCCTTTGAAAGGAAACTAACATTTCCTTGTCTGCTTTATCTGTATAGTGGATGAACTGTTTGGCCCCCAGAAGATGCCTCTGTTTCTTCATTCTTAATGATATTTGAAAATAAGGGTCTATATTGCAAGAAATAGCTATGTCTATAGATATATACATGCATATATGTGTATATACATATATGTATGTGTGTATGTGTGTGTTTGGGGAGGGGTGTTTCAATTGCCTTGGAATTAAATGCTGCTTTGTCTCTCTTTCCTGAGTTTTATATGGAAACTACTAAATATTGATAGATTTGCACAATCACAAAGAGTGAGAATTGATAGTACTTTACAAAACTTCCCTATAATTTAATTATTGATCATATAAATCATTACAAATAGAACTTTCTTGATTTTTCTTCCGTGTCTCCCTTCATCCTTCCTTCAAATAAATATTAATTGGTGCTCACCCATATTGACATTTTGCTTCCTCTAATGTATGCCTAGCATTCCACCCCCATGAAAGTTTCCCTCAATATAGTGTCATGTATGTCCATCTCCAGAATCATCTAAATAGCTCTGAAGAATGACCAAAACCTTCCCTCTCATAGGTCTCTGGGTGATTTTTAAAGAATTTTAAAAGTTAATTGCTAATTTCTATAAAGGCTTTTTGCTGTCTGTTGTATAGAAAGAGTATTGGAGATTGGGAAGGAGATAGTGGTTAAAGGAGGGGAAAAAGGAATAGGAAAGATGCATTGAATTATATGTTCCTTCACATACATTTGGAATTCTGCATAGCACCTACCCATAACTGAATACCTGCTGTTCACTCTTTACAAAATGAACCTCACTTGATATGTAAGGAAAAACTTGGAAGTGTCACTTTGGCAAAATTTTCTCCGCATTCAGCATGGACTGATCAGTCATCTATGGAACCTTTTTTTTTGCTTCATTTTATAAGATTGTATTTAGGAGTGTTAAGTATTGTGCTTTGTAAAGAAGACTATTAAAATGAGATTTTGTGAAATTATTTTTGTTCCAAGTTTTCATGGTTCAAAGGGAATGCTTTTGGGGTGAATGTAAGCTATTTAATTCACTGTATATTTTATTATTTTATTAGAACATGATTTTGAAAGCACACACAGTATTCCCTCCTATCTTCTGAACTCAAGTGATTCATTAAAATCTGTAGGTATGAAAATCTATTTTTAGAAATTTTGATTTTTCATATTCAGAGATGAGCAAAATACAGATGAGCTATGAATTCTTTTTAGGTGATAATGAAATATTATTTGAAGAATTGTATAAAGTTACTTTGATTTAGACACAGTCTAATAATGGGCATATTAGAATATGTGATTATTTTTTCCATAGTGACAAGCCAATTTCAATCATTGGACTTGCATCTCATAGCACCAAGGGGAGGCAGGGTGGGTAGGGACTTTTCTGTTTCTTTTCATAATCAGCTTCTTTATGAGAAAACCACATAGTGCGTACTTTTGATTCTTTGTGTGGTCAACAGTTTTTACAAAATTAGCTCTTAAGTTAGAAATTGAAGGGCCTTTGGTATATTCTTCTGGCATCACTGAAATAGCTTTCACATTCAATTTTGTCTGGCCAGTCATTTTAACACTCATTTAAAAGTCAAATTGTTTCCGCATCAAGAGCACCCTTTGAGAAGTTTTCCATTTTGAATGGGTACAAATGAGGACTGGCAAAAAAACAGCTGATCTCATGAAAAGGGACCTACAGCTTCTTCAGAGTTCCAAGCACACAGCAGGTAAGTCTGGAGGCTTGGATGGAACCCAATGATGCCTGCAATTCTGGGCCAATCAAGACTATAAAACTATAAAAGAGGAGATATTGTCATTTCTTGGCCATAATAGATAAAAAAAAAACCCAAAATGTGTTTGCAGGATTCTCTGTCTCTTTCTTTTAACCAATGTAGATCACAGTCCTTTTTAATGCCTTTGTAGATCACCAAAAACATCTTGAGACTCACCTAACCTTGTTCTTCGACAGTAGACATAGAATCTTTCATCAAACCTATACTAGGTTTTTCCAGCTTAGTGAAACCAAGCAGAGTTTTTTGTTCTAATAGCTTTTGATAACCATGAGGAAGTAGCATTGAATAGGACTTTAATGAGGTTTACTTTAACTTAATCAAAAACAAAGTTTCATTCTATGGAGTTGTGAAAAAATTAGCCTATTAAGCAAAGACATTATAAATCTGCCAAGAAAATAATCCCACCATTTTTATGATTCTTCTAAAACAGGGGTTCTTCATGTGAGTTCTTTGAAACTCCCATAGAGGATCAATGGATAGATATCAGGGGGAACCATGAACTTGGATAGAAAAATATATTTTTTCATTAACTTCTTAATTGAATTAATTTAGCCTTTTCTTCAACTGTAGGCAACAACCTATTCTGAGAAGGGGGTCCCATAAATTTTACCTGTCTGCTGAAGAAGTTTATGATACTCACAAAAAATAATTCTAGATCAAAAACAAAAAATCTAAACTCAGAACATATCAAATGAGAAATATAATGTATTGTGTTCCTCAATTTATATAGGGTGTCATTGACTCAATTTCAGAGAATGATAAAGAGACTAATCATATGTAAGCAAGTAGGGAGCAGTGTAGGAATGAGGAAGTATTTGCAGCCCTATGAGATTTACCAAAGAAGGCAATATTGGTCCTGGAAAAGTTGAGTTTTGTAGGAAAGTACATGAATCCACAGAGAAAGATTGGATTCAGTCAAGAGATTTTTCTCAGGGGCATCTAGGTGGTATAATAGATAGAGCACTGACTTTCGAGTCAGCAGAACCTGAGTTCAAATGTGATCCCAGACACTTGATGCTATCTGTGTGACCTTAGGCAAGTCATCTAAGCCTATTGTCTAGCCAAAAAAAAAAAAGATTTATCTAGTGGGGATAAGTCTTGATCAGTAATAATAAGGTTGGTTGCCTGGAGTTGGAAGGATCATAGCAGGATATAATTAGAATGCTAAAATAAGGTTATTTGACCAGTTTATAAAGCAGTGGATGAAGGTACATAGCAAAGGATTTAGATTTGGTGAATTAGACGATAGAGAAAAGCACTTTACATTCTGTAAATAAATAGATTTGCAATGGATTTTCTCCAACTTCATTCCTAGACCATTAAGACTGGAAGAGATAGTATGATCTAGTTCACATTCCTCGTGCTACAATTGATGTAACTAATACTCAGAGGGAAAGAGATTTGCCCAAGATCACTCAGCCAATTAATTGAATTGTGATTAGAACTTGTGTTTCCCAGTCCCATATTCTTTCAGTTATATTGTATGAATCACTCATTGGTAAAGTTATTCCATATTCCATTTCCATAACTCCTTCGCCTAAGAAGAGTACCAAATATTGAGGCATGCATCATTCCATGGAAAGTTTTATTGCATGTGAAAAAGCTGTCAGATGAGGTGTGTGACCTGAATATAATCAAAGAGCATAATTAGAGAAAACTAACTCCAAAGTGCTGACTCACAACTTTAGCCATTTGCCACCTCCTTAACATTGCTGAGAATGTTGGATGAGGACCCAATGTTTACCACCCAAGACTAGCCACTGTTGCTCCAGATGAAGCTTGGTCTTCCAAGAGTATTTCCATAGCAGCCTCTGTGTTGTTTTAGAAGTTAATCTAGGGGGCAGCTAGGTGGCGCAGTGGATAAAGCCCCAGCCCTGGAGTCAGTAGTACCTGGGTTCAAACCCCATCTCAGACATTTAATAATGACCTAGCTGTGTGGTCTTGGGCAAGCCACTTAACCCCATTGCCTTGCAAAAACCTAAAAAAAAAAAAAAAAAAGTTCATCTAGCCTCCTAAGGTTCTATTTTTTTTCCTCTTTACCAGAAGACCAGGAATTCAGCAAGTACAGACTCAATGTTTCCAGCAAAAGTAGTTGATTCTCCAAGACTTCCTGGAAGCCAGAGAACTTGTCTAAGGTTCATGGCACCAGCAAGACTGCTACAACTGAGTTTCTTCCCCAGCTCACTTCCTAAGGGAAGGTCAACTGTAGGCACCTAGGGAAAAATGAAGATTGTCATATTATAGGCAAATCCTGTTTCTTTCTTGAAGAAAACCCACAAGGTTGAATGAATGAATGGATGGATGGTAGGACTTGGAGTCAGAAACATCTAGGGCAGCTAGGTGACTGAGAAGATAGCCCTCCAGGTCTGAAGTCAGGAAGACCTTCTTTCAAATATGACCTCAGGTGCCTACTAGCTGTGTAACCCTGGGCAAGTCATTTAATCCTGTTTCCTCATCTGTAAAATGAGCTAGAGAAGGAAATGGCAAACCACTACAGTATCTTAGCCAAGAAAACCTCAAGTGGGGTCACAAAAGAGTTGGACATGGCTGAAATGACTGAAGAACAACAAAGTGGAAGTCTCAACTTACCTCAGATTTCTCATCTATAAAATGTTATGATGACCAAATGAGATAATATATTTAAAATGTTTTTCACCCTGTAAATACCTAGTAAGCATTATGTAAATGATAAATATTATCACCATTTTTCTTACTAGCTACATGATTGTAGTAAAGTCATTTAACTTCTCTTGATTTCAGTCATCTATAAAATGAGGGGTCAAACTTGATAGCCTCCAAGATTTGATTCTTGAAAACATTGCCATGATTTATATAATAGCTCTTAGGTTACAAATTCAAAAATTTGGGGGAATATTCTTCTGACCATCACTATATAGATTCCTTCTGCTGACCTTTTAATTTTTCTTAGCCAGAAAAATGTCACTCTGGCCTTTTATTGGCTCTGCTGCCCAAAATTAGATTTGAGGCATTGTTTTAAAGTTGTTGGGAGAGTTCATCTGGGTGGCTGCCTCTAACCCACCATTTTGACCCCCCCTGCTGAGCATATTAATACTATTACCTAAACTTTACCTATGTTATCTATTCATTACTTTCTATAATCAGGTAAATGGGAGAAGAAGTGGAAAGAGATTCAAATTTCCTCTTCTACCTCTACTACATACAGAAATACAAGTTTATGGAACAGATTTTTTTAAAAAAAAAAGAATTAGTCTGAATCTGCAATGTAGTTGGTATAGAAAACTTGCCTTGGCAAACCTTTCTTAGGTTTACCTGGAGCAATGAGGGGTTAAGTGATTTATCCATGGTCACATGGCAAGTGAACTTGCGAGATTAACCTCAAATTTGACTTTAAAAATTGAGGGTATTTGCCAAGAGCCCCTCCTTCTCTCCTCATTTCACATCACCCCAATGCCTCTTCTACTATCTCCCCGACTCAATGTCTCATGGGAAGAGGTGGCCCTTTCTTCTTGCCAAGGAGAATCCCTCTAACTGCCCAAGTGATCCCATTCCATCCCATCTCCCCCAGCTTTCTCTATCATCTCCATTCTCTCCCTCATCTTTAATTTCTTCCTGTCTACTTCCCTACTATCTTTTTGGGGGGGTGGTGGTACGGCAATGGGGTTAAGTGACTTGCCCAAGGTCACACAGCTAGATAATTTTTAAGTGTCTGAACTCAGGTATTACTGACTCCAGGGACAGTGCTCTATCCTCTGTGCCACCTAGCTGCCTCCTATTTCCCTACTATCTTCAAACATGCCTATGTTGCCCTAATTCTCAAAGCCCCCCCCCTCACTTGTTCCATATATGCCCACTAGGTACCATTATGTATTTCCTCTACCTTTCTTGTGGATGAACTTCTTGAGAAGCCCTCCTATAACATATGCCTCTACTTACTTTTCTCTCACTTTTCTTAACTCTACAGTTTGGCCTCTAATCTTATCATTCAACTGAAATTGCTTTCTCCAATGTTGCTAACTATTATGTAATTTCCAAATCTAATGGGCTTTTCTCAAGTCTCATCCTTCTTGACCTCTCTGCAGCCTTGGGCACTTGATGCTTTCTCCATGATATTCCTTGATAATTCTCTTCTTTTTAGATAACTACTCTTCTGGTTCTCCTCCCATATAACTGACCCCTTTTCAGCCTCCTTTGCTGGTTCTTCATCTAGTTCACACCCACTAACCTTGGGTGTCCTATAAGGGGCTTGTTCTTACGTTTTCCCTCTATTCTATTTCGTTTGGTGATCTCATCAGTTCTGAAAATTGGCTGTTCCCCTCACCTTCTCCCCCTCAACCCCAATTATCCACCTTACCTGGAATACTCTCCTTCCTCATTTCCATCTTCTGACTTCCTTGAAGTCCCATCAAATACTTCTACAATACAGGTGTTAAATTCAAGGCTTATTGGCCATTTGCACATGTAAAACTCCAGAGTTCACTTGAATAGAATTAAATATAATTGGGAAATGTTTAACAAAATAGACGCATTATAACAATGTTAATTTGTGGTTTCCAAGTTTTTGTGGGTTGCCACAGCTAGGTGGTAGAGTGGAGACCTGAGTTCAAATCCAGCCTCAGACACTATATGGTCCTGGGCAAGTCACTAAATCCTTTGTTGCCTCAGAGTTCTCATCCATGGAAATGATGACAATAATAGTACTTATATCCCAGGGTTGTTGTGAGGCTCAAATGATATAATAATTGCCAAGTGATTAGTACATAATAAGCTTTGAATAATATTAACTACCATCATTTTCATCATTATTACTGCTTGTTGAAAGTTTTGTCAAATTAATCTAGATAGCTGCATCTCTAATATCCTCCTGATCTAACAGGAGGCTACATCAAAAACTGATTTATTTGGTGAGGGAACTCCCTCTCCAGTGTAGATGTCACAACTTACCTTCAGTTTAAGTCTTAGAGAATTGCTTGAAGTTCAGAGACATTAACTGACTTGGTTTCATAGCTCATAAAGGTCAGAGGCAAGATTTGAACCCAGATTTTCTTAACACCAGGTTCAGCTTATAATGCACATTGCTATGCTGATTCTCCATAATCTAGTTACCCCATCAGAAAAAGAAATACAGTAAGTCTGGCAGTAAGTCTGGTCTGACTTGTCTTTGATGAAGACATGCTAATTCTTTGTAATCATGATTTCTTTTTCTAAATATTTATTAACCAGTCTTTTAATAATTAATTCTAGAATTATCTCAGATTCCCTTCTCTTCTTTTTTTTCCTCCAATGATGCAACATCTCTCCACCTCAATGCAATCTTTCAGAGATCTCTCACACTGGTTCAATTATCAGATCTTTCTGTCCTTTCACTACAAGGGTATAGTTTATTTGATAACTTGAGTAGCAGTTTGCATAATTTGGAATAAAGTTAGTAAGGGAATAATAAAGAAGTAAGGGAAGACAGAAACAAAGAAGAGACACCATAAGGTTGACAAAAACAGAGTTGGGGGGGAGGGCACAACAGCGAAGGATGAGAGGGGATCAGCCTATTACTTTGCCACTTAACAAAAATAATTACCCATTAGTAATAATTGGTATATATGAATAATTATTTAATTAATGAGTATTAATAACATTTATATCAATAATAAAAGCTAATATTTATGTAGCCCTTATTTTGTATCAAATGTTTTACAAATATATCATTTGAGTTTCACAACAACTGTTAGAGATATATGCTACCATTATCTCCATTTTATAGCTGAGGAAATTGAGAAAATTAGAGGTTAAGTGACTTGCCCAGGATCACACAGCTAAGAGGTAGGTATCTGAGACCAGATTTGAACTGAGTTCTTCACTCCAGTCCCAGCACACCACCAAGCAAGCTGGAAATATTCAACTTCGATATAGCACAGGTTAGAAGGCAAGTTGGAGGTTGACAAGATAAAGGAATAACAGCATTGAGAGGCAGCCTAAGGTTCACTCTTTATCTTACTGGCCTTGACTATTCAGAAGGTTGTGATAGGGGGAAAAAAGACAGAAGAGATAATATTGTTAGTCCCCACACTGGAAATATTTGTTAAATATAACATTTGGGATGCTCACTCACCCCCAATGGGAGGTAAAGAGTCAAGTTGCTTCTTGAACTCCTAGATTGAGAGTAGAGGGTTCTTAAATTTTTTCCTGCCCTTTGGCTGTATGGTGAAGCCAATGGACCCCATCTTAGAATTTTTTATGCATAAAATAAAGTTGAATGGATTAGAAAAGAAACTAATTATATTAAAATATTTTATTCTTATATTAAATATCAATATTAAATTATGGTAAATAACAATTAATTTATTATTATATTAAAACAATGAGTTCATGGACCCCTTTCACCCATCCCTCTGCTCCCTTCCCTAGTCTGGAGCTACCTAGAATCTGACTGTGTATGACCAAGATTTTAAAAGAAATATGATATATTTGAATTAGCTATGGTTTAATTATTTTTGTTGGTTCTTCATAGTTCTTATGCTTGACTGACTACATGCAAGCAGACTCTTCTCTGGTCTCCCCATTCCTATGACTAGAGCTCAGAGAAATATAGCTCACTCTGGGATAGGAAAGAATTTTGCTGGTGGATGAGGATTCAAGAACAGCAATTCTGATTGGATAAATAAACACTGACCATATCTTTTAGATTAACCATATGATTGTGGCTATGATGGAATAAGCAAAATCGAGAAAAAGGTAGTTTTGTGTCCCTTCTGATAACAATAACAATAGTTTGTCCCTACTTGGGAACTCCCTCTGATGTTGGAATGTGTAATCAGCAGGGGGAGTATGGGACTCCTTAGGACCTGGGTCTAATGGTGAGCAGGTAGGGACCATCTTGTCATCTAGTGGTTAACTAAGGAAGATTCTTGAAAGCAGGAAGAAGAAAAGGACAACAGCTATCAATCAACTAATCAATAAGTTTTTAAACAGAAGGAAGAGATAGAAAAATTATTTTTTAAAATGCAGAATGTTTGGATAGGATTTTTAAAAGATTTGGGGGGAAGAAAAGGGTCAAGTTTTAATTTTCTAGAAAATCTACTTATAAATAGTATCTGATGCTTTGACTGTGCTGAATAAATAGACTATGCTTTATTATGAAAGCATTTATTGACATTTGGGGTGTAAGATGAAGCTTTAGACAACATTTAATGACTAATTTAGGCACAGAATGTTTTACTGAGACCTGCCTTCAAACCTTTTCACTGACTGTCCCCCATCCATTCCTCTAATGCGATCCTTCTTAACATGGACTCAGCAAAAAACATCTAGTTCCCTTTTCTAAAATATATGTGCTAACTTCTACATGAGACTTTTCTAGATTTTTTCTCAAAACCATCTTGTACCATTTCACAAATAATTAGATATGCATTGTCTTTCCTGCAAGCTCCTCAAGAGAGGAACTGTTTTTGATTTTGCTTTAGTAATTTGTAATGTCTGGCACAATTCCTTTTATATACAGGGTGAGAGGGATATCCAAGGTCAGCTGCAGAATCCTGGGCCATCTCTAGTCATTCTGACTTTTGTCCTGTCACTAGACTTTAATGTCTCTGGAAGAGAGAATGAGACTAAGGACTTCGTGCAACTCTACCTCACTTAAATCTAATTCATCTGCAAGTCAAGACATCACCCAGTGATGTCACTGGTCCTACATAGCAGGTTCTCAATAAATCTTTGCTTATTGACTGATGAGCTAATATGTAAAGCATTTTGGAAATTTTGAAGTACCTTATGATGTCAGCCAATATCATTTTTATTATTATTGAGAGGCAGCTTGTAGAGAATTTCCCTCATACCTAGAAAGACCTGAATTAAGCCTTGTTTCTGACATATATTGACTGGGCAAGTCACAACCTTTGTGTCCCCTTTGTGTCCACAGACTCTTCTGTTTTGAAATGGAAAAGGTTGTTTCCTCATGGGGAATTCTCTACATCATCAGTAAAATCATAAATCTAAATCAAGGATTGACAAATGACTATCTGAAAGTCAAATCCAGCTGGTCACCTGTTTCGTATTATAGAAAACTAATAATAATTTTTACAATTTAAAATAAAGTTTCACTGAATTTAAAAATGTTGATTGTATTGAATCATCATCAATAACAGTTAATAATTAACAATGCTTATTAAATTAATGCATTACTTATTTGTTAATAAAGTAATTAAATAAAAATTTTAACAATGAATTATTATAAATAATATTTTATTGTGATTAATTTTTATTTGTTATAAAGGAATATATATATAAAGGAATAAAATTGGGGCAGATAACAAAGTGTGGCTATTTTTCATTCAAAGTGCTACTACCATGGAAAGGACAAGAGAAAACTTATGCCAGAGTAATTGTCAGTCATTTTCCTTCCTGGTTACTTATTGCCTACAAAGTTCTTACATTCAAGACCCTCCGTGCTGATGTCATCTACTTTTCAAGGTTTGTTTGATATTACTCCTTGTCATGCAATTGGCATGCTAACCAAATGACATTGCTCTCTTTCCTTTGAACCAACCTCGCAATTTTTCACTTCCATGACCTTGCTTGTATTATTCTGTCTTTTCTTCCTTTCCCTCTTCATCTGTTGAATTCCAATAAATTAGGAAATTCCTTTAAAGTCCAAATCAAATGTTCCAGGAAGCCTCCCCTGCTCCTTCTTGTAGGTAATGATTGTAATTCCATCAGACTTCACATAATATTTTGTATTGCCATACTTCATAGGAAATTTACATAATAATGAATATTATTAGTTAATTGAGTGATATTAATTAGACTAAATTTCATGAGGGCAATGTACTAATGATGTTTTAGCTATACTTTGTATTTTCCTTAACTAAGCCAGTACTTCACACACAAGAGGCATTCATAAATGTTTAAAGTGAAATATAGATATACATCTTTTATCTATATAGATATATGTTTATATAGCTATATCTATAAATATATGATTTATATATATATACATCTTTATAGGAGGGATAAAAAATTGTGTACACTATAAATTGTGTACACTATAAATAATAGTAGTAAACATTAATTATTATTATTATTATTAGTAGTAATGATAATAATAATAATAATAGTTTTGACAACAACACAACACAGTGTAGTGAAACTGGAGATAGAGGTCCCTGAGTTCAGACCTCATCTTTAATGCTTACTAATACTTACTCTAAAGCAAATAACCTCTCTTTGCTTTCATTTCCTCATTTTCAAAACGAAAACATCAGTTTAAAGGACCTCTGAAGTTCCTTTCAACTGATTATAGAATATATGCTCTATAATCATTTTAAGTTAGGCACTCAATTGCCCTGCAGCTAGGTAGCTCAGGGGATAGAATGCCAAGACTGGAATCAGGAAAACCTGAGTTCAGATATGACCAAAGATACTTCTTTGCTGTGTGACTTTTGCTAGGCCAATCATTTAACCTTGTTTGCCTCAGTTTTCTCATCTGTAAAATGAGCTGCAAAAGGAAATGGCAAACCACTCCTGTATCTTTGACAAAACAACCCCAAATGGAGTTAGGAAGAGTTGGACATGAGAGAAATGACTCAATAGCAGCAACAAAAAATGCACTCAATTCCTAAAAATGTTTCTCCAAGGTTTTGAAAGGTTGCTGATTCAAGCTGTCACTTACCGCCTACCATGTGGTCATTAGACAGCTTAATCCAGTCAACAGGAGCTGCTAACAGAAGGGCTAATTTTAGACCCTATTGACTGTGAATCTTAGAGTTAGGGTTACAAAAAGCAACAAACTCAGAGTATTTTTTGCAAGAAAAGAATAATCATCACATGTGTGATGTGTAAAAGGAAGGTTGAATTGTGGCTGGACCTTTGTAATGATAGTGTCTTACATTAAGAGAAACAATTGTTAAATATTTATGAAACACTTTTAGTGGGCCAAGGACTGTGCTACAAACTGGGTTATAAAAAGAGACAAAAATCCCTGCCCTCAAGGAGCTTACAGTCCAATAGAGAACACAGTATACAAACATACAGGCAAAGAGACTAGCTACAGGAAGAATAGGAGATAATTAAAAGAGAGGATTAAGGTGTTAAGGAACCCTTCCTATAGAAGGTGAGATTTTAGTTGGGACTTAAAAGAAGCCAGGGCCTGCTTAAAAAAACTCAACGGCCCTGGAGTCAGGAGGACTTGAAATCAAATCCTCAGACACTTAATAATTATTTATCATTTGACCTTGGGCAAGTTGCTTAACCCCATTGCCTTGCAAAGAAGGAGGAGGAGGAGGAGGAAGAGGAGGAAGAAGAGGAGGAAGAAGAAGAGAAAGAAGAAGAGGAAGAGGAAGAAGAGGAGTAAGAAGAAGAGGAAGAAAGAAGAGGAAGAAGAAGAAGGAGAAGGAAGAAGAAGAAGAAGCCAGGGAGATCAGTAGTCAGAGCAGAGGAAGGGTAAATCGTGGGGGATTTATGAGGGACATGAGGGACAGCCAGTTGTCACCATCCATATTCATCTTCAAATAGAGAGTGGGATGTAATGGAAAGAATGATGGATTTTGAGTCAGGTTATTCCACTTCTACCATTTTACAAAAAGTTCTTCAGCCCCTTCCACTCCTCAGTTTCCTCATCCATCAAATACAGTTATCCCTTCCACATTGTGGTAGTTGGGAATCTGGAAAATCCATGTGAAATGTACCCTTGTACCAGAGAAGTCTGATTTCCTTTCCTTTTTCCTTTATATGTGTTTATAGTATCTTATTTTAAAATTTAGGTTAAGTATTTGATCATAAGCTATATTATACCATAATATACATATATTATATGCATTTCTAAGTTTCTAAACTTTTTCTGTAAGTCTACTGGCCTTTGTGTGTGTCATCTGAAGCTTCTGCAAAATTCCCCCAAAATTTCCATTTAATTTCTTATGCTGACCTGCATTCTATAAAACCAAGAAAGGAAAAACTAGATGTGGAAGGAGTAACTATAGAGTCGTAGAGTATATGAACCCCCAAATTCCTTCCAGTTCTAAATTCTATGATCCTATGAAATAAAATAATAACAGCAACACCAATAACTAGCATTTATGTAGCACTTTTTAAGGTTTTCAAACAGATCATTTCACTCTCACAACAACCCTGTGAGGTAGAGGCTCCACTTTATAGATGAAGAAAGCAGAGATTAAATGACTTGCCCAGGGTTACATGGCTAGCTATTAACTGAGGTAGGATTCAAATTCAGGTCTTCCTAGATCCAAGCTCAACAATCTATGAATTCTGCTACCTTGCTATATTCAAGGAGTAGTCACAGATGTATTTGTGCTTTATCTTGAGCTAAACCATGCTGTTACAGGAATAGAAAGAAAGTTTCTCTCAAGTTTACATTCTATCAGAAGAGAACCTATACATACATTGTTATTGTTCATCCTTCATTTTTGAAGACAATATCATGAGATGATATCTTGACTTGCAGATATATTGGATTTAAGTGAAGGCAGAGTTGCACAAAATCATCAGTCTCATTTTCTCTTCCAGATTTATTAAAGTCCAGTGGCAGGACAAAAATCAGAATGAATGGTAATGGCCTAGAATGCAGTGGATGCCCTAGGAGTCTGTGATGTCTGACCAACCTCTAAGTGCACCATAACAGTCATTTTCTTGACCTTTGGAACAAATTGTTATCATCCATTCATTCCTCCAGGGGAAGTCTTCACATATTTGAGGTAGACATCCCCTTAATTCAGTTTGAGGCCTATTTATTGATCCCAATTTTTTTAATTTTATTTTTTTTAATTCTCATTTTGTACAAATGTTTTTTTTACATTAATAAAATATTCTTGTTTAAGAGTAAACAAAATACCCCTCCCCCCATGAATATAGACTTGCTTGGGCGATAAAGTAAAGGGGAGAGAAAAAAATTAAAATAAAAAAATAATAGTAATAATTGTAGGTATGGCCAGGTGGCACAATGGATGAAGCACCAGCCCTGGAGCCATGAGCATATTGATCTCAATTTGATTTAACCTTTCTACCAAAGTGGTTTTCACTTGTAGTTCATGTTACAAGTTGTTGGAGTCACTGGTGAGAGTTGGATGAAAATGGGCACCAAAGGTGGATTTGCAGCCCTGAAAAAGATTCAGCAAGCCTTCATACCAGAGGTGTTAGTCCTTCCTGGACACCATATAAATATCTTTTAATATAATATAATAAATATATTTAATATAATAGAATATATATTTTTAAAAATCAATTAAAGTTAATTTTAGGAAAAAAATGAATTATCAGGAAGAAGGGATCAGAAAAGATCCTTTCTAAAGGTCTTGAAGGAAAGTAGGTATCCTAAGGAGCAAAAGTGAGGAAAGAGCACATTCCATACATGGAAGTCAGTCATAGAAAGTTATAGAGGTAGGGGATGGAGAATCACATAAATGAAACAGTAAATAGATTATTTTGTTGGATTGTAGAATTTGTGGAAAGAAGTAATGTATACAAAAGGTAAGAAGGGACCAAGGCATGAAGAACTTTAAATATCTAATGGTAGAGTTTTTATTTGATGCTGAGGTTAAAAACTTATAAATGGCAAATTAATACTTTAATTTTCACTAAAATGTGTCATCTCTGAATATTTGTCTTGAGAAAACAAATTCTGTATTCCGAGCTCTCAGATGATCAATATATGGATGTAGCTTGCCTACAGCAAATCTTCCTTTTTATTATTTAACTTCTTAATTGAGATTAACAATGCCCTGCTTTATTGTTCTGATATCAGTGTTGTATGCCTGTGAAACCTGGACAATCCACCAGCACCATGTCAGGAAATGGAATCGCTTCCATTTAAATTATTTTAGAAAGATTCTGAAGGACAGCTGGCAGGAGAAGATACCAGACACTGAGGTCCTTTCTCAAACTAAACTGCTAAGCATTCCAACATTGCTACAGAGAGTGCAACTACAATGGGCTGGCCAAGTTATTTTTGCCAAAAAAATCTATTAAATGGAAAATTTACACTGGCCAAGCACTCACAATGGAGTCAGAAGAAGTGATACTGGGACACTCTAAAGGTCTCTGTTAAGAACTTTAGAACTGATTGTTAGGAATGGGAGATACTGGCACAATACTGCCCAGAGAAAATGCTGAGCTCTATGAGCAAAGCAGAATTGAAACTACTGAAAGAAAACATGAGATTCGTAAGTTTAGAGTAAATACCCCCAAGGGTTCACATGGACTACTTCTGTTATACCCGTGGTAGAGCATTCTGAGCTTGTATTGGTCTGATCAGTCATAGTTAAACACACTGCATGTCTAACATGATGTCATTTTTAGTCTTTTTAGATATTGAAGGAAAGAAAAAAGTGAAGGGAAGAACTGGTGATGGGAAAGTTCCTACTGAACCAAATCATGGTGGTATCTTTTTAAAAAAATTACTGAATATTCTAATTTATACAGGCATCTAGGTGGTGCCCTGGATAGAGTTCTGGGTCTGGAGTCAGGAAGATTCATTTTCATGAATTCAAATTTGGATTCAGACACTTACTAACTGTGAGACCCTGGGCAAGTCTCCTAACATTATTTTCCTCAATTTCCTTATCTGTAAAATGAACTGGAGATGGAAATGGCAAACCACTCTAGGGTCTTGGCCAAGAAAACTCCAAATGCAGTCACCAGGAGAAAGATACAACTATAGTCTGAACAATAGCAATAACATTTAAATTTAAATAATAAATTTAAACTTATTAATAAATTTAATAAGTTAAAAACAATATTTAAATATTTATATAAATATTAAGCACAAAATATATTTCAAAATTCAAATAAAAATTAATCTGGTTGTTATCTGCTGTAACTATTGTGAATCTGTTCAGTCATGTTGATAATTCATGAGGGCATTTTAAATGATTATACAATTTGATATAATCAGGAGGCATAGCTTTATATTAATAGAAAGAACATTGCACTGAGACTTAGGTGTCCTAGTCTCTATTATAACTATGTGATTTTGTTAACTTTATCTAGGCTGACATTGCAAAATGGAGAGTTTAGACTAGGTGATGAACTGAACAAGGGCCTGGTGACTAAGAATTTGACCTGTTAGTATTCAAAATCCTTCTGTGTTACAAAGAAAATTGGGCTTAGAATTTCCTTGTGAGAATAACTCATTAAAGTAAGAAGCTGTCTACTTGAAACAAGGGTACCTATGGCCCAAATGAGTTCTTCCTATGCCTGCCTCTTTCTCAGCCCTCCCACCCTTATCTTGTCATTCTCTCTAGGGGAAAGGGGAGGAGGAGATTGTTTTGTGCTATTTTCCCTCAAGCTCATTCTTCTGCTACTTGCCCTGGGTGTAAATGTTGCTAGTTAAGGTTCTTGTGATTTCTAATGCCTTCTCATTTTCCATAATTCTAATAGCCATAATCCTCTATTTGATTTGATAATGGAGGAGTGCCAGTAATGGAGATAATCTAGAACCAAAAATATTTTCTATTTTGCTTTGGAATACATCATATGATTATCGCCTAGGGTATATGGGATATTCAAAGAGGATTAGCATCTCTGATATGAGGGCTTGCTGACCTCTTTTCAGGGTTATTCACCAACCTTTGGGGTCTACCTTCACCCAACTCTCACCTGTGGCTCCAGGAAGCTGTGATACACCATCTTTACAGACAGACTAAACCAGGTTGAAGGTTATCAAAAAGCCTTAAACCCATTGATAAGTTAGTCTATGTCAAGTATGTGAAGACTTCCCCTGAGGAGAAAGGATGGATGACAGTAATTGTTCTAGTAGCCATGAAGATGGTCAAAACAGGTGCTGTGACACACTATGAGTTGGTGCCTCTACTTCCTGCCCCATTGCTGGATCTAAAACCTCTTCTTGCTTTAGTATATACCTGGAGGCCCTTGTTGAATCCTAGCTGCTAGAAGCATCTGTATAGTTAGGTGGCTGCAGCCCTCTGTCTCCTTTTATAAATCTGTTTCACTAGAAAAGTGATTCACCATAAATTGTTTATGATATTTGGCCAGCTCTCCATTGGAATATTTATTCTTACAGATTTCTATCAGTTCTTTACAAATTCTGGATGCCAGATTTTTTTCTGATATGTTTACTTCTACTGCAACTGATAAAAAATAGCCATTATTTATTTAGTATTTTAAGGTTTGTAAAGTGCCTTTAAAAATATTATCTCATTTGTTCCTCACAACAACCCTGGAAGATAAACACTATTAAGATTCCCATTTTGCAGATTTAAGCTAAGGCCAAGTAATTGGCCCAGAGTCACATAGCTAGTAAGTATCTGAGGCTAGATTTTGAACTCGTCTTCTAGACTCCAGGCCCAGAGCTCTATCCACTACTTCCCTGTCATGTACTTTAAAAATCACAATTATTTTCCCATCTTCTTAATCTCCTTTTACTTTTAAAGAAATCTTTTCTTTGTCTTTGCATAATCAATCATTGATTTTGCTTCCAGGGATCTTTGATAAATATAAAGATATTTCTCCTCTCTATAGTTTTGAGTATGTATATTATTAGCAGTAACAAAAGCAGTTATATTAAACTACTATTTATTATTTTATTATTTAATATTATTTCTATCTTGCTATTTATATGAAGGCATATATATGCGTGTGTGTGAAGTACATCTCAGTAATTGTTTGGGAGAGATATTTCAACTGAACCTTAAAGTATAGAATTTAGGTAAAATATGAGTTTCGGGGAAAGGAAAAGAAGATCAATTAATCAGTCAACAAATATTTATTAAGCACCTGTTATTTGATTGGACTTTGCTCTGTTTAGAGTCGCACAGCCAGGATATCAGAGATGAGACTTGAAATTAGGTTTTCCTGGCTCTCAGACAAACTTTCTTTCTACTAACCCACATTGTTTCCCAAAATAATTTGTTGATTTGAAACCTCTTTCACAATGTTCATAAAATTCTAAGTATCTTGGTCTGCTTGTGGAAATATTCTGTGAAATGATTACACTTTTGAGGTATATTTTGAAATATACCATTTTTTAAGGAATCTATCACAAAGCTGTTACTGATGATAGCTTTCTCTTCTCACTCCCGAAGTTGTGTTTTCTAAACTTTAGACATGTTGCCACCAGGCGGCAGTACCACATCACAGTGACATGACAAGAGCTGCTTTAGACTTCTGAGATTTGTGATGGTGGTCCTCTGATTTGGCTTGCCCAGAATTAATTGTAGGTTGTTTGTTGTTTTGTTTTTTCATTTTTTTAAATCATGTATTAAAGAAAGGATAGATAGATATATGCAAGACTTGTGATTTCTTCAGTTTGGAACCTTTCATTACCAATACAACTGATCAATTTATAAGGGAGCTAAGGGAAATCATTATCATCATAGCTAATATTTATATAATGTCTCCTATGTGTCAGTCACTGTCCTTACAATTATTATACCATTTGATCTTCACAACAACCCTGGAATATAGTTGCTTTGATTATCCCCAGTTTGCAGATGAGTAAACAGAGGCAAGCAGAGGTTAAGTGACTTGACCAAGATCCCACAACTAATAACTGGGACCAGACTTGAATTTAGTTTTTCCTGATTCCAGATCCAGCACTCTAACCACTATGTCTCTATTGCCCCATTTATTATTAAAAACAAGCATTTTTTAAGACACATTATTTACCAGGAACTTTGTTGGGTATTGAAGATAATAATACAAAGAATAAAATAATTCCTAGTCATAAAGAACTCCCTTCTGATGGAGACAAGCACATATATAAATATGAAGTGAAAATATACAGAAACACAAAGAAATCAAATAAAGAGAGTCTGGGAAGAAAGGTACAAGCCACTGGTTAATTAGGGAATGATTTATGTAGAAGTTGCTTGAATTGTCTTTAAAGAAGAGATGGACCTTTGAGGTAGAGGTAAGGAAATCATGAATTCAAGGCATGTGGGATGGACAGTTTAAAAAGACAGATACTTGTTTTTTTGTGAGAAACAGGGAGAAAGTCAATTTGACTGGATTCATAGAGCCCAGGATAGGGATTAGTGTCTAATGGGACTAGATAGATAGATTGAG
Source organism: Macrotis lagotis (assembly GCF_037893015.1). NCBI lineage: Eukaryota > Metazoa > Chordata > Mammalia > Peramelemorphia > Peramelidae > Macrotis > Macrotis lagotis. The sequence goes on from NC_133658.1 coordinate 542,725,371, forward strand.
GACACATTTTAAAGGGCTTTAAAAGGTAAAGAAAAGAGTTTATATTTGACCCTAAAATTAATAGGAATTGATTGAATAGGGGAATCATAAGGTCAAATATTTGCTTAAGAAAAATTATTCTGGCTGCAAGCTAATAGAATGACCTAGAGTGATGGGAGACTTGAAGTGGGAAGACTAGAATTGATTTAATTTAGATTGGGGAGGGGAAGAAGAATGGTCAGTTCATGAAGGTCTGTTAAGTCAGCTACAGAGAATGCTGGTGGTGAGATGCCTTGGCTTCCAATTCAGAGAATTTCTAGATATTTTTTGATTATTTACTTACTGATCTTGGCAGAAGGGCTAAGCTAGTTGAAGGAAACCAACTGGCCTCAAACTTCTCAGTGAATTAGGGGGCTGTCTATCCCAAGCATGTGAAGATTTCCCCCAAGGGAATGGTTGGATGACAACAGTTTGTTCCAATAGCCATAAAGGTGACTGAAGAAGCGTGGTGGAGCACTTAGAGCTTGGTCAGACATCAAAGATTCCAAGTTCATCCATTGCAACTGACCATCAGCAATCCTATTAACTTTTGTATTGTCACTGGACTTCAGTGACTCTGGAAAAGAGAATGAAGCTAATGACTTTGTGTAACTCTACCTTAGGACATCAACCTGTGTCTTCAAAAAGAAAGGACAAACAACAACTGTGTGGTAATGAAAATGCTTTTAATTTGCTTGCTGAGCCAGAATTGTGAGCACAAACAGACAAAATCTCTTTTCTCTTGTGACTTTCAAGAAATGCTACAAACTCAGGAAAGAGATAGTAGCATCTGTTGCCCTGTCTCCCTACATGGATTACCATGTGGCTTTGAACATATGGCTCCTCATATATTTGTCTCTGTTGTGTTTATTTTTCCTTGTTTATATGTGACTGAATGTTGAAAATGAAAGGATAGGAACCCAACTGATTTACTGAGTTTTGAAGAGTCAGGAGAACCATCATAGGTCCAGCAACAAGAATCCATAATAGAGTTGACTAGTATCTGCAGCAACTGGGTGAGGAGCCAATGTAACCCAATTCCACCATTTATCAACCCAGAAGCCAGGATATAGTGAACTGGAAACAAGGGAATGATTCGTCCATTGACTCTGTTGTATACAGAAGTGGTCTTGGTGGAAGGGATGTTTGTAGTGATAGGATTAATTGAAGTGCTTAATTTAAAATGAAAGGATTAACTGTGATATTATATCATCTAACTTTGTGTGGAAAAAGGCCCCAGACAGAGAATTACTGATGTAAGCCTATTTTTCTAAACTGGCCCAAGCACATGAAACACCAAGGACAGAAGGCATCGTTTCAGGACCTCTTACTCCGCATTCTTTCCTGAGAACTCTGTCTCAGGAACTTTGCAAATGGAAAATTCCCTAGCCTATGGGTACCTGGCAGAGGTTCAAGATTTTTCTTTTAAAAGGTCCTCTTCCCTCATAGCCAGTCAATTAGCTCCAGCTCAAACTACTTGATCTGCTGGCCTTTGTGTAAATAAAGATGCACTGAAAATAGATTCCTGCTCTCTCACAAACATCTTCAAACTGGGGGTGGGTGGGATGGGTCCCTAGAACCTTTCTGGGTCCCTTCCTCAACAGTAGCAATCACTTTAAGTTTGAATCCACTCTCCCTAGGAACCCAAATGGTAGAGAATAGTGTGCCCCAGGTTGGAGGTTTTTGTATTTCAAGTCTTTTGCTAAATTGCAGTAAAAGTCTCTTTGTAAAAGCTAATTTATATTAATTGGTTATCAGTGATGTCAAGGAGTTAACTGGTTCAGTGATATTGAGGTGCTAATTACTATTGATGATATTGGGAAGAATATTAAGAGCTATAGTAGCAGGAAGACACTCCAAACCCATAGAATTGTTTTAAGAATCAATCAGGGCAATTTAAAATCTATCTCTGTGGAATAAACCTGATTTGGATTTGGGAGAATGAAATTCTTCATCTTGCTTTGAGCAACTTTTTCCTTATTCATCTTCATTTAGAGTTTCACCATCTTCTCTTACCACCATAGCTGCCTGGTGGCTTTCACAACTTCTGGTTTTCTGAGAATGGGGTCACATACAAACCCTAAGGAAGGAATCTATTCTTGCCCAGTGGCATTGTCATTGTGACAGTATCATCTCTGACTCCAAGGTCCTTTGTGGATATCTTGAGTTCAATATTCCTTTGAGATTGGTGCTCTGAATACCCCACCAGCTAGTAGACCCAGTGGAGGAGATACAGATATGGAGTTTAGTTGCAAAAGGTACCTTTTACCAACATTCCATGGCTGCCTTGTTCAGGTTATAAGAGGCTAAGGGTGTGCTATGCACCACTATCTGCTCAAAGCAGGTATAGCTTATTCCAAAGGAACAGAAGAGAAAATAGTGAGGGATGAGGACGCAGTAGCATGGCATATTTAGTAGAAGATATAGTCACATCAGAAAAGGTAGAAACATCATAAAGAGCATTAGTGTTACTAAATATAGAAATGATATTATTGTGGAAGTATACTATAGACCACCTGGGCAGAAGAAATTAGATGAGAAAGCAGGCCCAGAGAATGTTATTGCAGTGGTAGGGGACTTCAATTATCCAATTATCACCTGGGGTTTCTTGTGCTAAAGGCAAGGTATAATAAATTTTCGATTTACATAAATGACCATTTCATTCTTTAAAACATGGAGGATATACAAGGGCACCTATTATTCTAGACCCAATTCTGATCAACAAGAACTGGTTATTATCATTCTTGACTTTTTTCTCATTTCTCCTATTTAATCTGCTGCCAAGGCCTTTTGATTTCTCCTTCTCAAAAACTCTCTACTACACCTTCTTCTCTCCTCCGATACTGCTATCACTCTATTGCAGTCCCTCATCACCTCATACTTTGATTATTGCAAGATGGTCTTACTGCTTTGTCTCTTCAATCCATTCTCTATTTAGCCAAAGTGATTTTAAAGTGATTTTTCTAAAATACAGTTCTGATCATGTCAAACCCTCTGCTTAAGGAACTCCAGGATGATAAAGATCACCTCTGGGATCAAATACAAAATTTTCTGTTTATAATCTAGTCCCTCCTACTTTTTCTACCACCTTTCTCCCTAACAGTTATTTTTTGTTTCAGTGACACTGGTTTCTGGCTGTTCCATACACAAGATCCTCTATCTCTCAGTTCTGGGTATTCTCTCTGTAAAATGTTCTCCCTCCCCTGCTTCAATTGTTGAGTTCCCTGACTTCCTTAAAATCCCAGCCATAATTCCATCTCCCATAGGCTTTCCTAATCTCTCTTAATTCTAGTGCCTTCCCTCTTTTTTTTTCCCTTTTTATTCTCTATGTGGCTTGTTTATACATATTTGTTTACATCTTATCTCTCCCATTAGATTTTTTTTTAGGTTTTTGCAAGGCAAATGGGGTTAAGTGGCTTGCCCAAGGCCACACAGCTAGGTAATTATTAAGTGTCTGAGACGGATTTGAACCCAGGTACTCCTGACTCCAAGGCCAGTGCTTTATCCACTACGCCACCTAGCCGCCCCTCTCCCATTAGATTTTGAGATCCATGAGGGCAGTTTGGTTTTTTGCTTCTTATTTTATCCCCAGCACTTAGCATATTGCTTTGCAAACAGTAGGCACTTAATAAATGTTTATGGCCTGACAGATAATTGAAAGAAACATGATAGAGATCTGAGATAATGACACTGTAGCACAGCATCCATCATATGGAAGGAGAAGGAAGTGGGGATTAGTCGGACATGAATCCTACATTTAAGAAAGAGCAAATTTGGATAGATTCAAGATAAGTAAAATCTATAATGGCCAAATATTTTGAGGAGAAAGATGGCCAAGGAGCTACAGAAAGCTCTTAAGAATGAAATTTTGAAGTTCAGACAAAAAATGCTTTTGATGAGGAAGGGACTATTATGTGTACACACTGAACTCACTGACCAACTTAAGTTTTTAAAATTTAGAAGGTGTCAAAACAGGAGAATTAGTAGAGTAGCCCAATCCTAAAAGAATTGTTTCAGGAAAATTAAGCCCTAAATGAGAGGAGGGTGGTGATGTTAAGTATAATTAAAAAGGTTCTGTACATGCATGCATGTGTGTGTGTGTGTGTGTGTGTGTGTGTGTGTGAAACCATGCTGGGGGCAAGAATAGTTTCAAAGAGAATATTGCTTCATGGGTTGGGTGAGAGAGTATCTCAACCTCTTTAACACCTATTTTGCTTTCTTTTACTTTTCCAGGGAGAGTGATCATTGAATTAGAAGGACCAAAAATGGTAGGGAGTCTCAAGATAAAGGAAGAGATCTAGTTCTCTGCAGTGAGTTTAAGTCAACACTGATGGATCAAAATCACTGGAAAAGTAGTCAGAAGATTCCTGGGATTCTTCTGTTGAGAATTTAAAGATCTTGGAGAACAAGCTTAGCTCTATACAATAGAAGGGAAAATTTGTTCCACTTTTTACAAAAGGAGGAGGGTGAAGACCAAGAAGTTTGACATCTGTTCCTGGCAATATTCTACAATTCATTTTTGAGGGGATGGTTTATGAACATTTAGAAAGGTAAAGACTGTTCATCAAAAGTCAGCATGGCCTCATGAAATACAAGGTCATACTATACTGATTTTAATTTCTTTTTTAAAAAACAGACTAAGACTTGTAAAAGGGGAATGGCTTAGTGGCTAGAAAGTTGGCTTTGGAATGAGGACAATTCAAATTCAAATACTGCTTCTGGTTTGTATCAGCTATATAATTCTTAGTGTTACAAATTCTCAGTGCTCCCATAAATTGTGCTTAATTTTCATATTTGCATCTATCATCATTTTATATAATTATAATGTATTTAGTAGAAACATATTGTCTGGAAAGGTTTCTGCTCTGTTAAGTTTTGTTCAGTCATTTTTCAATAATGTCCAAGTCTTTGTGACCTCATTTGGGGTTTTCTTGGCAGAGAAACTAGAGTAGTTTGCCATTTCCTTCTCCAGTTCATTTTACAGATGAGAAAACTGAGATAAACAGGTAAATTGATGTTACTTCAATCGCACAGCTTAGAAGTGTCTGAGGCTAGATTTGTACTCAGGAAGGTGAGTCTTTTTGACTCCAGGTTCAACTCTTTATCCACTGTTCCATCTATATGCTCTGCCAAATAAAAAAGTTTTTTTTAAAGTCAATAAACTATGCAATACAATTCAATCTTATGCTCTCTGCTTTTCAGTCAATCTTGTCATTTTAAGATATAATTGATATAGAAAACTGTCTATAGAAGACATGATGATTTCCTTGGAAAATCATAATTGAGACAATATCTTCAGCAAAATTGCAGGTTATAAAATAAACCCCAAAAGATCAACCTTTATACTGAAAACAAAGTCCAAAAGGCAATTATAGAAAAGGGAATACCATCCAAAAAATCATAAAATACATAAAATATTTAGGGATCAGTTTGCTAAAACACAAAGAGTACTTGTAGAGATTCAATTACAAAGTGCTCCTTAAAGAAATTTAAAAAAAACCCTCCTGAAATAGCTGGAAGAATATTCGCTATTCATGAATGGATCATGTCAACATAATAAAAATGACAATACTACCAAAGTTAATTTATAGTTTCATTATTATATCAATCAATTTTTAAACGAATACTTCACAGAACTTGATAAAATAATAACAATTCATTTGGAGAAATGAAAGATCTAGAATATCCAGAGAAATGATTTTTAAATGTAATAATAATATAAAAAATTAATGGGGCAGCTAGGTGGCACAGTTGAAGAGTATCAACCTTGGAGTCAGGAGGACCCAAGTTCAAATCAGTCCTCAGAAACTTAATTGCCTGTGTGACTTTGGGCAAGTTACTTAATCCTAAGGTCTTAAAAAAATAAAAATTGGGGCAGATAGGTGGTGTAGTGGATAAAGCACCGGCCTTGGAGTCAGGAGTACCTGGGTTCAAATCCGGTCTCGCACACTTAATAATTACCTACCTGTGTGGCCTTGGGCAAGCCACTAAACCCCGTTTGCCTTGCAAAAACCTAAAAAAAAATAAAATAAAATAAAAATTAAAAAAATAATGCTTCCAAACCTCAAACTATATTATAAAGTAGTTGTCATCAAAACTATTAGAGGCATTGATTTTTAAAAAGAGAGCAAGTATTCAATGGAACAGATTGGGGGTGGGGGGAAATGGCACTGCTAGTACCTTCCCCCTAACTGTCTCTTCAATTACTTTCAACACTGTATATATCTTATATGTACAATTTTAACATGTTTCTCCTAAAAGAATATAAGCTCCTAGAAACAAGAACTGTATTTTTTAAAAGATCCATAGTGCTTAACATTGTATATTTCCCCATGTATAAGATGCTCCCATGTATAAGACACACCTTAATTTTAGGGACTGAAATTTGGAAAAACAAGGTATTACATAAAGTTATTGAACTCTTAATTTACCATCAAATTCATACATCACTATCAAAACTCCCATCCATTAGCTTGTCCTCATCTGCATCTGATGATGAATCAGTCTCAGGAGAGGCTCTGACTGCTCTCCTGCCTGTGCTCTGGTCTGGCGTTGACCACCTTGGGGGTAAGTCTGGTGCCTGGATGCATGCTTAGTCCATTCTGTTTCATGAATCTGAAGCACCAGTTGTGTCTTCCTTTGAAATCAGTATCTTCTTTTCATCAGTAATTCTTCTGGCCTTCTGCTGAACAATCTTTGTGGACACAAGGAATTCCACTTGCCCTTTGCTCTTCTATCCATCTCTTCAACCTCTCTCTAACTCAGGCCCTTTGGCTTACTTGCCTCTCATGACCTTCTTCTTTCAAGGAGTTCTCAGTGGGATTTCTTCTTCCTGTAGCCAGGCTCAGATTGTTTTCTCAGTTGGAGGAGGACCAAACTGACATCCAACGGAACTATTTCCATTCACTTTGGCAAACTGGATCATTTTTAACTTGAATTCATCACTTTATAAAAAATCTTTTCTGAGCCATTTCTGGGCAGAATGTGGCGAAATATAACCTAATATACCAGTAACAAATGTGAAACAATGAGAGCAAGACAATAAGCACTGGAAATGCAAGCAAAAAAAATCTACACTACTGTATAAGACACTCCCAGTTTTAAGACCCCAAATTTATTGAAAAAGGGTTCATCTTATACATGGGGAAATATGAGACTCCATTCCTTGAACCTGCAATGGAAAAAAAACTAACAAAAAAGCCAGAATTCCTTTTCTTAGCACCATGTGGCCTAAGTCTAAGAGGAGGAAAAAAGCCCTAGGTTTTCTTTCCATATTTCATGATATTATGGTCTGTGAGTGAAGGAATCTCACCCATAGACAGGAAATTCAGATAGAAAAGTAGGCAATAGAAAAAAACTACATGTATCCATTCCATAGCCTGATGCAGAATGTACACACACATACACACACACACACACACACACACACACACACACACACACACACACACACCAGTTTTTCAACCAGTTTAGGTTGACCAGTATCTTCCATAAGGGTAATATCATTTTACATCACCTAGGTATGACCCAAACCATCAAGATATTTATTTTTTGTCTTATTTTATAAAGGTTTCGTGTTTAAGAGTCAGTATTGTTTTTGAAACTAATTGTACAATAAGATGAGCATCAATAAGGACCAGAATTATAGATAGTATATCTCTACTATATATAGTATATATTAGAATGTATACTTCTCACATCAAGGATTACCCACAGGGCTCTGAGAATTGAGTTATAGCCTTGTATTGTACTCGCCTCTGATAATTCTGGATCTACCAGCATGAGGGTAGGTTGGGCGAATGACTCAGTCCAAAAAGTGAGTAGGGGTCAATTACTCTGTCCACAGATCACACTCATTTTTTCTCCTAGTTTAATAATAATGGACAGTTAAATGGCTCAGTGGGAAGAGCTCTAGTCCTGAAGTGAGGGGAGAACCTGAGTTCAAATTTGACCTCAGAGCCTTGCCATTTACTAGCTGTATGTTCTTGGGTAAATCACTTAACACTGATTGCCTTATATCCAGGGCCATTTCTAGTCATCCTGATCTACAGCTAGTCACTAGACCCAGATAGCTCCAGAAGAGAAAATGAGACTGGATGTGCATTTTATAGCATCATCTCCCAGATGACATTGTTTTCTTCAAGAACAAAGGACAAACAACAACAATAGTGAACACTTATATAGCATTGTGCAAAGTACTTTGCAATTATTATCTTAGAGGACCCTTACAACATCCCTGAGAGGTAAGTGCTATAATTATCTCCATTTTATAGGTGAGGAAATCAAGGCAAACAGGTTAAATGACTTACCTAGGATTACACAACTAGTGAGTGGCAAGTGTCTGAGGCTGGATTAGAACTCAGGTCTTCCATGGTTCCAGGTCACTGCCACCTGAGGCAATGCTGCTTTCAATATTCCATCTTTCATCACTGTCAAGTTTTACAGATAAAGTCATATTCTAAACTTATTTTGCCTTGAGCTGAAATCTTGATTTGGCAAATAAGTTCAGAGTTTTCTGATTAAGGTATTTTTCAGGGTTTTTTTCCTCATTGTTAAAGCAATTAATTGATTTTTATCAGTTAAAGTTAGAATGAAATTATTATGTTTTGCATCTGACTTTTCTGTCTATTGACTTCTCATGATCAACAACTAGTTTGAATGAGTCAGAATTGAATTTTAATTGTACATCTTATCTTTTTCTCATTTGTATTTTTTTTATAATTCCTATTACTGTTTGTCTTCTAGATTCTCATTACTACAGAAGTCACTTGTTCTAACAAGTTGGTGGTCTAGCTGTACATAGACAGCTGATTTAGCAATGATTTCCTCCGAAGTAAGCAGTCATTTTCCATTTTTCAAAATATAACCAATTCCATTTGAGGGAAGGAGGAGTCTTATCAGCACTCCTCACCCTTAGCACCTACTGATGCTGATATATGTAAATCATCTGTTTGGTCTATAAATATTTGACTTTTCTCATATTTTATTTCTGATTCATGTTTTCTTATATATTTTCCACTATTATCAAGAATTTCTGTTTTTATTTAAGACCATCAATTATCCAAAATAAGTATGTTTTCATTTGGAAAGTCTTACCAAGTTCTTCCTGGAACTCTCTGTCTTTCAATCCTCTGAAACAGATGTTGCTACATTACCTGGAATTACTTTCATAGAAATCCTTTTTTTTTCTCCAAAAGTGATCACTGCAATAAGCGACAATAAATACATGTAAAGATAGTTTTCAACATTGGTACAATCATGTTTAACTTTTTTTCCATATTAGTCATGTTATGAAAAAAAGTATTAGAATTAAAGGGGGGAATCATGAGGAAAAAAGCATAAAACTAAATTTAAAAAGTAAAAATAGTATGCTTTGGTCTGCATTCAGACTCCATAGTTCTTTCTCTAGATGTGAATGGCATTTTCCATCACATTGAATTGCTAAAAGACATAATTCACTGTAGTTGATCATCCCACAATGTTGCTGTTAATGTGTACAATCTCCTGGTTTTGCTCATTTCGTTAAGTATCAGCTCATCTAAGTCTTTCTAGGATTTGCTGAAATACACCTGCTTATCATTTCTTTTTTTAAAGTGATTTTTTTTAAGTTTTAAAATTTTATTTATTTAAAGTAATTAGGTTAAGTGACTTGCCCAAGGTCACACAGCTAGGTGATCATGAAGTGTTTCAGGTCACATTTGAACTCAGGTCCTCCTAACTCCAGGGCCAGTGCTCTAACTACTGTGCTACCTAGCTGCCCCTCATCATTTCTTATAGAAAAATAGTATTTCATCACAGTCATATACCACAATTTGTTCAACCATTCGCCAATTCTTTGCCACTACAAAGCGAATTGCTATAAAAATTTTTGTACATGTGAGTCTTTTCCCTTTTTATGATCTCTTTAGAATAACAGAGCTAGTAATGGTATTGCTGAATCAAAGGGTTTATACAGTTTTGTAGTCCTTTGGGAACTTTGAACAATTCCAAATTGCGCTCCAGAATGGTTGGATCAGTTCACAACTCCACCAACAGTGGCTTTGTGTCCTAGTGTTCCCAAATTCCCTCAACAATTACCCTTTTCCTTTTTGTCATATTAGTCAATCTGATAGGTGTGAGGTGGTACCTCAGAGTTATTTTAATTGTATTTCTCTAATCAATGATTTATAGAATTTTTTCCTTAAGATTATAGATATCCTTAATTTCTTCATCTGAAAACTGCTTGTTCATATCCTTTAATCATTTATCAATTGGGGAATGAAAGCCAGAGTTTTTCCTGAAGCACAGTAAACATTTTAGTTGCTTTTTGTCATTGTTTGCTAAAAAGGAAAAAACCCAATATTTTTTTTCCTTAAAATGGTATCAAAGCAGTAGGGTCAGATTCCTGGGTGATAATCAGTGCATACTTTTATAGTCTTGAAATGGAGTCAAAATTGGAAATAACTAGTTTAACTACTATTGGTATGGACAAGTAACATTACATAGGATTAAGGAAAATAGAGAACTACCTTGAGTTTAATCCAATAAATATTTATTTAGTTTCTACTAGTGCTAGCCACTAGGTTAAGCTTTGGGGGCTAAAGAAAGGGGAAAGAGACAGCTCTTGCCCTCAAGGAGCTTACAATCTAATGTGAGAAACAACATGCACAAGTTATTTCTAGGATAATTAGGAAAAAATTATAAGGGGGGGGGAATTGGAATTAAGAGGGGCTGGAGAAAGTTTCCAATAGATAAGGTGGAATTTTTGTAGGGTCTTAAAGGAAGCTAGGGAAGTCTATAGTTGGAGCAGAGGAGAGAGAGCATTCCAGGCATGAAGGACAGCTTGTCTGTGAAATAGCCAGAAGGCTAATGCCACTAGATCAAAGAACAGTGATGGGGAGAAGTTTCAGTATCAGGGCTTTGATTGCCAAATAGAGGATTTTATATTTGAACCTGATAGCAACAAAGGTCACTGGAGTTTACTCTTTGTGTTTGTGTGTGTGTGTGTGTGTGTGTGTGTGTGTGTGTATGAGAGAGAGAGAGAGAGAGAGAGAGAGAGAGAGAGAGAGAATTGCAGTATGTGTGTGTGGGAGTGATGTGATCAGATCTTTGTTTTAGGAAAATCACTTTAATAGAAGAATGGAGAATGGATTTGAGTGGGGAGGCTAGACAGGCAGATCCATTAGCAGGCTATTGCAGTAATTACTGCATGACTGATAGAATTTGCAATGAAGTGGTGGCAATGTCAGAGGAGAGAAGGGTGTTTATTGGAGAGATATTAAAAAGGTGAAATTGGCAGCCCTTGGCAATAGCTTGGGCATGTGTGGGGTGAAAGATAGTAAGGAATCCAGGATTATTCTTAAATTAGGAACCTAAGACTAAGAGCAGGCTGTTACGGTAGGAGAAGTGGGGGGGTAAAGGTCACGTAGGTTTTAAGAGGAAAGATCACAAGTTCTGTTTGGATGTATTTTGTTTAAGATGTCTTTTAGACACCCAGTTTAAGATATCTGAAAAGTGGACTCCAGATATGGGATTAGAGGTCAGGAGAAAAATTGGGCTAATAAAGTCTTGATGATATAGCCAAAAGCCTCCTACAAATTCAAGATCAACTGGATTCCCTAGCCTCAGTAACCTTGCAAAAACAGATGAATCTACTGACAAGGAGGGAGGCCTCTGTTCCTGGCTAAAGAATGCTGCTTCAATGTTAATCAGTCTAGATTGGTTATGGATGCTGCTAAAGAAAAACCCTGATAGAACCTCAGGTATTAAGGGAAAATCAGCTGACACCTGGTCCAATGGTTTTGGTCTTCCCACATGGAAGTCTTCCTTTGACTCCTTCCCATATTAATCCCACTAATCATGGTCTTTTTGGCACTTTTCTTAGGTTCTCCATTGTTTTGGATGCTTATACCCTTCATCCACAAAACAGTGAACACTGTAACGTCTCAGATGACCAAATCCATGATGCTGCTTCAGGCACAAGGATACCAACAGTTCCATCCTTTACCCCTTTTTTGTTGTTGTAGTTGATGACATCATTGCCCCCACTCAGCTAGAAGTAGCTCCAGAAGAACTGACTTCTGACTCCAATCCTTCTTAGTAAACTTAAAACAAAAAGGCTGGAATGTTGGATCCAGGCCTGAGTTTCAGTGTTGTCCAGTAAAGCCTCATTGATTATTCTTTCCTAAGGACACAAATCCTAACCTCCATAGAAAATCCAAACAACTTCACAATCTCACCCCCCAAACAAAACATATTCTCCATGGAGATCCCAATGGTTCCCAGTCCCTATAGAAATCATACCACTCTGCCTCCTATAGCTAATACCCTATAAAAAAGACTTTCCTACTACCGGGATGCTGAAGTCTGCTTGGACCTAGTTCGCTGTACTTGCCTTTAATAAACAACTTTACATTCACTTCCATTATAATTCCATAGTCCTTTTTCCTGAGAGTTCACCTTTTGACCTTTCACTATCCTCTCTCTTTTTCAGTTCCCTTTTATGTGTTGTCTTCCTCCACTAGAATTTAAAGTCCTTTAATCCAGGAACTGCCTTTTCCTTCTTTTTTTAAAAAAAATTGTATTTAGATCCCCAAGGTTTAACATAGCCTGCCCCTACTCCCCCCCAAAAAAAACCAACCTGGCTTGTAGTCGGTTTAATAAATGCTTATTGCCTGCCTGCTACACAATCTTTTGATAATCAACTCCTATCTATATTACAACAAAATTAGTCCACAGGACATGCACCTGATAATGGCAATGAATAATGAATGGTTCAATTAAATGGCTACACATACATAAGATTTTTGCTATCAGCTTGGGCAGCTGTGCAGGGTTGAAATATTTTTTGTGGTACAAATTGTTTAATGCAAGTCAAAGAGGCAAACACTATGTAACAGACAAATAGAGGGAACAGTGTTTCTTAGTAGCCTAAGCCTGGTTTACCTCTACTCAGCAGGATTTCTTTTAAGAGGAGGAAATTATTCAAGCAAGATTTCATAATGTACTGTTTCATTATACTTGGACTGCAAGTCTCAAGATGGAATTAAAAGAAAAACTGTTAGGAAGGATTGAAATGGGTGCTAGTAAATGTACCCAGGCTTTACTTCTTGGATTAATGACAGATTATTTTGGGACAAGCTTTATTTCCAAATCCATAGCACTCATTGGAAATAATAGTAAAATGAACAGGTTCTTATTTAAAACAAAAAAACACATTGTCCTATTAAATGGAAAATGCCTTTTTATTAAAATTTGTCTACTTTTCCAATTTTCTCATTTCCTCTACTTATTAATTTTCACTAAGCCTTTGGATTACTTTTTCAATCAATTGATCACATGTGTTTTCTCTTTAAGACCCACATTGACTAGAAAAGTCAAAGCCCACGGTTTCTCCTCAGCCTTGATAATGCCTATCAGTTTCCACACCGGTGCTCTATATTGTCTTTATATGTTTTTCTCAGATTTCTGGTTTTGCTTTGCACGTCATCCTTAAATTCTAGCGGAAAACTGAAATGCTTGCTTTCATCAAAGAGAATTGTGTCCTGCTCCTGACAGTGAATATTTCCAGTCTACTCCCTCTAAGCACTTAAATTTGAGCGCTCCCTACCACAGCTGCCCCACATTTCATTATAAAGACTACTGTGATTTGGTGGCTCGATGAGGCTGTGCCACGAGGTCTGCCTTAGAGGGTTTCATTCTCCTTGGAGGCTTGGGGTCAAAGGACCCCGCCCGAGGTCGTGGTCAGAGCCGGAGACGTGCCCGGGGGCTCACTGGAGTCCGAGTGGCCCCTTCATTAGTCAGCCGGTCCAGTGCTTAGAAATCTCAGCAGAACAGCTGGCAAGTCTGTTTCTTGGGGACTGGACAAGTTCCTGCGGGGAATAGGGCAGCTTCCCCAGCCACCCGCAGGTGCCCCGTCCCGGGGTGTCCGGAGTCTGAGCGTCCTTTGGACCGAACGTCGGCGGGGGGGGGGGGGGGGGGGGGGCTGCCGAGGTCGTGAAGCGCCTTCCCCGCCGGGCAGGCCGGGCCGTGCCTGGCTCCCGCCTGGAGCCCGGACTCCGGCGCCCCCAGCCTCAGAGGGCAGCGCGAGGCCCAAAGCGCCTCTCTTTTCCCCGGACTCTGCCAGCGCCGCCCTTTGCTGACCAGCCCGGGGGCCTGGGCACTGCTCTGAGCGGGTTCCCGGCTGACATCGGGGGCCCCTGCTCCGGCCCAGCAGGGTGTCTAACAATCAGGCGTGGAGGCCCGGGGGACGCCCCGACCCCCCCCCCCCCCCCGGGGCGCCCGCCCAAACCCAGAGGGCAGCGGTGGAGGGTAAAGGCCGGCCCCGGGGGGAGGAGGGGAGGGAGGGCGGCGCTCAGCCCCGGGAAGACTCTCCGCCCACCCCGGACTCGGCCGCAGCCGCGGAGAGGGGACGCGGGGCAGGTGTGGGACTGGAAGTTTCAGGAGCGCGTTGCGGCCGCGGGCTGGGCCCTGGCTCAGTTGTCCCGGCCCGGGCCCCCTTTCTCTTTCGTCTCTGCACTTGTCTTGCCTCCTCTCCGCTTCTGGGCCGGGCTCCAGCAAGCCTCTCCCCGAGCTCCGGCCGCCTCCTCCCTTCTCCCGCGCCTCTCCCCCGGACACCTTCCTGCGGACCCTCCTCCAGGCTCCTCCACTAGAGACCGCCTCCCCGCTTCTAACTACTATCGGTTCTCAGCCGACTTCGGGGGCCCCCGGGCCTGGGACGTCCCTGTAACACGGGCGGTGGGGCAGAGGTCCAAGCCGCCCCCATGGAGAGCAGCGGCGGGGGCCCCGTTGGGGCTCCCTTGGCCGCGACCGAACAGCCTCAGGCGAGCCCCCCCCAGCAGCCCCTGCAGCCCCCCTCGGGGGGAGAGGCGGGCGAGCTGACTGGGACCGGGTCGGAGGGGCCGGGGGTGGCCCCCGAGGGCGGGGAGGGCGGCGGCGGGGCTCAGCCCGGGGGTCGCCGGCGCTCGCTGCGGGCCGTCTATGTGCTGAACGACAGCCCCAAGGGCGGGGCAGGGGGCAGCCCCGAAGCCGGGGCGCTGCAGTGCCTCCAGCGGGCGTGTGAGGCCGAGGGGGCCCACCTCGCCACCCTCAACTTCGGGGAGCTGGACTTCGGCGAGACTGCAGTGCTGGACACCTTCTACGATGCAGGTGAGAGGCAGGAGGGGCAAGCACTGGACCCAGACCCCCCCGGTGGGGCTCAAGAACTCTGGAGCCCCAGTGGACCCTTTGGGTTTGCTAGTGCAGGCTTCTCCTTTTACAGATGAGGAAACTGACGTGAAGTGACATTGCTCGAGGGCACAGCTGCCTTCCCACCTTAAATCCCCCAAAGTAGGATTTAAATTCAGGTTTTCTGACCTCAAACCACTTACTCTTTCCACTACCCCACCGAGTGCCCTTCATTTTACAGAGAAGGAAGGTGAGGCTCAGAGAGATTGTGATCTCCACTGGGACATAAGGAAGTAAGTAGGGAAAGGGAGGGTTGGAATCAAGGTTCTGTCGCCAATTTCCCTGCTTTACACCCAAGACCCTTCTCTATCTGACTGATATCCATCCTGGTTCTTCAGCCTTTGGGGCTCTACCTCCCCTCTCTATCCTAGCTATATATAGATATATATGTGTGTGTGTGTGTATAGCTATATATATATGTGTGTGTGTGTATAGCTATATATATATGTGTGTGTATATATATATACATATATATAGGCTTAGAACTTCATTTTTTAAAACAACATTCTTATTTCCTATTTAAGGAATTTCTTAAAATTACTAAAACTTTTATAATGTTCCAAGGGCCTTCGTATCCATTATTTTATTTATTCTTTGGTTACCTTGTGAGAAAGATCATACTTCTTAGAATAGGAAGAGACCTTACAAATGAAGTTTATTAAAATACAACTTGCTCAATGTTCTTGAGGTGGCAAGCTCAAGTCAATATATGTAACTCAACTTTGCAAACCTCAGAATGCTAAAATTAATTCTACCTTTTTGTGTGGAAAAGTAGCATAACATTAGGTAGTCAATATTACTACACTATAAAGTATAGGGAAGATAAGTATGATCTACTTTTTATAGATAAATTTACAGATATAAATTGATACTGCTAATGAACATTTATTTAATGTTCTTAAATATTAGTTTACAAATGGAAACAAATCCTCCATCTAAGGATTAATCAGTTCTGTACACATAATCAAATGCATAGCTCTCTCCCTTTGCCTCTCCTCCCTCTCTTTTTCCCCCTCTCCCCCTTATGATTGGAATAATGCCTTGTCCTAATTTATAGAACCTCAGCATGTTAGGGCTGAAATGGATTTTGCAGATTCTTTACTACAATCTCCTCATTTTTTTTAAGATTAAAAAACCAGAGATTCATAGAAATTAAGTGACTTATTCTAGATGACTTAGCTAATTAGTAAGAATATTGGATCTAGCAGGGGAAGGGACTATACAAAGTTCCAGAGTCTGCTAGGTGGCAGAGTGGATAGAGTGTTAGGCCTGGAGTTAGCAAGATCTAAGTTCAGATTTGACTTCAGATGCTTCCTGTGTAACCCTGGGCAAGTCATTTAACTGTTTGCCTCAGTTTCCTCATCTGTAAAATGAGCTGGAGAAGGAAATGGCAAACTATTCCAGTATCTTTGCCAAGAAAACCTCAGATGAAGTCATGAAGAGTCAGAAATGACTGAAAAACGACTGAATGATCTGCCAGGTGATATAGTATGTGGTTTACAAATATTATCTTATTTGATCCTCACAGCTATTCTGGGAGGTAGTAACTGTTATTAACCCCATTTTACAGAGAAGTGTGGCAAACAAGTGACTTGTCCAGACAAAAAACAGTCCAAATTTGAATTGAAGTCTTCCTGACTTGGCTACAGAAAAGTAAGAACACCAAGCCTTCTCACACAACTTTGATGAGGTTTTTGGGTAAAAAGTTTCAAGACAAAACAGTCCCAGACCTAGGAATGCTGCTCTTTTAGCATAAATCTTTATCCTCCTTAAACTTGTTGAGGAACCATTCTCCAGCCAATCCTAGAATTCTCCAGATTACATGAATTCAGTTAGTTTGTTCTCAAGTTTTTATATAAACAAAGACCATCAGATAATTTATGGGTTATCCGATGGCTGTCTTGGCATTGTTGGCATAGAATCAGTGAATGTTTGAGCTTGTGGAGTCCCTACCATCTCCTGGTTTGGGGCATTTTCACTGGCTGACTTATACCTGGAATTCTCTCTCCTTATCCCTGCTTTCCACCCTCTCTGGCTTCTTTCAGGGTCCAGCTAAAAATCCACCTGCTATAGAACAAGGCCTTACCGATTACCCCTTAAACCCTAAGTGCCTTCCCTCTGCTCCAGTTTATGGTGGAGAAATAGTTGTTTTCATGTTGTCCGCCGAGACACAATGCACTTTCCATTAGACTTGGAAGCTCCATGAGAGCAGTGACTGGAATTTTATTTCTGTTTTTGCCATTGGTTCCTTAGTATTTAGCACAGTGCTTGTTGACTGACTTAATGATCATCATCCAGCATTCACCTGCAGGTTTTTAATTAATCGTCTACTTGGTATCAGACACTGTACTAGGTGCTGAGGATGCAGACAAGAAATGAAATAAACCTTATTCTTGGAGGGCTTTCATTTTTTCTGTTCCCCCTGCTTCATTTTACTGAGGAAGAAATTGAAATCCTCATAGGGGTAAATAATGTCTGTATTTTAGATCAAAAAGCAAGTCAGTGACATTATTAAGCCTGGAACTCATCTCCTAATTTCTGAGGTAGTGCTTTCTTCCTAACTTCAAATGCCTGTCTTTTAACAATCTCTGAAATTTTTGCCTGATGATTGTCTCTTTCAAAGAAATTGTTCTATTGTAGCACTGTTCATTTTTCTAAATACAATCCATGTAAGAGGGAATGTGCATTTGGTGTGGGGGGGGGAGAAGGAGAGAGGAAGGGAAGAGAAGAAGAGGATAGGAGAGGAGGAGAGAGAGAGAGAGAGAGAGGCGAAAATTTGCTTTGCATGTGCAAATGGTCTTTTTTATTTTTAAATCATCCAATGTTAATAAGGCTCTATTCTCTCCATTCTCTTGTATCTTGGGATCTTGGAGAAACAAAGAAGACTCTCTTAAGACTTTCAGTTTCATTGGTATGAGATTTATCATTGCTGTTTAGTGGTGTCTGACTATGTCCCTGTGGATCATAGCACATCAATACTGGCCATGAGGTTTTCTTGGAAAAGGTAGTAGAGTAGTTTGCCATTTCCTTTTCCAGTGCACTAAGACAAACAGGTTGTGACTTGCCAAGGGTCATATAGCTAGTAAGTATCTGAGGCCATATTTGAACTTAGGTCTTCCTGACAACAGGCCCTGCACTCTACCTCGTGAGTCACCTCACTGCCTCATGAGATTGGTTTCTGTGTTTTTAATCTGATTATTCAAAGCTTTTGGAATTCTGTGTTTTTGAATTGCCAATTTAACAGGGACTTTCAGGAGATGCCAAATTTACTTCCTTTTATTGACTTTGGATTGGCCTTATCTACATCATAGTTAAAAATGTTTTAAAGTGCATAGCTGTTTCTTTAACAAAGGAAATAAATTTTGTCTTATTTCTCATCCCTGTGTACTAAAATATTTTGATTTAATTCCCTTGTCTATATGAGCATTAAAAACATGAATAACAATCTTATCAAATTTGGGTTTGAAGGAAGGAAAATTGTACTTTTCCAATTTTTCTGTTTTTGAAGAAAATAATGGATTACTTTATTAGGGTGCATACCCTAATTTGATACATAGGCATCAAATTAAATTGCCTTGTGAGAAATTATAAACAATATTGTTTCTAATAAGTTTTTAAAATTCCTTTTAGGTTCACAAATGTTTTCTTCTCAATACTGGAATGTTTGACATGAGTTGAATTTTATCTCTGAGGAAACTTGATCATTTGATATTGCAGAAGAGATTTCAGGCTGTAGTTAATGGTTCAAGTAGTTAGTGGAATTGAAAGATTTAGAGCTGGAAGGACCTTAGAAATCATTTAGTCCAGGGATCTCGAACCTTTTTGAGTTATTTCATGGATTCCCCTATATTATAGCAATTGTATTATTGTATTAGGTAGCATCAATATATAGTAAACTGATTAGAGTGTTGCTTTTAGGAAGGCCTGGGTTCAATCATTACTTCTTAACAACTACTAGTTATGTGACCATGGATAAGTTACTTTATCTGTCTGAGCCTATTTCTTCATTTGTAAAATTGCAATAAAATACCCTCATTGGGTATTTTTGGTGAGGTCCAAATTAATAAAATGCTTTGTAAATTTTAAAGTGCTATATGGATTTTAATTTTATCAATGGGGAAGAAAGTTGATGAAATGTCAGAAATGCTTAACAATTTTGTATTCCATTAGCCATACAGTGTCCGTATAAAAAGAGAAATAGTGAAATATAAATATCTGAAATACTCCTTACACAGAAAGTTTTTGTTTATAGTCATACTACATTTTCTTGGAGTTAGATACCAAAATGATATTTCTATAATTCATATATGATGATATATAAAAATAATATATTTTAGATTTAATATGACTTCATATATATTTGGGGAAAAAGAAAAGACTAAAAAGATGAAATAAGGAACAAATTTCTCTAGTCAGGAGAGAAGCGTGCCGCTGACTGTCATTGAAAGAAGAGAGACAGAAAAACAAAAATTCATACATTTATAATGAAGTATTTTGGACAGCAAGCAACAGTATGTGTGTGTAAATATATATGTGTATGTATGTATATATTCTGTAAACATACAAGCATAAAAGTTCAATAAGTATCAAGTTTTTAGCCAGATAAATGAGTTCAGTTTTGCCTGGGGCAGACATAGCCATTTTGGACTCCAGTTTCCTCATTTGTAGAGTGAGAGGGCTACACTGCTTCAGGATTTTCTAAACTTTGGTCCATAGAATTATTTTCCAAAGAGTCCATAAATCCATTTGTACCCTAAGTACTGTCATTTTTATATTTAACTGCAAGAAAGTTATGACAGTATAAGACAGTATAACAAACTCTTTCTTCTCATAGATAGCCCACCCCCTCACATACATACATACTTTAAAGAGAATAGAGCCAATTTTGAGTATCTTACTTGTTGACTGCCTAGAGACTTGAGTTTTCTGCCCTTAAAGACTAAAAAAAGGCAAAGGCTTTTCCACTGATGACTGGAATCTTTAAAAGTTTGAAGTGAGTTGTACGAAAATATTCATAGCAGCCCTGTTTGTGGTGGCAAACTGGAAATCAAGTAAATGCCCTTCAGTTAGGGGAATGGCTTAGAAAACTGGTATATGTATGTCATGGAACACTATTGCTCTATTAGAAACCAGGAGGGATGGGAATTCAGGGAAGCCTGGAAGAATTTGCATGAACTGATGCTGAGTGAGATGAGCAGAACAAGAAAAACATTGTACACCCTAACAGCAACATGGGAGTGATGACCAACCTTGATGGACTCGCTCATTCCATCAGTGCAGTACAGTGTGGAGTTTGAACAAAGACCAAGGGCTATTAACTTTAATTTAGGGAAAAAAACCTGATATCTTATTGTCCGATTTGCTCATAGTTTGTTTCTTCCTTAAGGATATCACTTCTCTCTCATCACATTCAATTTGGATCAATGTATACCATGGAAACAATGTAAAAATTGGCAAATTGCATTCTGTGGGGGTGGAGGGAGGGAAGTAAGATTGGGGGGAAATTGTAAAACTCTAAATAAAATCTTTAAAAAAAAAAGTTTGAAGTGAGGCAAGGCGAAGGAAGCCAATGCCAACTTTGTTTCTTTGTTATTGTTCAGTTGCACCAAATTCTTTGTGGCCCCGTTTGGGTTTTCTGGGCAAAGATACTGGAGTCATTTCTGACTCTAGCTCATTTTACAGAAGAGGAAACTGAGGAAAACAAGATTAAACAACTTGCCCAAGTTCACCCAGTTAGGAAATGACCAGGGCTGGATTTCAATTTGGACCTTCCAGACTCCAGACCCAGTGCTTTATCCAGTGTTTTTATCCATTGTCTTTTTGCTACTTTTTAACTCTGGAAAATGATTCAGAGGAGATAAACTGATTATACAGCAGTGCCAAAAATAAGTCTTTGAAGTTATCTTGTTTTTTTGTTATTTACACTTTAAGTCTCCCGTTTCTTGGTTACTTTGACTAACCAAGGCTATTTTAGGTTTTTTTTTTTTTTTTTTTGCAAGGCAATGGGGTTAAGTGGCTTGCCCAAGGCCACATAGCTAGGTGCTTGAGGGCATATTTGAACTCAAGTCCTCCTGATTCCAGGGCCAGTGCTCTATCCACTATAACACCTAGCCACCCCATAGATAATATAATTTTTTTTTTAGTTCTTTGCAAGGCAATGGGGTTATGTGGCTTGCCCAAGGCCACACCTAGGTGTCTGAGGCTGGATTTGAACTCAGGTACTCCTGACTCCAGGGCCAGTGCTCTATCCACTGCACCAACCTAGCTGCCCCTACCAAGGCTATTTTTAATGCTTTTTTTTTCACCCTTCCTATTTCTTGGTATTGCACTGTCTGAAAGGAACTGTGATATATCTTTAAAAAATTGACGTCTGGCTTCATTATAAAGTTTCATGGTTATATGATACCTGGATGGTTTTTGAGGCTTGTTAAAACCAACAGACTTATATTCAAAGGGCTGACATGGATCTAATTCACTTGAATTCTACAAATCTGTAATGTCATTGGCAAGAGATCTTCTTATGGTGCAGATTTGACTTAGGAGGTCATCTTATATTCATTTGTCTCTTGGGGCTCTAGGTTTGCATTTTTTATTTGTTTAGCTTAGTAACAATTACTGTATGGAAATATTACAATCCCTTTATTACCTCACTTAATTGTGAAGAAGGCATTTTTAGACCTTAAAACACATGCAAATGAAAATTATTATTATTAATTATTATTAATGGGGTCTTCACCTTCAGTTATGAACTTTCTGCAATTCAGAGTTAGTTGTCTAATAGTTTCAATGGACACAAAATAGAGTAGATTTCTCTTTTTTTTTCTTATTTTTTTTTAAATTTTTCATATGGAACATTTAGTAATATTACATCAACTCTCCCCTACTGGAATTGGTTGTCTTTCCGTCTCTACAGTACTTATACTGTTAACTTTAGCAAGCCTTATATGTATTTGGATCTTAGTTTCCTTAGAGATAGAATCTTTCCCCCTGTGTACTTACTCATTCAGCATTGTGTCTCAAAAATGAGACTGAGCTTGCCTGATAAATGTGATCCTTTCACCTCTGATAGTAAGTTATAGGAATGATAGTCTTATTCCTAAAGATTCCTTTACTTTACAGTTGGTTAATGGTCATCTAAGTGAGGGGCCCCAACTTTTGCCCTAAGCCTCAAACCACTCAAGTTAGTCATTAACCACCCAGATGACAAAACCATTCCTTCCATCCAGCATGGATACTTTTGACCTTTTTACACAAATTGCTTTCTTGTATACCTATTGAGTTTTGATT
Organism: Macrotis lagotis; assembly: GCF_037893015.1. Lineage (NCBI taxonomy): Eukaryota > Metazoa > Chordata > Mammalia > Peramelemorphia > Peramelidae > Macrotis > Macrotis lagotis. The sequence goes on from NC_133658.1 coordinate 542,747,880, forward strand.
TTCCTTGGCTTTTTTTTCTAAGCAAAATTTTGCTCTTTATTTTTTCTTCACCTAGTTCATATAATTAAAAAAATTGAAATCAAATCCTGCTAACATGGGGAAACCATTGTTGTAAATAAGTCATACAACGTATTGTAGTGATAAGACCAAGATCCCAATATTAATCCACTCATAAGTTGGTTAGCTTTGTCCTATTTGGGGACCATAAGCTACACTCTTTGTCCCCTGTGCTCCAACTTTTTCCTACAATATCTTTGGTCTCAAGAAACACTAGATAAGAAAGAGTGTATACACTGAAGGTGATGGTATTCAGAAACAAAATACTGGGGAATATGGATAAAGGGGAGAAAGACAGAGGGAAGATAGTTTGAGGGGCAATAAAGAATTATAACATTGAATGTGAATGGGATGAACTCTCCCTTAAAACATAAGTGAATAACGGTGGATTAAAAACTAGAATTCTACAATATGCTGCTTACAAGAAACTCATTTGAAGCAGAGAGATGCATATAGAGTAAAGGCTGGAGTTCCTTAAAGATATGATCTCTGTTTCATCACATTCAACTGATCATGTATACCATGGAAACAATGTAAAGACTGCCTTCTGTGGGGGGGGGGGGAGTGAGATTGTAAAATTCAAAATAAGTAAATTATTTTTTTTAATTTTTATTTTATTAAATATATTATTTGAGTTTTACAGTTTTCCCCCAATCTTACTTCCCACCCCCCACAGAAAGCAATCTGTCAGTCTTTACTTTGTTTCCATGTTGTACATTGATTGAAATTGAGTGTGATGAGAGAGAAATCATATCCTTAAGGAAGAGACAAAAAGTCTAAGAAAAAACAAGATCAGACAATAAGACATCTGTTTTTTCCCCTAAATTAAAGGGAATAGTCCTTGAACTTCGTTCAAACTTCATGGCTTTTTATCTGGATACAGATGGTATTCTCCATTGCAGACAGCCCCAAATTGTCCTTGATTGTTGCACTGATGGAATGAGTGAGCCCATCAAGGTTGAACATCACTCCCATGTTGCTGTTAGGGTATACAGTGTTTTTCTGGTTCTGCTCATCTCACTCAGTATCAGTTCATGCAAATCCCTCCAGGTTTCCCTGAATTCCCATCCCTCCTGGTTTCTAATAGAACAGTAGTGTTCCATCACATACATATACCACAGTTTGCTAAGCCATTCCCCAATTGAAGGACGTTTACTTGCTTTCCAATTCTTTGCCACCACAAACAGGGCTGCTATAAATATTTTTGTACAAGTGATGTTTTTACCCTTTTTCATCATCTCTTCAGGGTATAGACCCAGTAGTGGTATTTCTGGGTCAAAGGGTATGCTCATTTCTGTTGCTCTTTGGACATAGTTCCAAATTTCTCTCCAGAAAGGTTGGATGAGTTCACAGCTCCACCAAGAGTGTAATAGTATCCCAGATTTCCCACAACCCTTCCAACAATGATCGTTATCCTTTCTGGTCATATTGGCCAGTCTGAGAGGTGTGAGGTGGTACCTCAGAAAAGCTTTAATTTGCATTTCTCTAATAATTAATGATTTAGAGCAATTTTTCATATGGCTATGGATTGCTTTGATCTCCTCATCTGTAAATTGCCTTTGAATATCCTTTGACCATTTGTCAGTTGGGGAATGACTTTTTGTTTTAAAAATATGACTCAGTTCTCTGTATATTTTAGAAATGAGTCCTTTGTCAGAATCATTAGCTGTAAAGATTGTTTCCTAATTTACTACACAAAATAAATTTAAAAAAAATAGTATATAAATCTATACAAATCTGCTGGAAAAGTAGCCTATAGTATATGGTTGTCTCATGTGAGTCAGTAGCATATCTTCCCATATGTGAAAGTTGTATGGATTTATTAAGAATCACATAACTTTATTAAGTACTCTAACAATTTGGGTGACATTGAGATAGGGGAAGGGATCTATTAACCTCTAAGGACCCATTCAACTCAAAATATGACATGGATGTCAAATCATGTAAGCATATATGGCTAACATCAGTAAAAAAGGAAATGCTTTCCTATATTCCACTTATTTCTTTTACCAACTGTTTGGGTCCAGTATCTTTTCCTTACTTTGTATTGAATAATGTATTGATTTCTGACCCAATATGTTATTACCCTGATAGTATAGGAGAGATATAAATATCTCACCTTGGTTTTGTTCTTTAAGATTGTGATTATCCTATTTGGGTGACCTGAGTACTTTATTGCTGAATTATATGTAAACATGACTTTTACCTTAAGGGTCAAGAGACCTGGAAGGAGTTAATGAATCTTGTGGTTGAAGCATTAGTCTTTTTTTTTTTTAGGTGTTTTTTTTTTTTTTTTTTGCAAGGCAAACAGGGTTAAGTGGCTTGCCCAAGGCCACGCGGCTAGGTAATTATTAAGTGTCTGAGGCCGCCTTTGAACCCAGGTTCTCCTGACTCCAGGGCCGGTGCTCTATCCACTACGCCACCTAGCTGACCTGAAGCATTAGTTTTTAAAATGCACCTGCCAGGGGCGGCTAGGTGGTGCAGTGGATAGAGCACCGGCCTTGGAGTCAGGAGTACCTGAATTCAAATCCGGCCTCAGACACTTAATAATTTCCTAACCGCGTGGCCTTGGGCAAACCAGTTTAACCCCATTGCCTTGCAAAAAGTTAAAAAAAACAAAAACAAAGCTAAAAAAATAATAAAATGCACCTGCCTAATGACCCCATCTGAACAGAAATCCCTAGTCTTTCTCAACTTTAGAGAGGTTCTTTCTTTTGGGAACATACCTCTACATGTCAGTGATTGTACTCAAGAATGCAGTGGTTAGGTGTAAGTGAAATAGCACTACTGGTATGGTAATCAAGACCCTTTTCAAGATGGACATAGTGGCTCATGCCTATAATCCTTGCTACTAGGAGAAACTGAGGTTAAGGAATCACTTGAATTTGGGAGTTCTGAACTCCAGTAAGGGTAAAGGTGATTGGATGTCTGATTAAGCATAGCACTAATATGACAAGCTCCTTGGAGTGGAGGGACCCCCAGGCTAAGAAGAGGTGAACTAGCCCAAGTTAAAGGTAATAATAGCAGCTTCTAAATGGATGATCATTGGGATCAGCCTAAGAGGGGGTTTCTGTACTTCCAATCTGGATGAAGTAGGGAGACTTAATTTTCCCTTCATTCTCCCAAAAGGGATAGTTTTGAGAAACAATTTTAGAATTTAATTTTTCAATTAACAAATTTCCCCTCCCTCATCTAGCCCTAATATAATGGAAAAAGAAGATAAAAACTAAACCCTTGTAATAGATATTCAAGTTCAAATCAGGCCTCACACTTATTGGCTATGTGACCCTGGGCAAGTCACTTAGCCCTATTTGCCTCAGGCTCCTCATCTGTAAAATGAGATGGAGAAAGAAAAGGCAAATTACTCAAGTATCTCTGCCAAGAAAAGCCCAAATGAGGGCATATCTGAAAAAAAAATGACTGAACAGAAGATATACAGCCACGCAAAACAAATCCTTATATTATCCATAACCCTATGTCTGTCTAGTTCTGCATCTTGGATCTGTCATCTGTCAGGAAATGAGTAGCATATTTTCATTGTAATCCTCTGGACACATTAGTCACTGCCTTGACATTTGGTCTTGTCTTTCAGAGGTTTTAGGTTTTTTAAAAACATTGTTGCTGTCCTTATTCTCCCAGGTCTGCTCACTTTCACTCTGCATCAGTTTGTCCAGGCTTCCTGAAACTATCTCTTTTGTCATCTTTCAGAAATCTTGTTATTAGAGTGTGTTGTTCAAGATTCCTTCTGTCTTAGCAGAGTTTTCCTTCTTCCTTCCATTCTCTTTATTTCTACTTTACTCAATTTTAGGGAAAAGCCCTCAGAGAAGCTCACTCTTTGATTTTGGAATAGAACTATGCCAAGATCTAATAAGAATAACAGCTGGCATTGAAAGAGTGCTTTAAGTTCCCAAAGTGCTTTTCATACTTTATTTCATTTGATCTTCACAATAACCCTAAAAGGTCAATATTACAAGGATTATTATAACTAGTTTACAGATGGGGGAAGCTTGTAATGTTCAGATAACTGAACTTGAGTGTGACAGTCTGTATGGATTATATGACCTTGGGCAACTCATTTAATATCCCAATACCCCAAACAACTTTCTAGGACTTTGAGCTGCAGAACAGGTGCAGATCTGCATGGGTGGACATTTCCTCATTGGAAATTCCCCATAACAATAAAATTGCCATTCCTATTTTCAACCTTTCCCCATAAAAATTATAGATGAGACTACTAAGATAAGTGTTACATGATTAACTCATAATTATGCTATGAATGAATGAAAAAAATACTTAATGCTCCCTATGGACCAAGTATCATGCTACTTCAAAAACACAGTCCCTAACTTTGAAGAGCTTACGTTCTAATGGAGGAAGAAGAAGTTTGGGAATTGGTAGTTGGGAGGAGCATTTTGATCTGGAAAATTACTATAATAGTGTTAATCTGAGACCTGATGGCATTTTGGGTCCAGAATTGGAAGTGGAAGATAGTGATTGCATCTCAGAAAGATGGCTACAGAGAATAAAGTGAAACATGGCTATGCCACCTGAAGTACTAAGGATTAACCCCTTCATTTTACAAAGTAATGAAACTGAGGCCTGGAGTCAGGAAGACGAGTTCAAATCTAGTCTCAGAAACCCAATAACCATGTCATTTAATCCTGTTTCTTCATTTGTAAAAATGAACTGGAAAAGGAAGTGGCAAACCACTCCAGTCTTCTTGCCAAGAAAATTCCAAATGGGGTCATGACTGAGAATGACTCAACAACAACAATAATCTGAGAACTGATGGCATTTTGCGTCTAGTATTGGAAGTGGAAGATGGTGATTGCAGCTCAGCAAGGTGGCTACAGAGAATAAAGTGAAGCATGGCTATGCCACCTGAAGTACTAAGGATTAACCCCTTCATTTTACAAATAATGAAACCGAGGCCCAGAGCAACAAGTGGCTTATCCAAGATCACACAGATGTCAGAAATGAGATTTGAATCTATGTGATCAGGCATGAGAATCATTTCCTATGGCACTATAATGCCTCTTAAGTGTCAGAGGAAGAATTTGAACTGTTTGGTTTTGACTCCTAAATCCAATCCTACTGTCATATCACCCTGATTTCCAGTGATGGATCAAGCTCTGGGAGCACTGCCCTCCCCAAAGCCAACTCTTAGTCCTGATATCCTGGGAAGTTGTATATGAGGAATGCTTCTGTCTCCTCTACCAACAGCTGCAATCAATGATAACACTACAAAGATTAGAACCCTTTTCCAGGTGTTCCACATCCTAATTGACTTGATTAGGATATTAGGGAATTCCCAGATGGGAAAATACTTTCTTCCAATGCAGGCTGGCAGTTTCTCTGAAATTTAAAGTCTTAGAGAGTTGTCTAGAGTTAGTGTTACTCAAATAATATAGGGGTTACTAATCAAAATATTGTTGTTGTTTTGTTTTAGTCACAGCTTACTCTCTGTGACCCCTTTTGGGGTATTCACAGAGATATTGGAGTGGTCTGCCACTTCCTTCTCTAGATCATTTTACAGATGAGAAAATTGAGGCAAACAGTGCTAAATGACTTAATCAGTATCATGCAGCTAGTGCATGATTAAGGTCAGATTTTAACCAAACAGACTTCAGACCTTAATCAGTACATAAGAATTCCTTTAGGCTGCATATTTAGTTTTAACGTGTAATATTATCTGTTTTTCTTTTAAATTTATTTTATTAAATATTTCTCAATTACATTTTAACATTGCTCCAGTGATACTAAGGAGTTTTGAGGGTTGTGTAGTCCAGAATGCTGAGAGGTCAAATGGTCTGTCTAGGGTTGGGCAGCTGATATGTGTCAGACCTGTTTGGAAGCTAGGTTTTCTTGGGTCTAAGGCCAGGTCTCTATCCACTGATCTTACTATCTGGGGATAGTGCACATCTATGAATATCTTCAAAATATATTACTAATTTGTTGTAAAGGAAAACTGAATTTTTAGAACTGAAGTTTCATCTACCCAACATAGCTAGGATGTGTTTGAGGTTTGATTTGAACTCAGGTCCACCTAACTCCAGCATCAGTGCTCTATTCATGTCACCACTTAGCTGTTCCTCCTTACCCCAACCCCACAATGAGAATTTGAGACATAACCCTGGAAATGGGGAAGTGACCTCTGCCTACACCCATCTGTGCCTTCCCTATTTCCAAGTATTTTCCTCCTCTTGACTATCAAAAACAGATACTAGGATTTCAGAGAAAGGGCTCTGTCTGAGAGCCTCTCCACCTCCAACCCTGAATCTCAAGCAGTTAAAATGTCCTTGGTGTCACTCTAGTTACTTCTAATTATGACTGACTAACCATGACTAATTCCTGTTAATTTCATCTCCTTACAATAGGAAGAGCAGGTGTAAAATCACATTTAACAACATTCTTCCCCATTACCTTGATATCAGATGGAAGGAGATGAGAGGCACTTAATTAGGGGAGGAGAATTGGAGACCATTTCTTTTCCTATCAGTTATTTTCTCATCAGTAGACACAGAAGTCATGGATTTGGTACCAGAGCTTGAGATTTGAATTCTGACTGTTGCTACCTATTTATGTTAAGAAGCGATTCTTATAACTTTTAGAAATCTCTGTTATGTGATTCTAGTTCATTCTTCATCATTCTGTGCATTATGTTATCCATGGGCAAAGATCTTGGCAAAAAATATCAGTGTGCTTTGCCATTTCCTTCTCTGGTGGATTAAGGCAAACAGCAGGGTCACACAGCTAGTAAGTGTCTGAGACTGGATTTGAACTCAGGTCTTCCTGTCTCCATTCCCAGTGCTCTATCCACTAGCTGCTGGGTGTCTGTTTACTCATCAGTAGAATTAGAACTGAATGATCCTAGCTCCAGATCTGAAACTAAAAGGTATTTTAAAAAAATCATTATCTTACCTGACCTTTTTATTATTGAATTATAAATTGTTTTTGTTTTCATTTTCCTAGTAGGCTTTCACTGATCTAAACTCAGTTATTAATATTTGGCATTTTTCTGGTTCAGGGTAAATAAAAGTATTTTAAAAAATCCTCAGTGTTTTGTGTGTGTGTCCCCTATAATTTGTGTCCTTAAAGAGGACCACTAGGTAGTAATAACAGCTAAATTCACATTACACATTATGGATAGTTGAGCTTCACAACAACCCTTTTTTTGCAGATGAGAAAACCAAGTCTCAAAGAGAGTTAACTCTTCCTTAAGTAGAATTTGAAGACTTAAGTAGAATTTTTGACTCCAAATCTGGGTTGATTTTTCAGTACCCTGCACTGCTTCTTATTAGATCAATGCAAAGTATATATTTTAGGTTGGGTAATGAAGCAAGGCCCCTAGATGACCTTGAATATATTTTAAAAACTAGTGTGAGCCAGTACAGTTTCAGAATATGGTAAATTATTCTCTACCATATAGTTGCCTCAGTTGCCTAATATTTTAAATTTTGATAATCATTTGCCAAATGGAAAAAGGAAAAACTCCTTGCATAATTTTATGTGAGAGGTAGGTTTGAATAAAAATAGCACTTATAGTTTATAGTACTACTTTACCTTTGGGGTAAAATAATATGGTACACCTCTTGCATCATTATATTTGTAACCTTGAATGAATTTTACTATTTCTAACCTTGGAGCTTCTGATACAAGGACAGTACTAATATTTTTAGTGTTCATTTTTTTAATGGCTAACTTGACCTTTTTTTTTTAACCTTTTATTTCCAGCATAAAACTACATTAAGACTTTTGGGACATACTATATATTCTTCTTTCCTCAGTTTCAGGGAAAGCTCCCCTGTGCAAAAAAGGAAAAAAGGTGAATTGAGTGGGTTGGGAGAATGGTGGTGAGAGGAAGCAAGTCAGTAGAACTATCAAATTCATCTTTGGCTCCGACAGTATATACACTGTTCTTCCACATGGAGAATCCCTCTCAAGGTACTTCTTTTGAATCTTGGCCTTTCCCTGGCAGATTCTTATGAAGTTTGACTACATGATAATAGAAGACTAATGATGAAACGGGCTACCCACCTCCTGACCAGAGGTGGTGATGGGCCCTGGCACAGATTGCCATTTGTGTGACATTCAGTTAATACTTGACTGACTAAACCTGACTAATTCAGGTTAAAGTTTTCAACTTCTAACAGTCTGAAGAGCAAATGTGAAATATTTCAAAAAATTCTTGCTTCAAAAACATTTTTTGAAGATGGCTAATGAGAAATTTGACTTGACTGCATATCTGTTGAAAATTTTGTTTTCAAAATAAAAAAACCTAAAAACTTTTTTTTTTTAACTTTTACAAGGCAATGGGGTTAAGTGGCTTGCCCAAAGCCACATAGCTAGGTAATTATTAAGTGTGTGTGAGGCCAGATTTGAACTCAGGTACTCCTGACTCCAGGGCCGGAGTTCTATTCACTGTGCCACCTAGCTGCCCCCCCTTCCCTTCTCTCAATGAGGAAAAGAAGGGAAGAAGAGAAAACAGATTTTTTACTAATTGAAAAAAATTTTAAAATAAAATGTCAGCTTGTTGGGAGCTTCTTGGTAAGTAGAAATGGTAAAGAAAGGACTTTTTCTCAACAACTTTTCTTTTGTTGTTCAGTCATGTCTGTGACCCCATGGACCATAATATACTTGACCCTTCTACTCTCCATTATCCTTCAAATTTCATCCAAGCTCATCTTCATTGGCTTCCATGATGACACTATTCATCCTATCCTCTTCCATCCCCTTCTCCTTTTTGCCTTCTTTCTTTCCCAACATCAGGATATTTTCCATTGAATCTTGTCTATACATTATATGACCAGCTTTTCTGCCTTTGGTTAAACACTATACTATAGAGGAATAAATGGGTTTCCTTTTGAAGGTTATCAGTATGATTGTAACTGAGCATAATTCATGTATGCCAAAAATTCTTAGCTGTTACTCTGTTGCTTTATGGGTGTGGAAATTAGTTTCCTAATTACTTAAAGTATATCCTGATTTTTTTAAAAAAAAAAGCCTTTGATAAATTTGCTTTCTGGTAGCTTTCCCCTCAGTCTATTGTGATTACTTTATCAAAAGTGAGTCAATAAGGAAATATGACTTATCTTGGTTACTTAGTTGTTTTTTAGTAATTATGGGCTCCCAAAAAAGGATCTTGAATCTTAGTCATGTGATATTTTATTTAGCACTTAAAGTTTTGTAGTAAATCTTTGGAGTAGAATTGAGAACCAAAGGTCCTCTATTTGGAAATGAAGGAACTGAACTTGAGGGAGACCTGTGCTTTGCCCAAGATTCTACCAAAAGTTGTCAACTCCAAATCCGGTGTTTTTGCTCCCATATCAGTCTCTTGGGAGCTCCTCAAAGAAGCTGGCAATATGCTTTTGCTACCAACAGCCAAAGCCCAATATAATCTTTTGTTTTGAGCAAAGGAGGGACAAACTTTAGTCAGTGGGGAACTTCAGAATAAGTTTAATTTTAAATTCTAGCATCGTTAGATCATGGTCCCATCACTTTACATGAAAAATCTTGAAACAAAGGCAGGAACTGTTTGGAATTTTCTCCTTTCAGATGGACTATAATCAAGTTTCAGGCTTTCAATCACATTTCTCAAAGCTTCTATTTCTACCCTATAAATGCAGTTTTAGTTGGGTAGTTTAAACAGATGGGAGAGAATCTGAAAAAATAACTGATTTTTTGGTGTCAGAGAACCCTAGGGTTCAACTCTACCTCTTAGATTTATTTCCCATGGGACTTTGGCTAAGATTTTTCATCTGCAAAATGACCTTAAGTTCCCTACTGACTCTGAAACTATCATGCCTCTTCACAGTTATGGTCATATGGTCATAACTGAACATAACTAAGATTTTTATAGTACTTAAAATGTGGCAGACACTATGCTACATGATTGACATTGTTATCCAGTTTGAAAGAGGTAGTTTTTTAGTTACATTAAGTTTGAATTTTCTTTTAGCCTTATGATAATAGGAAAAGCTCAATTTATGTAGTGTTTTTCAACATCTACAGTCATAATGACCTTTGGAAGTAGGGAGTGTATGTATGCATCATTATTTCTTTTTAACAGATTAGGAAACTAAGACTAGGAGGTCACAGAATCATTTCTAGGATCAGAAGAAAACCCTCCCTCCTCAGCCCACCAAGTCCTCTAGTCAACATATGAGGCTGTGGTTTTGTTTTTTTTGTTTGTTTGTTTTAGTTATTGCAAGGCAAATGGGGTTAAGTGGCTTGCCCAAGGCCACACAGCTAGGTAATTATTAAGTGTCTGAGGTTGGATTTGAACCCAGATACTCCTGACTCCAGGGCTGGTGCTTCATCCACTGCACCACCTAGCTGCCCTGAGGTTGTTTTTCAATCCATTTTTAGTCATGTCTGACCCTTAGTGACTCCATTTGGGAATTTTCTTGGCAAAGATACTGGAGTGCTTTACCGTTCTCCAGTTCATTTTGCAGATGATAAAAGTGAGGCAAACATGGTGAAGTGAGTTGCCCAGGGTCACCCAAATTGGGAGTGTCTGAGGCCATATTTGAACTCATAAAATTGAGTGCTTTCTAGACACTGCCACCTGGTTACTCCTCAATGGATAATGTCCTAATGCAGAGGTGAATAACCTTTTTTTTTCTGCTAAAGATCGAAAGTTAAAAATTAGCCTGCTCTATTTGGTCAAACATTTAATTAATTCACCCCTAAAAAGCTCCTGGATTTATTGAAGTTCAAGTGGAGCCAGATCACATAATTTTTCAAGTCTTCCAGCCATAGTTTTCTAGAAAAGTGACCTAAATGAGTAATTGTGGCTTTGGGGCAGCTGCTTCTCTTCTTTCCCGTCTCTTACTCCAGCCATTTGTTGAAGCAGTCCTTCTCATAAGCTCTTAGAGTAGCATAGGTTGTGAAACTTTATTTTAAATATTTCAAGATAATAGATTCAACAGCAAGTTCTGAATAATAAGTGATGATGATAAAATAATATTTTTATAAAGCTTATCATGTGCCAAACCCTGGACTAAGGGCTATATTATGGGGAAATAGTTACATTTTACACAATTTTAATGCTAGAATTAACTTAAAGAGATCATCCAGAACAGGGAGTTTTTACTGCTTTTGTGTCATTTGTTCCTGTTGAAGCCTGGTGAAACCTTTAAACCCCTTCTAGAAAATGTATAGAATAGAATATAGAGGATTGCAAAATTAATAAAAATCTCCTTTCCTTTTCTCTCTCTCTCTCTCTCTCTCTCTCTCTCTCCCTCCCTCCCTCCCTCCCTCCCTCCCTCTCTCTCTCCCCCCCTCTCTCTCCCTCTCTCCCTCTCTCTCTCTCTCTCTCCCTCTCTCTCTCTCTCCCTCTCTCTCTCCCTCCCTCTCTCCCCCATCCCTCTTTTCCCCTTCATGCCACCCAATTTTGTCTGTAATTTCAAATGCCTTTGAAGCATCATGATGAAGCATATAACAATTGATGATTATATGAACAGTCAATCAAAAAAGAATGACAGGCCTACTCTTTATAGTTCTGAGCTTGGGGGATACAGAGAAATGCAAAAACAGGGTCCTGCCCTTAAAGCGTTCATCAGTAAATGTTTCTATTATCTGTAGTGGCCTTTATTAAACCAAATTCAAAGCACATGTTCCTTCCCCTTTTTTCTCAAAATCGACTATTTAAAAAGGGTGGGCAGTTCTAGTAGCCAGTCAGTTCTTTTTTTGAGACCATATGGTGAGATAGCAATATATTTTTCATTTTAGTTAACACCTTTGAATTCTATTTGGTATAGGGTATCTGTCTAGGTGGCACAGTGGATAGAGTTCAAGGCCTAGCGTCAAGAAGATCTGATTTCAAATTAGACCTCAGACATTTCCTAACTATGTGTAATCCTTGACAAGGGCCAGTGCTCTATCCAAGTCACTTCACCTTATTTACCTTAATTTTTTCATCTGTACAATGATCTGAAAAAGACAACCACTCAATATTGTTGCCAAGAAAACCCCAAATGGGGTCACAAAGAGCCAGATAGGACTTGAAATGACTCAAAACCAGCAAACTTTATGCCTGATATGTATACAAATGTACATACATATACACATATATTTATACATATAAATCCTAAATCCTTAATTTTTTATTTTAGATATTGACTTTGATAAACTTCTTAAATTGTTGAATTTGGAAGATTAATATGCTTATTACACAGAAGAGGGATGGCTGGAAATGTTGCTCATTTTTAATGTTTTTACTTAGAAGTGAATGAAAATCTGTCTTAATTTTTTTAGAATTCAATTAAATACTGGCTACAATAAGTTCTAACCCAGTTGGAATGTATGCTCAAAATCCTGCCTTAAAAAAATGGGGAGGCTCAATCCACTCCCACCTCATTTTACATATACTACTTTAATATCATTTCAAAAACCAATTTGATTTCCTTCTGAACTGGGAGAGACTATAAGATGTTTAGAAGACTTCTTTATTTCTCTGCTCTAAATTTCATCTCTCCATGCTCATTATCTAACTTTCCATCCAACACAAGATAGAAATGATCAACAGCAAGGAATGTTGATTTTATTTTAATTGCTATTAACCTTGTCATTAAAAAATTCTCTGTGAAAATAGCTATTACCCAAATTCTAATAACTATGGTCTTTGCCATTCAGGAGTACAGTTTTTTAAAGAACTTTTAAGAGTTCTTTAAACAATCCCAGTATTTGTGAATTTGACCTCTCTGTTTCATAGTATTACTTTAGTATTATCTAAAATCCTATTTTAATTGAAAACATGTTAATATCCCTTCAAAATGAATATGGACCAACAGAGGAGAAAACTAGGGGGTAGCCCTGATTTCTAGAAAGCAGAACATTTTGATTAGGTCTTAAAACCCTATGTTGATACCTTGGATTCTTTTGAAAAGATCTAAACATTTACTTTTTTTTTTTAAGGCAGGATTTTGAGCATACATTCCAACTGGGTTAAAACTTATTGTACCCAGTATTTAATTGAATTCTAAAAAAAACTGAGGACATGAGATTTTCATTTACTTCTTTGTAAACATTAAAAATTAATTAATATTTTTGTATGCCTGTTTCATGGCTAGAAGCATACTAAAAAGGGAAGTTAAATCAGGAAGACCTGGGTTCAATTCCAGCCAATATTTTTTATAAAGCTTATCATGTGCCAGGTCCTGGACTAAGGGCTATACTATGGGGAAATGGAGTTAGATACCCTTGAGTAAATCATTCTGCTCAGTTTCACAATCTGTATGATGGGGATGGTAAAAAGAGTTGTGAGGGTCAAATAGGATAAATACTATAGAACACTACAAACCTTAAAGCATTATAAAAATGCTATTATAATAATAATGCTATTAAGATATTGTTTTACTACTATCTATCTACCCTAATTAAAATTGATATTTGAACTAAATCATTCTTTAGCTCTACATGATCATGGATCACAGAGTTATTAAGTGCAGTTCATTACTGTTTATAAATCAGTGAGATACTAATAAGGGAATAGTAGAATGTAAACTTCCAAGTGACACTTTCAGGTGATTGGAGTAATGTACTTGGAATCAGGAAGATTCATCTTCATGAGTTTAAATCTGACCTTAGACACTAGTTTAGTTGTGTGACCCTGGGTGAATTACTTAACCTTGTTTGCCTCAGTTTCCTCATCTGTAAAATGAGTAGGAGAAGAAAATTGCAAACCACTGCAGTATCTTTGCCAAGAAAATACCAAGTAGGGTCATGAATAGTCAGACACAACTAAACAAACTACCTGATCACAGGTATCCATAAAGTCTGGTACAGAAAATTTTGCTCTTAATGTTTATTGATTTGGGTTGGATCAGTAAACTATATGACCTTTCCTCTGCTCTTCTAAGCTCTCTTTCCTTGCCTTATTCCTAATTATTTTAGATGTTGCTGTGGTAGATATGAGTGACATTTCCAGACAGCCATCCCTCTTCTATCACCTTGGTGTAAGAGAAAGCTTTGACATGGCTAATAACGTTATACTCTACCATGATATTGATGCAGACACTGCTCTCTCACTCAAGGTAAGGTATGCCCTTCAGATTCTTCTGTATAACATAGTTTAAGTGAATGAAATTCTGCCAAAGACTGTGATGAATCCAATTATGGTTGAGGAAGATGGAATAATAGAGATGTGAATTTAGTCCCTCAGTGCCATAGGTTCATAGTGAGGATATTTGCTTCGAAGATGTTTTCTCATTGCCACTTCAGTAGTGTTCTTTCAATGAAACTCAAAGCACTTGAGTAAAGATGAATTTCTTTGAAATTATTTGTGATTTCTTGATGCATTAGCAACACTTTTAATGGGAAGTGGTCTCCTAGTTGTACCACATTCCGTCTCTCAGTTCTGGGCATTTTCTCTGCTGTTCCCCAACCTGGAATGCTTTTTTCCCCCTTCTCTGCTCTGACTACTGATATCCTTGGCTTTCCTTAAGTTCCAACTAAAATCTTACTATCTATAGGAATCCTTCTTGGTCCTTCTAATTTTAGTATATTTATCCTGCAGAATCTGACTTTTATAGAGTTTGAGGCAATACCTTCCACTCATTTATACTGCTCTTAATAATGTGGATAATTTACAACTGGAACCCCAACCATTTGAAACTTCACCATCCCTTTAGTGTGTGCTGTCATCCATATCTCCAACTACAAATTAGCTAATTAGATGGTAATGATATAAGGGATTTAAAAAAAGAAGAAGAAAATGTTAGCTTCTGCCATTTTCCCAACTATTATTTTTTATCCATATTTGGAAAAAATAGATTTAGGGTTAATTTTATAAATAAAATGGATAATTTGTACACAATTCAGAAACTATTGCAGATTTTAAAATATTCTTAGTATATTTTACATGCTAAGTAACCTAGTATGGTCGTATGCTCTAAGTTGACATGTCCCAGATTCAAACTACATTAATATGCTATTGATGTTTCAGCAATTAGGTAATCCATATGCTTGTAACCAAAGAAACCAATTAATTTCTATAATTACAATTCTACATTGGTTTCCAAGAAGGTTGAAACATATTCAAATTAATCCAAATGGCACCAATATATAGACAGATTTGGATTTCATTAAAGTTGTTAAATTTGTAATTTGGGAGCTGTAAGATACAAGGATAACATGTTCTTTGCTGTTGATTTTTTTTAATATTGAAATAACGTGAATTTTAATATGTCTTGTTTTCCATTTCAGTAGATAGTTATGGAACTCAGTTCAAAGTTATACAAACTGAATAAAAAAATAGAAGAGATAATTTTAATGAAATGGGGTTGGGATACCAGAAATTGTTGTTAGTCCCCCTTTTTCAAGGCTTCTCTTTGCGGACTAGAAATTAAGACATTTCAAGGAGATTTAGGAAGGAATATGTGGAAACCCTCTTTTCCACCCCCCCCCAGATAAATGTTGGTTCTCATGACTGTTTAATTGATGTGTTTCAAGTGCTGTATAATCATTTTGTTAAATTTACTGACCTAAAAGAGATTATAGCAAGTTAACACTTAGGATAAAACATTCTGATCATTATTAGGATTTATAACAGGAAGGCAGAGATAGTTCAATTTAAATAATCAGCATATTGACCATATCTAACAGAAATCATATGATTGTCTCAATAGATGTCAAAAAAGCTTTTGACAAAATACAGCACATGTTCTTATTAAAAATACTAATAAGCATAGGAATAAATGGAGTTTTCTTAAAAGGATAAGCAGTATCTACCCAAAACCATCAGCAAATATTATATGTAATAGGGATAAGCTAGAAGAATTCCCAAAGATCAGGGGTGAAATAAGGATACCCATTATCACCACTATTATTCAATGTTGTACACAAAATGCTAGTTTTAGCAATAAGGGAAGAAAAAGAAATTGAAGGAATTAAAATAGGCCGCAAGGAAACAAAATTCTTACTCTTTGCAGTTGATATGATGGTATACTTAGAGAACCCTAGAAAATCAAGTAAAAAAACTACTTGAAGCAATGAACAACATTAGTAAAGCAGCAGGATATAAAAATAAACTCATATAAATTAACTGACTAAAATAGGTATGTCCTGGTGGAACTCTCAGAATTCTAATGGGGACTGAACCTCATTCCCCACTTTGCTCTTCTCAAGGAGGTTTTACTATTAGATGATAGAAGCTGATTTGAAGTCAAAATGGCCCTACCTCATGAGGAAAGAGTTATGAGTCCAGAAACCCAAAAATTTATAAGGAAAAATATTGGGTGCAAAGGGGTAGAGGAGCTTCCATTACTTTAAATAACTAGCTAGCAATTTGATCCTAAAGGTATGTAATTAAGAATAAGAATACCCTAGCCAAAAAAAAATATAATATTTACTGGGCTATATTCTCAATGTTTAGGAAGGTTTGCAGTTGTTGGCTTTTATTGCAGTAAGTGAATAGCTGCCCTTATAAATTGTTGTTATGATGAACTCTTTTCCAGAAGCATGTCTTGACCTGTTTCTGTTAATTTTTTTCAGGATATGGTCACTCAAAAAAACACAGTAAGTATTAAGTCCTTTTACTTTTAGCCTTAGTTATAAATTGTAAAATGAAGTACACATTACAAAATTTTCTTTAGGTCTATCTCAGTCAAAGTCTGTTGATACAATGCAACCTGATATTTGAAGTTGCAGATAGGAAGGAAGTAGAATATTTTTTCTGGAGATGTGGGTTGAGGGGGAGAGAGATTGACCAATAAGTATAGTCCTTGTGAGTAATCCCCACATTCAGAACATGTATAGATATTGTTTCTGGTCTGCTTACCATAGTAAGAAATAATGGCAGCTAAGTCAGAACTGTGATTGCTTACAAAGGGCAACTAACTGGCATTTCCTTATTTTTCTCTTTGGCCATGATAGAGGCCAAATGTTCTCCAGTCTTTCAATGGGATGAAAGCTTGTTGTTTTTGTAAATTATGAGGATGTTTAGGCTAACTCCCATTCTTATGAATGACTTCAATCCCACAGGTGCCTGATGACTCCACCCTTCACCTCAGGGGGTATTCTAGGGGTACTCTTGAGCAGCAAAGAATTGTATTTTTCTAATGAGAGTTTTTTGAAGCTGGGGAAGAAATTGGTATAAAGGCATTGGAGAAGTGGACAATAACTAGGGAAAAATTAATTATGAGTAAGTGGGGATGACGGAGGGGAGGAGACAGGCTAGATTGAGATCTTTTTGAATTTCATTGACAAGGAAAGAGACCATCTTTTCTTGTGAGATCTGGAATAAGGAGAAGATAGTGGCAGAAGGGTTTTACTCTGAGGATTGGTGCTAGTGACCCTGGACAAGTTACTAAGCCTCTATTTTCTCATTTCTAAAAGAAATGGTTGGACTGGTTGGCCTCTGAGGTCCCTTCCAACTTTAGAATTATGGTCTTACCATCTTATTACTAGAAGGTCTATCAAATTTCTATCACTTCAATCTCTGGGGTTTTAGATAGGACTGTGTCCATTTTAGTTCTAGGTACTCTCTGTGCCTTTGAAATGCCATGTTTATCTTAATTGGTTTGTAGATCATATTTTTCTATATGTGCCTCATATGCTTTCTTTGATCTTTTATTTTTTAATATCTACTTGAGCGCATTTTAATTTCACTGCCTACCAAAGTAAATACCTAATACCTTTCTAGAACTGAGAGTTTCTTTTCACTTTCACAGATAATTTATACAAAGTAGCTGGGAAAAATATTTGTATTTATTTTTGAAAAATAAAGAGGAGGACTCTGAGAAATTGTATCTAAATGTAAAAAGACCAAAATGCTAAGTGTATCCTTTTCAGATCTAAGCACAGAAAAAAAGTAATCATTTCAGGGAGCCCAAACAAAAGATAGAGACTCTAATGTAGATTTAATGAATTTTCAAATAATAAATCAAAAACAAGTCATAGAATTAATAATTAAATGAAAGAAAACTAATGATGAAATAACATCAAAATTTCTTGAATGAAGTTGAAATCATTTTTCAGGAAAAATCATCTCTAAAATTATATCTCTAAAAACACATGTTAAAAATAGAAAAGGAAAGAAGGAACAAGCCAAATATAAATTTGAGAAAAACCTGGAATATGCATAAAAGAGAAAATCTCAAAAAATTATAGAGTAGATAAGTTAGAAACAAAAATGACTGTGGAAATGACAAACAAAAGCTGTTTTTGAAAAATAAGAGGGATCAAATATGAGGACAACTCCCTTCTTATATGATCTTAAAAAGGAAATAATTTCCAGCCAATGTGTTGAAATAATAGAGGATCTTATCTTTTTGGTTGTTATTATTTTTTAAATAGCTTTCTGTATAATGGGTTTTCTGGCTATTATATGTTTCTGATCTTGAAACAACATACTATAAATTCAATGAAATTTTTGAATGGAAGCTTTTTGTTTGAATTTATATCATGAAAGAATAGCTAATTTAAAAAAAATAGGGCATTAATTTAGTATTTTTGTGAGCACACATTCAAGACTACTTAAATAAGAGTAATAAGGAAAAATTTGGTTTTTTGATTAGGAAACCTTAATACTTATTTCTGATAATTATGATGTGCTAATAAAGCTAGCACTTTTATAGCACTACAAAATTTGCCAAGTACATTATAAATATTATTTCATTTTATTCCTGCAACCTTGCAAGATAGGGATTATTATTATCCCTATTTTACAGATGAGGAAACTGATGGAGCAAAGTCCAGGGTAGCAGAAAAATCTGTAATTTCTCAAATGTGTTTATGCTTGAAATTTATTTCAACAATTGAAAAAATTTAAATATTTAAAATTTGGTTTAAAATTTTATCCCAGCTACTCTTCTTCTTCACTAAAATCATGGTACTAGATAGTTGAGATATTCTTCTTTTTCTGTTGTCAGTATTTTAAATTATAATTGCTGAAGGAAGTAGCAAAGTACAGTAAAAAGAGTAATATTTCAGGAGTCAAAGAAACTAACTTACTAATTGAGTGACTTTGGATGCATCACTTAATATCCTTGGGCTTCATTTCTTCAACTATAAAATGATACAATTGGATAATAAGACTTACAAGTAAAATGTTAATAAGGATTTATTAAGGTACTAAGCTGAGTTCTGGGGATGCAAAGAAAAGTAAAAACCTGGATTTGGTCCTTAGGGAGCTTATGGTCTAATTTGGCAGACAACACTTAAAAAAATGATGTAGGCAATATAGATACAGGTAGGTGACACAGGGGAGAGAGAGAGAGAGAGACTGAGAAACGTCTCTTGCAGAGTTGGAATTTGAGCTTTCAGATAAGTGTTAGGGAAAACCAGGAGGTGGAGGTGAGATGAGAAAACATTCAAATCATGGAGAACAGCTGATACTAGGTGGTAATTTTGTGTGAGAAACAAGACCAGAGTTCCTGGTTTGTAGAATGGATGGAAGGGAATAAAAATATAAGGAGACTATAAAGTTAGGAAAGAGATGGGTTGTTCAAGACATTGTAAGTCAAACAAAAGATTTTATATTTGTTCTGGGGACAATAAAATCATTTTATTGGTGGAAGGAATGATGTGGTCAGCCATGTACTTTAGGAAAGTTACTTTGGTAGCTGAATGTTATTAAGAATTCTTTTAATTCCCTCCACCAACACAGATCCTAACCCTTCCTGCATTTTAATAGATAATTTAATGAATTTCTTTGTTCAAAAAATTCTTTACTTAGTAACCTGCTTCCTAATAATAAACTACTCAAATTCTGATCTTATCTTCTGATTATCAATACACAATCTGTCACTGGGGCTTTCCTCAAAATCTTTTTGCCTGTTAAAGTTTGTGATTTGCTGACATTGTGAGTAGGAACCCATAATCTCTGTATCTTCATCCCATTCCACCCCAAACTCCACACACCAATGACATGACAGTGCTTCAAAGTAGGAATATAGGGAAATGTTATTAATACTATAATATAAAAATGGCAGAACTACCAAAACTGAAACATTTTTACTTGGGATTATTTTCAGTTTATAATCCTTAATAAAAGTTTTATAATTGTTGAAGATGTGAAAAATATATACATCTATAAAAACATAAATGCGTAATATACAGAAAGTATATATACATATTATATCTAATCTATACATGTGTATTTGAAAAGGCACAATTCATTTGTTTTTTTTTTAAGCTTAGGCTGCTATTTCTATAATTTGGGTCACAATTCAGTATTATTGATTTTGATACATAAATATTCTTCCAGCTTAAATATAATTCATAGATACATTTAAATGTAGAAAATTTATTTTAAATTTATTTCCGCTGGTTATTTTAATTTCAGTTTTAGTTCTCTTTATGCTATTAAAATGCTTTAGAAAAATTAAAATTATATGTAATGAAAAAATACTATACAATGGATAGGTTGAGATAAAGGTTGGGTAGATATACCAAAAAAGTGGAAAAACTCATTTAACAAATTAGAAGACCCTGGAATCTTTTGCCTAAGTACTTTGGAAATATGTAGATGTTTGACATTACATAAATGTTTTCCTAAGGAAGACATTAATCATAAAAACTCCTGGAATGAAGAACGTAGTCCTCAGAAGCACAGAATAATATTGGAGTTTAAATAGAACCTGGAATCTGAGTAGCTTCAAGGTGAACCTGATAAATGGAGCATCTGCTCCAGGTTTTGTAACAGTGCCTGGACTGAAACATGCAGATTGGGGTTTCATAGACCAAGATAAAATCTTCTGTTAATAGAGAGAGATTCTATCTGATTTCTTCAAAGGCTAGTGATTAAAATTGTGCTTGTTCTGATTTTCCATATGTCATGCCCCAAAGCCATCATGAAAGGTTAAAAGGTCTTCACTTCCCTTTTAAATTGAGTTCCTAATTCTTTTAGATTTTTAGAGAATGTGGTTCAGTGAGTTTTACACATACCTGATTCTCCATCAGTATATTCCTATTTACCTGGTGATCTGGAAAAAACCTGATTTCATGATTTCAACCCTGTAGTTTACCTTAGAAATATATTGCTATATATATAAATAGTAATCAATTATTACTAATAAATTACTGTTATTATTTTTAACTATGGCAATACCTGCCAAATCTAGTCATTTGTTCAGATGAGTACTGATTGTAGCAAACTTGGCTAGAAATTAGAGGGAAAATTTTTTTTAAAAAAAGATAGCCCCTGTCCTCAAGGACTTTACATTTGTTGTTTTGGGGATAGAATATGTTATATGCAGAATTAATTATAATAAAAATTAGTAAGTAATGGGGATACTAAGGGGATATGAGAAAGAACTTTGATAAAGAAAAATATTTGTAGCTGTAAAGATTGGATGGAAGAGATGTGATTTCTAAGCTGAATCTTGAAGGGTAAAAGGATCTGGCAGATGTTGGTGATCAGAGAATGCATTTCAGATAAGGGAGATAATCCGTGCAAATGTATGAAGTTGGAGAGAGAGAGGATAGCAGAAGGAGATAGGCTAACAGCTAATAGTAATGTTTGACTAGAAAATACAGTGCTTGCAAAGGGAAATAATATGAAATAAGAATGAAAAGAGTCAGATTGTGGGAACTTTTATTTGCTATTCTAGGGAGTTTAGATTTTACACTTCTGACTATAGGGATCCCCTTAAGGACTTTTGACTTGAGTAACATAGTAAGATCTATGCATTAGGGAGACCAGTGATTATGGAAGCTGTATGAAAGATGGACTAGAAAGGGAAGAGAAGGAATTCAAAACATGTTTTTGGAGGTTAAAAACAAATAGTAATTGATAAATTACTGGATATGAAAGATTAGGGAGTGGGAAGAATCTAAGAGGTTGCTGAAGAAATAGGGAATTTATGAGTCAGGGTTAGTTTAATAGGGAAGAGGATGAGTCTGAGTTTTGAAGGTCCAGATGTTAACATCTAGTAGTCAAATAGAATTAAACACATGAAGTTTAAGGAGAGATGATGATTAAGTTTATAGTTTTGGCAGTCACTTGTTAGGCTTGATAATTTAACTCATTGGTGTTTACAAGGTCACCAAGGGAAAGAGTGGGACAGTTAGAGTACTGACCTTATAATCAGGAAAACTCATCTTCTGAGTTCACATCTGGCTCCGACATTCAGTAGTTATGTGACTCTGGGCAAGTCACTTAATCCTACTTACTTCAGTTTCTCCATATGTAAAATGAGTTGGAAAAAGAAATGACAAAACCACTCTAGTATCTTTTGCCAAGAAAACCCAGTTGGAGTCAGAAGAGTCACATATGACTGAAATGAATGAAAAAGAGAGAAAGAAGAGAGTGAACCGAGGGAGCACTGCCTTAAAAACCAAAGCAGGTATATCAAGGAGGACGATGTATTTCACAAAGTTGAATACTGCAGAAAGGTCAAAGAGGATAAGAATTGAGGGAAAGGGGATTGACTATAGCAATTCTGAGAAAAAATTTCTGTACATTTGAGGTGAAAGAATTCTTTAGGCTAAATATGTTTGGAATAAAGGTTCTTAAATTTTTGTGTGATGAATACTAGGAATCTCTTCTTAGAATGTTTTTAAATGTATAAAATAAAACATATTTATAAAGGAATTTAATTCATTGAAATACAGCTGGTAAAATATTTTTTCCATACTAGCTCATGGATTCCCCAAATCTGTCCATGGCCCCAAAACCTAAATTAAGAACCCCTGGTTTAGAGACTGATTTCACATGAGTAGAACCCATCCTTGGCTTTAATTAAGTTATAAAATGCTTGCTCTGCAAAAGATACTTTGTTAGGCACTAGGAGAGAGATACAATGATTACATAAAATGATCCCTACTCATGTGAAGTTTTTAATCTTAGGAGGGGGTTGTAGTTTAAATA